>NW_006408537.1:2126007-2144491 GCF_000296735.1 Chrysochloris asiatica
TTTTATATAACTTGTTTCTTTTAGGACCCTATATATTTTAATTTGTGCATTAAATGCATCGTTTTGAGAATAGATAAAGGGCACATGAAAATTTATGACCCTTTGATCTATGTAAAAGTATGGTATCCCAAGGGAGACACTAAACTGTCTATGCTATCCCTGCCCCTTTCAGTCCATCAATACCTATATTGGCCTTCTCACTTGGGCAAACTTCTTATCTTTAAAGCCACACATATGAGAAAACTCTAAAATCACCCTCAAGGGAGTATAATCAACTCAAGAAATGTCAAATATACCTAAACCAAAAATTGGGAAATCATGAATTATTTAATTCTACATTCCAAAAATATCTGCATGGAAAACAAACCATAAGTAAAGAGAAAAAGAAGTAATTCCATTAAAGCAAGTGAAAAAGGCCTGCTCTGCATTAAAGGTCCCCGTGGGCAGCTGGTCCCTACTTGGCTCCTACTTCCCCAACCAGGAGGGAAAAGCACATATGCTATCACTCAGGTCCACTCTCTTGTAAGAAATGTCTCCTCCAAGAATATTAATTCCATGACATACATTTCTTAGGGGAATAAAACGAGATACAATGTAAGTCTATGCATTTAAGTACAGGAAAAATTTCATTAATTCTCAGCAAATTTGTTGCAGAGCAGCTCATAGAATATAAAGTTGGCAAGAATTTTAAAATAAGGTGTTCTGGTAGCACAGTGATTAAAGTGCTTTGCTACAAGCTAACATGTCCATGCCTTGAACCCACCAGTGGCCCCACAAGAGAAAGATACAGCGAAGTGCTTCCATGAAGACTTACAGCCTTGGAAACCCCTAGACAGTTCTGTTCTGTCCTATGAGGTCAGTGTGAGTCCGAACCCACTTGATGGCAATGGGTCTTACTTTTGAAGGGAAGTATTTTGGAGATTATTCATTACTAGAATAACCAGCGTATTTCAGCTTAGCTGAAACGGTTCCAGTTTTAACACGAGAAGTCCCATCTTCCAGGAAGCTCCACAGTGCTAGGCAATCAAGTACAATTTCTGGTAGATTCTATTTACTAATGATTTTAAAGATATATGTTCTTAATATCGACATCCAAAAATAAATACCAAAATCTCTGGGTGCTGAAACCAGCATCCAGAAGTTGAGAGGAATGAAGAGATGTCTTGCGACAGACTAATGTCGCCAGTTTTAAATGACAACATGGGCTTCTCTCGGGAATTTAACTTATTGTAAACGCTATATGTTGCTGTTGCTGTTAAGTGCCATAGAGTCAATTCCAACCCATAGCAACCCTGTATAGGGTTTCCAAGGAACAGCTGGTGAGCTTGAACCAACCACCTTGCAGTTCAAATGACTTTGCAGTCTGATGCATTAACCCACAACACCACACCAGGACTCCAAGAAATGGAAAGTCTCATCTCTCATTCACAGCCCCTCTGGTAGTTTCAAACTGCTGATCTTGAAATTTGCTGCCCGACTTGCAATCACTACACTACCAGAGCTTCCCAAAAGCTATATGCAACGTCCTAAATCTTTTTAAAATAAAAATATCTATATGCTGGTCTGTCACTTTAGGATAAGCACTGGACTGCTTGGTAACCACAAAGTCAGTGTTTCGAAGCTCCTTGGAAACCCTAAACAGGGTTGCAATGAGTTAGAACCAACTCCCCAACATTTAACAACAACATGTTGGTTTATAATTTTTGTAAGATCACCCCTTTAGAAAGAGAGCAAAATCTTACAGGATTTACTATTTTATTTTCCCAATTGAACTGATTGAGTTGTACAAATTGATCAGTTCTGTGGGACTGAACCTATACCATGAGCCTATTAATTTGTAACACTTGGCAGTATCCTAACAAGAGTTGGAAACAGGAATGTCAAGCGCCCCTGTTACTGTCTTGTTAAGAAAATAATTGCTTCTAAGTTTAACAAATATATGGTGTTCATGGAAGACTCTGATCTTTAAGAGGTTTTTCATGAATATCCAATCCAAACATGTGAAATTGTAAGAAAAGCAAGAGATGAGGCATAAAATTTGCATTTGATTTGTAGAATGCTCCACAGAGCAAAGATTTACAGCTTTGGGGTGTGTGTGTATATATATATATATATATATATATATATATATATATATATAGAGAGAGAGAGAGAGAGAGAGAGAGAGAGAGAGAGAGAGAGAGAGAGAGTCCAGGTATGGCACTGTGGGTTAATGTGCCAGACTGCAAAGTCACTTTGAACCACAAGGTCTGTGGCTCAAGCTCACCAGTTTCTCCTCGGATACCCTATACAGAGTTGCTATGGGTCAGAACCGACTCAACAGCACTTAACCACAACAACCACAGATAGCTGGACCGAAAGATTAGTTGATCTGCAAGGTTGACAGTTCAAACTCTCACCAGCCATTACCTGGAAAACAGTGGGGGGGGGAATCTTTTTTCTGCCAAAACGTATAACATCATTCAAGAGTCATACAAAATTACCAACTTAAAAATTAGCCTGCTATGTTTGGCCAACATTTAATTAACTCACCCCTAAAGTGATGGCCCTGATGTGGTGCTGTAGGATTGGCACTGGACTGTGAACCAGAAAGTTGGCACTTTAAACCCACCAGCAGCTCCTCTGAAACCCTATACTGGGTCACTATGAGTTGGAACTGACTCAACAACACTTAACAACAACATCAACAACAATGTGATGGTGAGAGTTCTGGTATGGTGCTTGAGGATAAGCACTCAACTGCAAGGTCAGTTTGAAGCACAAGGTTGGCGGTTCAAATTTACCAGCCACTCTTTGGAAACCCTATATAGGGTCTCTATGGGACAGAACTGACTCGAAGGCACTTAAAAACAATAACAGTGTTTTAGGGTTGGAACTGCAGTGGCCTTGGCAGGGCCTGACCAAATGAATTTGTGTGCCTTATATGGTCTAAACGCTGGACAGTCCCCACCACTGCTATACAAAGTCACTATAAGTTGGAACCGACTCAACTGCACTTAACAACAACAACAGCAACATATGTATATAGAGAGAATTGATTTATTTATTCTCAGGTAATTTCTAAATTACCATCCTCCAAATCCTCTGTACAAATTCCTAATATTACAAGAGTTAACTCTTGGCTGCTAACCTAAATGCTGAAATGTTGAAGGTTTGAGTCTATTCCCTAATGATCTATTTCTGAAAAATCAGCTATTAAAAATCCTCTGGAACACAGTTCTACTCTGACTCACAAACAGTCACCATGAATTGGAACGAACTTGATGACAATTCTGCTTTCTTACCAAGTTTATGATAGTGTGTTGTTGAATGGCTTCAGGTTGATTCCAACTATGGTGACCACATGCAACAGAGTACAAATGTCCCATAGGATTTTCCTGGCTGTAATTTTTACAAAAGTTAACCCAGTCTTTCTTCCATGAAACTGCTGGGAGGATTTGAACTGCTAATTTTTGGTTAGCAAGCTAGTATATCTAGAACACCATTGTGCCACCAGTATCTCTTCATCTTTGTGATTCATATTTTGTCCATAGCAATTACCATTGTATTTTGGACCTAGCAATGCTTGTAGTTGGCATTGTTAGGTCCAAAATGCAATATAGTCCTGAGGACAGAATGCATGGTTCCTTTGTGAAGTAATTTTGAATTGCATATGGAAGCATGTATAGATTAGAAGGAATTAGCACCTACCCACTAGATACTCTGTGGGAGAAAGATGAAGCAGTCTAAGTTCATAAAACTGACAGCTTTGGAGGTCCTGTGGACCAGTTCTACTAGGGGCTTCAAAAAGTTCATAAGAAAATGGAATTAAAAGATAGAGGAGGGGTGGCCTTGAGCCCTAAGGACAGACATGGCGGTGGACTAGAGGCTGAGTGTTATCTGCAGTGCTTACGTAGCCCAAGTTCTGCTCCTCTGAACTCCAGTGATCAGAGCTGCTCTTGTCTCAGCATTTCTCCAGGACTCCAGGAGTACATTCACCTGTCCCCCAGCCATTGTTCGGGTTCCAAGGCTGCATCTCTCCACTGGACTGGTGAGAGGGTTGTCAGTGTTTTGCTCCCGGGGCCTGCTCCCAGCTGCTTAGCTGAATCCTTGATCTGTGATGGACTACTCTAGCTGCAGTTCTTATTCTCCATGGTCACTGGGGCCTGGGGCAGGTTGTTACTGACTATATTCATGAGGATGTACCACAGAAAGCTGCTAAGGCTGACCTCCTGACACTCTCGGCTCTAACTTCTGCTGGTCTGTGCCATTTCAACTATCAACAACTACAAAGCTGTTGCCATGCTATGGAAGCTCTGACTTTTGACTTAGTCCCTTAAAAAATGATTGTACACCTCTTTGCTTCTGCTCTGTCACCCCATTCAGCTATCAATAAGGAGGAACTAACATATGTCCATTGTGAGACAACCCTCGTCTAATCACTTGATTCTTTTCACAATTCAATCTTGGAGGGAAAGGTTTGAGAGGAATTAATATTCACAGAATAGTGAGACTGCCTTCCATATTCTGGTGAGATAATGAGATTGTCTCCTAGCTTTTTAGAAGACTCACAGTGTGACAAAACATTGTATATGAGCGTGTACCTTTTAATTGATCAATCTCTTAATGGGAATTCAGTTTGTTACTATCAGCATATTAAGACCATACATCTTCGATATGTGTTCTAGGAATGATAGACAATGGGAAAGTCTGTTAACTCATAAATAAAGATTTTGCAGAAAATTTAACTGTCTTAAGTTTTGGAAACATCCCCCTCTGTATTTTTAATGCTCTTCTGTTGATGGTAACTTGTCCGAGTGAAACTTTAAAATGAGGCAATATCTCACTAATTTCTGAATTCTAGGAGGAAAAGCTTGGAGAATGTTTGAATATACAGAAGTTCCATTCCTTGTAGAGGTATTAAAATATAGATTGCAAACTGAGACATATCCTTCAAATGTCCTTAAATAATCTGCCTACAAATATAAAACTGAAAAGTAACAAACTGTTATTTTCTTACTTTGGGCATCTCTAATGTGAAAATGTATTCTATGAAAACAAAAAAAAATAAATAAAATGATATATATATATATATATATTTTTTTTTTTTTTTAAAGTGGAATTTTTCCATGGACTTTTTGAAGCCACTCTGTCCTTTATCCTAGAGGGTCTCTGTGAATTGGAAATGACTCAAAAGCAACAAGTTTGGTTTTATAATCGTTACAGAAGCAAATCAACAGGACTTCTTTCTGCTGTACTGTTGGGTGAATTCATTGTGCCGGGATCAAGTATCAACATTCATGGAAGCAACAGTCAAAAAAAAATTAAACCACATATTGCATTAGACAAATCTGCTGCACAAGACTTCTTCAAAGTATTGATGAGCAAAGATGTCTGTTTGAGAATTAAAATGTGCCTGACCCAAGCCATGGTATTTTCAATAATCTTACATGCATGTGAAAGTTCAACAGTGAATAAGGGCGACCATAGAAGAATAAATGCATTTGAGTTGCGGTGTTGGAGGAGCCTATTAAAAGTACCATGGACCGCCCAAAGAACAAACAAATCTGTGTTGAAAGAAGTACTGCCAGAATGCTACCTGGAAGCCAAGATGGCCAGACTTCATTTCATACTTCAGACATATTGTCAGGAGGGACCAGTCGCTGGAGAAAGATATCATGTTTGGTGAAACGGAGGGTCAGAAAAAGAGGAAGACCTCAGTAACATGGATTGGCCCAGTAGCGGCAGTGATGGGCTCAAATGTAGCAACAATTGTGAAGTTGGTACAGGACCAAACAGTGTTTCATTCTGCAGTGCCTAGGGTCATTATGAGTCGACTCAATGGCTCCTAAAAATAACAACTGGGTGCGTTCAGACCACTAACCTTTAGGTGAGGTGTTGTTAAGTGCCGTCGAGTCGATTTCGACCCATAGCGACCCTGTATAGGGTTTCCAAGGAGCAGTTGGTGAGCGTGAACCTTGTGGTTCAAACGGCTTTGCAGTCTGGCGCATTAACCCACAGCGCCAGTAGTCAATTGCAAATCACTTGCGCCACCTAGGGACCTACAAGATACCACAAAGTAAGAGGCTTTCAAAGAGAAATTTTATAGTTCAGGAGGCTACAAATCTCCGTGAGGGTATGATCATGCTGATTCTGCCTTGGGTTTTGCCAGGAGGAACTATTCCATACTTTTCTCTAAGTTTCCGGTGGCTGCCAGCAGTCTTCGGTGTTTCTTTGTTTCATGCAGATGCATTTGACTCCAAAGTTACACGGAGTCTGTTTTTCCCATATGGAAACCTAATAAAGCGTTGCTATGTGCTAGAACCTGTTAGATTATGTAGGAAACAAAGTTTGATAAGGTATGGGGGAAAAAATCATACCAGCTCCAACTGGTGTGGCACTGTAGGATAAGCACTAGATTATTAACCACAAGGTTGACAATTCAAACCTACCATCTGCTCCTTGGAAACTCTATACAGAGTTACTATGAGTTGAAACATACTCAATGACACTTCACAACAACAACTCCAACTGAAGGAAAACATCATGGCGTCCTACAGAGATAGCTGCCATATTGCTTTTCAGACTGGATCTAAAGTTGCACATAGGATCATATGTCCGGGAAACCGGAGACAGTAGTTGATAAATTCATACAGCTGGGGATTCTATAGGTGGGGGTAGTACCAAAATAATATTTGAGTGTCTTACTTACTTCATGTATGCCAATATCCCCCTCCTGGAGTTCTGATCTGTGTACCCTAGGAAGTCTCCCTTGCCCCCTAGAAAATTGCTGAAGTATTAATACTAATGGACTATGACAAGAAGCATGTTACTCAGGTGAGTGAAGACAAAAGAGGGTTTGAAAAACACTCAATTACTGTAAAACACTAATTAGTTCCAGCAAGTTAGCAAGCCATAAAGAGTATCAGGGCCTACATGACTTTGGGTCCCAAGAGAAGATTCTGAGTGAGCTCTAATTAGCCCAAGAACAAAACAAAAAAAATCAGTATTAAGTCAAGTAGAGATTGACAAATTGAGATTACAGAAAGGCTACCAATCTGTTTCAATGCATTTATAATTTTTTATTATATGCCTTTTCTCACAGGAAAAAAAAATCTGGTGTTATTTTAATTATAATTTTATCATTATAGGAAAACACACTTTTAGTTGTACAAATATTTTTTTTTTTAATTCTAACTCCCCGTTGTCCATCATTGGCAAGGACACATTGGGCCAGGACTTGGTCGGAAACGTAGGGCAGTTTTGCTATTATTTGTGAAAAGCAGTTTGAATCATGGCTACTGTAACTCAATACAGCCATGTGGGTTCTGACCCATAGTGACCTTATATAAGGTTTCTGTGGAGCGGCTGGTGAGCTTGACCCCCTGACCTTGTAGTTCAAATGACTTTGCAGTCCAGTGCATTAACCCACAACACCATACCAGGACTCCAACTCAATATTGTTGTTATTGTTAAGTGCTGTCGAGCTGATTCTGACCCATAGCGACTCTGTATAGGGTTTCCAAGGAGCAGCTGGTGAGCTTGAACCACCATCCTTGCAGTTCAAATGACTTTGCAGTCTGATGCATTAGCCCACAGTGCCACACCAGGACTCCCCCAACTCAATATTGTTGTTGTGATGTGCCCCGTGGAGTCGGTTCCAACTCATAGCGACCCTGAACAGGTTTTCCGAGGCTGTAAATCTTTGTTGTTGTTGTTATGTGCCGTCGAATTGGTTCCGACCCATAGTAACCCTGTATAGGGTGTCTGAGGCTGTAAATCTTTACGGGAGCAGAAAGCCTCATCTTTCTCCTGCAGAGCAGCTGGTAGTTTAGAACTGCTGACCTTACGGTTCGCAGCCGGATTCATAACCACTACGCTACCAGAGCTCCTTTATTTGAATTAGATAGCCACAAAGTTTCAATAATTCTATGAATCTATATCTTTACATACTAATTATATTTTAATTGTGCTAGCTAACACTTTTAAATTAATAATATATACTTCCACCACTCAGTTTGTCGTGGTTTATATGCTGGTGTAATGCTGAAAGCTATCCACTGGTATTTTAAATAATAGCAGGGTCATCCCATAGTAGATAGGTTTCAGCAGAGCTTCCAGACTAAGGGAGACTTTCTGAATGGCTAGCCACTGAAAACCTTATGAATAAGAGTGAACACTAATGGATATACTGTCAGATGAGCCTCTCCAGTCAGGAGGCACTCAAAATACAACTGAGACAGAGCTCCATCCTCAAAGTAGAGTTGACCTTAATGACGTGGATGGAGCAAAGCTTTCAGGACCTCATTTGTTAATGAGGAACAACTCTAATTTTTATGTACACCTAAATCTGTGGTAAATAAATATTTTATTAAAAAATGAAACTTATGAAGAGAGGAACCAAGGCCCCTAGCTGTCTAGCCAGGATGAGCTCAACTGCTAGTCACGTGAATGAGCCATCTGAGACCATGAAACCAAATTGAGCCTTTAGGTGACCATAGCCCAGATTCCATCTAGCTGCATGCATGAGAAACCCCAAGCAAGAACAAACGAGTCTACAACTTGCCAACAAAATTCAAGAAAAATAAAATGTATGTTTTAAATGATTAAACTTGTAGGTGGCTTGTTAGGTATATCTGGAAATACAGATCGATTTCCAGAACAAACACTCTCCAGTTGTCATCCCTTTGATGTCATGCATTATAAAAGGACCCCAGTAATTCAATCCCAAATTTCTTCCCCATTCAACCTAGTAATAGTCCAAAATAAGTGAGATGGTGGGCTGAATGAATTTTCTCTCTAATCCAAATAGTACATGATAAAAATTTTAAGACTTATCCAAACTACAGAGATAGCGCTGTCATATTTTATTTCTAATTGGTATTGCAGACCTAAATCTCGCTCCATTTATATCTCATCCTTATTTGGCTGTAATCTCAGATAATTAATAAATTAATAAAACCAATATTTATAGAATCACAACATTTTAAAAAAATTTCTCCCCCCAGAAAAAGATTTATGACCCTCTTACCTCATATCACCAATAATAATGCTTTGCTACTTAACTTGTTGTTGTTGTTAAGTGCCACCGAGTCAGTTCTGACCTATAGCGACCCTGAACAGGGTTTCCAAGGCTGTAAATCTTTATGGGAGCAGAAAGCCTCATCTTTCTCCCACGGACCAGCTGGTAGTTTCGAACTGCTGACCTTGAGGTTCGCAGCCCAATTCGTAACCACTACGCTACATGTATTAAATATTGCCACCATTGAACATCACATGCTTTGATGAGCTTCTATGCTATTTAAAGTACCCAAGCACTGAAAATCAGAACAAGCAAGAGAACTATTATAAATGAATAAATAGTTTTCTCTTAGTCATTTCTTCAAATAAGGAAAAATTAAAGTAATACAGAAATGAAGTACAGTGAATGTCACCATGAAAAAAACAAAAAAACAAAAAAACACGCTGAAGGCTAGACAATATCATATCTGTATTCTTCAAAACAAATTCCTATCATTTGGAATTATAACACATTCTCCTTCCCTTAAATCTATCTTGCGTGAAAAGTGTGTCATTCTGCCAAGGCTGAAACTCCTTCAGAGAAATTACTGGAAGCATCTTACACACATCTTCTCAAGGAGTGAAAGCCCGTGGGATAATTTCACCAATTTACAGCTATACTTTATAAAGGTTTAAGATATATACAGTAAGCTAGATCGACCTGATTTCTACTCCCTGACATGTCTAGAATGCATTTAACCCAATTCTCTCAACAGTTAGAAGGCAAAGAAGGTTAGATATTCTTGTTTGTGTGATGTAAAGTTATCATAAACTAAATTACAAAAGCAAATTCTTCAAGATTATTTCGGCTTACTCCACATAATACCACCAAGAAGAATTTACAGCTCTTTCAAAATCCAGTGTCTATAAAGAACGAACGCCTCGAAGGGAAATGGTACCATACTTAAGACAGTGATATCTTTTATTAGTACAGTAAAGTCCTATTTTTATGGAATAGGATGGGTCTGAGGTTATTCCATAAAATTGATTTCCCAGAAAATGGAAAGAGGCAATTTACCCTAAGAATTTTATTGAAAAATTATGCTATTCTATTTGAATAATGATAGGAATGTTCTATACTTTTCCTTTATTAATGAACTAAAATATACAAAACACCATAAAATTATATTAGAGGTTCAAAAGTATCACTTAAATCTTCTTTACCAATCACTTTCATTTGTAAAATCAGCAGTTCCATTAAAATCATATTATGTAAAGATGAGTTTTTACTGTAATAATAGCTATTACCTATTTAACTCCCAAGAATGTTGTGAAAATTAAATAATAAGCCATTGGAAAGAGCATATAGAGACCAAGAAAGGCAGTCAGATGAAAAGAACGAAAGGAAAAAGCAACTGATACTTTAAAAATCACTGCTTTCATCTGTAATTCCATTATCACCAATAATCTATGCAGTGATCATGTGCACTGATGTTACCGCATTTAATTTCTCACACCATGCTATATTAATTTTAGACCTCATGGTAGGGATGAGGGTCAGAAAGCTCAAAGACTTGTGTAATGTCACACAGTTGGCAAATATCAGAATTTAAATGTGAATCCACATCTATCTATTCACAGTTTATCCTTTATTCATGGAAACACCACTACGTTCCCAGTATGTTCTTGTGCCTCATAACTGCCTCTCTAATTCTTACTGGGAGTTTGGTATAGCACTGCAGGATAAGCACTAGAATGCTAAATGAGTGGTCATCGGTTCAAACCCACCAGCAGCTCCATGGAAACCTTACACAGGGGCACTATGAGTTGGAACCAACTTCACAGCACATAACAACAATAACATGTCTTTCAAAGCCCACCTCAGATATCACTTCTTCCATGAAGCCATTTCTGTTCTACTTACCTAAGACACTTTGATTCATACAATGCTATATACATATCCTTCCTTTTATTTGTTATATTGTACAGTTGTTGTTGTTGTGTGCTGTCGAGTCGGTTCCGACCTATAGCAACCCTGAACAGGGTTTCCGAGGCTATAATCTTTACAGCAGCAGAAAGCCTCATCTTTCTCCTGCGGAGCAGCTGGTAGTTTCGAACTGTTGACCTTGCGGTTCGCAGCCCAATTCTTAACCACATGCTATTAGAGCTCCTTATTCATTAATCCACCTAGATCCCCAGTTATTTGAGGTCCTGGCTGTTCATTACTTGTCATTGGTACCCTTGATCATGAGTACTTGGCAACAGTGCCTTGAATACAATAAGTATTTACCAAACAGAATAGATTTGTTATTGTTGTTAAGTGCTGCTGAGTCAGTTCTTACTCATAGCAACCCTGTATAGGGTTTTCGAGGAGTAGCTAGAGGGTTTGAACTAGTGACCTGGTGGGTTGCCGTCCAGTGCTAATCCTACAGAACTACACCAGGAATTCAAACTGAATAGATAAAGGGTGGTGATTTGAATTACAACTACACTGACTATAAGAAACAAATCAAATGCTTCTATCAGTGGTCCGCTGTATTAGATACCTCTTTGAGAACTTTGTTCCATTTTGCTATGACTCAACGGAATTTCACAGTAACAACAACAAAACAACTAATAAAAAAATAACCTGGTGGTACAATAGGTTAAAAATTGGATTTCTAACTAAAATATTGGCAGTTTGAACCCCTAGCCACTCAGTGACAGAAAAATGAGGCAGTCTGCTTCTATAAAGATTTACAGCCTTAAACCTTATGGAGCAGTTCTGTTCTAGCCTATAAAGCTGCTACGAGTTGAAATCAACTCAGTAACAGTGGGCTTGGTTTTGGGTTTATATAGTTAAAGGAAGGAGCTCTGGTAGCATAGTGATTACGAATCGGGCTGTGAACCACAAGGTCAGCAGTTCGAAACTACCAGCTGTTCCATGAGAGAACGATGAGGCGTTCTGCTCCCATAAAGATTTACAGCCTCAGAAACACTGTATAGGGTCGCTATGAGTCTGAACCGACTCCACCGCACACAGCCACCACCATAGTTAAAGGAGAGGTGGTACTATTGCATTCCTCAAGTAGAGTTTCTGACACATAGAAAGTACTCAAAAACAGTATTATTATTATTATTATTATTCCAAAGTGAAAGGAATGATAAGAACAGTAGGTAGAAAAGTATAAATTCAGTATAATGATTTGGGTAGATCAGAGTGAGCATAAGGGTGAATTAAATATATATATAAAAGTTAGGGTTCTGGAATCAGGTACTGTCTGAGTTCTGGAATCAAACCAATGGCTTTACTTACTAGTTGGGTGAATAGTGAGCAAGTTATTAAACCTCTCTATATTTCATTTTCCTGATCTGTAACAACAAGGATAATAACAGGATCAACTCAAGGATGAAGAGGACACTTGGTAAAGTAGAGGATCAGTGAAAAAGAAGACTCAACAAGATGGATTGAAATAGTCACTACAACAATGAGCTCAATCAGAACAATTGTCAGGAGGACACAGAACCAGGTAGTGTTTCATTCTGCTGTACATAAGGTCACCATGAGTCAGAACTGACCTGACAGCACGTAACACCAACAACCACCATAAGATGGTTGTGAGAATTAAATGAGAAAAGTAACTAGAGCACCTACACAGTCCATGGCATACACTCATCACTCAAAATATAGTTGCTACCATCATCATCATTATTATAATCATAATTCTTAGGATCTGTTTCAAAGTTAAAAACATTCTTTTCCACAGACCTGTAAAATCTGATTGTTGTACTATATCAAACTCAAGACTTTATTCTGGCTATTAAATTATGAGGTTATGCACTTTATTTAAGCACTACTTAAAGAGTGTTTACTTTTTGCTGGACTCAGGTGAACACATTGACTTGAGTCAAAGAAATCTGGGAATGAAAGAAGTTAAGAAACTCAGGAGAAGGTCACGAGGGCAGAGACAGGCAAAACAAAAAGCACAGAAAGGTGGCAGATTCAACACAAAAGTTCATCCGAGGTCAAAGTATCAGCAAGGATTGGCCAAAAATCAGAAAGAAAAAGTCAGCCATAAGACCCAAAAGTGAACGAAAAATTTATTATCATGAGCAATATAGAGAAAGTTGCTACTTTTAGTAGAGGGCTTATTAGTGAATTGGAGAGAGGCCATGGGCAAAAAAACTAGGATTTCATTTATTATATATAACATATCATGCATCTGTTTCACAAATATATCAAGTTTCCATTTGAAAACAAAAATAATGAAAAATAACTGTTTTTAAAATCTTAACTTCTCAGATTCTCACAATAATATAAAAGTAGTGCTTGGAAGATTCCTTATATTTCCGATGCCTGTGTCCCAATAGCTTTTCTTCCAGTGTACTGATTTCTGCTCTTTAAGAGCAGCTTCATGGAGAATCGGGGCCATCTTATGAGATGACTATGGAGAATGCTAGGGGATGCTGGGAGCCATGACACACAGTAGATAAAGTCAGCTACAGTGCCAAGTGAGATGGCTAAGATTGTTCCTCCCCGCTCACTCAGCATAAAAGCCTAAAGGATACTGAAAGCTTGGCAACCTTCAAAAGCTTCTCTTGCTTCCTGTATGGGGTGGAAGGAACAGTTTGCTCAGTGGGAAAAACCATAGCCCAGGGCCAATCCACTGGCAAGATTCATCAAAGAGATGACTGAGGCAGAACAGATTTTTTCCTTTCCCTATAGAAATGACTCATGAGCTTGTTTATTCAGAAATTACATCCTCCATTGGGAAATGTGGGTAATGGGAGAGCTGGATGATAAGAATATTCGAAATTCATAATGACCAACCTAAACCTTCTTGTCCCTCATCTCTGCATCTACAGTTACAAGGACCTATCACCAACGTCCAGAGAGTAGTTAGTATGCCTTGTTCATTTTGCTTTCATTTCCCATTTTAAATAAAGCCTACAGTACAACTTCTCTCTTTTACTCCTTTAGAAAGGACTTTTAAGAAATGCACTTTCGTAATTTAGTGGAGTTAAACTGCCTAGGCTAACATCTTAACTGCCTAATTGCAAGCTGTGTGACTTTGGGCAAGTTATTTAACTGTTTAAGCCCTCTGTTTTCCTGTCAGTAGAAGTAGAGATAATAATATTAACATCACAGGGATATTGTGAGGATTAATCAACACACATAAAAAAGTTTACAGTACATTGTCAATTTTTAGTATCTATCACTTCATAGACCTCAACTGTTCATCTACTGCAGTCCTTTTATTCAACACTACCATAAAGGGTTCAAATTAAACCACAAATGGAATCAGGTATTTTGGTGTAAATATAGTTCTATGCACAACATTTTTCTTCTTAGGTTGAGTAGATTTTATAAGCATTTCAAGAACTCTCTCTCTAGAAAAAATAATTTTATAACTATGAGTGTTTTTATATAGCTGAGAAATCATCTTTTATTCACTACGTATGTATATGCCCTGGTGTGGCACTGTGGGTTAATGCTTCAGACAGCAAAGTCGTTTGAACTGCAAGGTAGGTGGTTCAAGCCCACCAACTGCTCCTCAGAAACCCTATACAGGGTCGCTATGGGTCAGAATCAACTTAATGGCATGTAACAACAATGTATGTGCTATGTATGTCCTGGTTTGGCACTGTAGAATAAGCACTGGATGGCTAACTGCAAGGTCTGAGTTACAAATCTACCAGTTGCTCCTCAGAAACCCTATATAAAGTCACTATGAGTCAGAACTGACTTGACAGCATTTAGCAATAACAATAACATGTATACAGGGAGCAAGCTCTACTAAATGGGTAGGTTGATAAGCACATATGTAGAGAGAGAGAGAGAGATTGATTTTATTAATCCGTTCCTTTTCCAGAATCACTGAAATATCACCAAAATTGTTTTGTGTTCATTGTCATTGAGTTAATTTGATTCATAGCAACTGTACATGACAGAGAAGAATCTCTGTATAGATTGAAATCTTAAGAAAAATATCGCCAGCTCTTTCTCCTATGAAGTCATTGAGTGGGTTCAAGCCACCAACCTTTCACTTAGCAGTCAAGTGCTTAAGCACCACAGCTCCTTATCATGGTAATTGTTGTTGCCAGGTACTGTAGAGATGATACTGACTCATAGTTACCTTATACACAGAAGAACGAAACACTGCCCAGTCCTGTGCAAATCTCACAATCGTTACACTTGAGCCCATTGCTGCCGCCACTGTGCCAATCCTTCTCATTGGGGGTCTTCCTCTATTTGGCTGACTCTCCACTTTATCAAGCATGATGTCCTTCTATAGGGACTGGTCCCTCCTAATAATGTATCTGAAGTTTGAGAGACAAAGTCTGGCCATCCTGGCTTCTAAAGAGCATTCTGACTCTACTTCTTCCAACATGGTACATTTAATATTCTCCTCCAATACCATAATTCACATGTGTTAATTATTCTATGGTCTTCCTTATTCATTGTCCAACTTCACATGCCTATGAGGTTATTGAAAATACCATGGTTTGGGTCAGGCACACATTAGTCCTCAAACTGACGCCTTCGTCCTTGAATACTTTAAAGAGGTTTTGTAAAGCAGATTTGCCTAATGCAATACATCCATTTGATTTCTTGATGCTGCTTCCATGAGTGTTGATAGTGAAGTCTTTAATAGCTTCAATCTTTTCTCCATTTATCTTGATGTTCATTGGTCCAGTTGTGAGGATTTTTGCTTTCTTTACATTGAAGTGTAATAATACCAAAGGCTATGGTCTTTGATCTTCATCAGTAAGTATGTTAATTCTTCTTCATTTTAATCAAGTAAGGTTGTGTCATCTGCATATCACAGGTGGTTGATGAGTCTTCCTCCAATCCTGATGTCATGCTCTTCATGTAATCCAGCTTCTCAGATTATTATTTGTCACTTTTCTTGCATCTTCTATGTACAAGATTCTCAAATGCAAAAGGTATGGAGGCATTTGCAAGTTGCTTCTTCCATAACTTTATTTTTCACAAATGAGGACACTAGATAAGCTTGTTTTTTAGCACATGAAAAAAAATATTGTACAATTAACGGATTATTTTAACTTCTTTGATCATGGTGACTATTTATTCCAACTTGAATTAAAGGAAGCTGGGCTATTTCTTCTGGATTTCACGGTTCTATGCAATTCTGTAATATTAACCCAGAAAAAGAGGTTTGTAGACATAGGTGTCTATGTATTTGCTTACTGTTTACTAGTTTTACAATATATTTAAATGAAAGACAAGGCCCAATCAAATTGGTTCTGGTTCAGTCTGTTGATGATGTTTTGGGCTCTTTTTTTTTTTTTTTTTTTAATGCTTTATTGTGAATTATGTGATAGTTTACATGGGAGGATATCAGCTTCACATTGATCCCGTCGTATATCATTTCCTTGCTATGGTTACAATCCCTTGCATGCATCATCCATCAACCAAAGGGTATACCCCTCAAGCCTGCTCCCCTGTTGTTCACATACCATCCCTCTCTCTCTCTCCGAGTCCAAAGTCCCCAGCTGCTCCATCTCCCCACATCAACATCTCTGCCTCTATCTCTGGCATCACTACTTCTCTGGGTAGAGTTCTGTTCTCTGCTCTTCTCCTTTGATGGTCCCAGGGACCTCTGCTTCTAGACTGCAAGGTTAATCACTCCCCTCCATTTGCCCCAAAACATCTACCTTTACATTTCCAGCCCTTACAATCAGTCCTGATAACAATTATTTGCTATTGTATCTTAAGAGACCTATCCGCATCTCCTTTCATCAGCCCTAACTAGGCAGAATGGATACACTCAGTGGAGATTCTACCTTGCTCCATGCCCTCTGGACCTAGGTTCCCTCTTGAAAGCTTGTAAGCCAGTCACTTCTTACCTCTGCAGCCGTCCCCCCTCACCCCCCCAATCTGGGTAGCTAATGTCCAAGTTGCCCATCCCTGTTCTCTCTGTGTGCGGAGGAGGTGGGAATGATCCTCGCTGTGAAGATTTGTTCACTCTTTTGAGCTATTGCTTCCATAGGTGTGTGTCAAGTTCATCAAATTGTATCAGATTATTCTCTTTTCCCTGTTCTTTCTTCTTCTGTTTGAGCTCTGATCATCCAGGCATTGAAGCCAGGTTGTTGTTGTTGTTAAGTGCCGTCGAGTCGGTTCCGACCCATAGCGACCCTGTACAGGGTTTCCGAGGGTGTAAATCTTTACGGGAGTAGAAAGCCTCATCTTTCTCCCGCGGAGCGGCTGGTAGTTTCGAACCACTGACCTTAAGGTTCGCAGCCCAATTCGTAACCACTCCGCTACCAGAGCCAGGTTAGGTGAGTATTATCTGCAAGTGTGGGTGTACTTATGTATGTGCCCTCTCTTCTTATCAGCTGGATGCTTCACTCTCCATTCTAGTCCTCTGTGGCTATGTCACTCACTCTGGGTCCAAGAGTCCCCTGGACTTGGCACACTGTTGGCCAATCAGGACTCCATCCAGGTTCACAGGAGTCTATTGAGCATTGTAGGGCTTAGTTCACAGCTTCATTGCTGGTTTTCCTTCACTTCCCCTTATCAGTGATAAACAAGGTCACCAATCAGAGCATGCATTCCCACTGAGCCTTAGTCTTAGAAGGGGGTTTGTCCTGAGGGGAACCTGACCACTTGCCTTGATGTCTCCTGGGCAAGCCACTTGATTGTTCTTGTAGTAATCAGTCGGCCTGCCTATATTGTTTTGTATTTCTCCTGTCAGACTTTCTTTCAGGAAGTATCTTCCGTTCTTCTGGCCGCTCCCGGCTGGTCTGCTTGTCCTTTCAAGTGGACATTTTCCCTCAAGATTCTGTATGCTGTTCAGGATTCCACCTATGGTCTTGTGTAATGCAGAGGCTCCGCAGGAAGCCTCCTTCGCTGGGCATGTTGTATCCCCATTTTAGGTATTTCAATCAGTTATAGACAGAAGACAGACTTATAAGCTTTCTATGGTTGTATTTCTGGCTATCCCTTTCTCTCCCCCTCCAGTGTCTATTTTATAGTGGTATGCCAGGGGAACAAAGATTCAACAGACAGCCGAGCACCCTAACATTATTCCCCTCCCTTCCCCATTCAAACCATGTCTCAATCTCTGTATCCCAGAGCCCTGTTGTTCCAAGGTTTTGTATATATCATAATTTGCCTCTGTCCCACTTCAGCTTTACATTCATCCTATCATATTTCATCATTGCAATGATTAAAATCCCCTCCGTGCATCATCAAATAACCAAAGGATGCACCCCATAGACCCACCACCACCCTCCAGCTATCAGCAAACAGCTCTTCTCCTTCCCTGAGTCCGTGTCCCCAGCCACTCCATCTGTCCATGCCATCATAGTCCCCCCACCATTTTGGGTCTGGGCAGTTTCCCACCACCCCCCCACAAAGTATTCCAGTTAATTATAGGCTGAATCTGGGCCCACATGTTTTCTGTTGTGATGTTTCTGGCTGTTCCCTCCTCCTCAAATATCTATTTCACAATGGTAGGCGAGGGAGACCAGGATTCAAAAGGCAGCCAAGCATCCTAAC
>NW_006408537.1:2145727-2146741 GCF_000296735.1 Chrysochloris asiatica
TTTTGTTTGTGTACTTTTCAAAATGTTTAGTAGTCTGTATATGCCCTGAATTAGCGCCCTCACATTTGTCCCTATTTTCTCATTGATTACCTTCATAATTTTGGGATTCACATTTAGATCTTTAATCCATGCTGAGTTCGTTTTTGTATAGGATGTGAAGTAAAGGTCTTGTTTCAGTCTTTTACATATCGCTTTCCAGTTCTGCCAGCACCATTTGTTAAAGAGACTGTCTTCTCCCAATGCAATATGACTAAGCACTGTGTTGAAAATCATTTGGCTGTATGTGGTTGGATTCTCGATTCTGTTACATTGATCAATATATCTTTCATTGTACCAGTACCAGGCTGTGTTGACCACTGTAGCCATGTAGTAAATTCTGAAATCAGGGAGTGAGAGACCTATAACCTTGTTCTTTATTGTAAGCAGTGCTTTGCTTATCCTGGGTCTCTTTCCTTTCCATATAAAGTTAGTAATTGTCACTTCCATCTCTTTGAAAAATGTTGTTGGAATCTAGATTGGGATTGCATTTTATGTGTAAATTGCTTTGGGCAGTGTTGACATTTTCACGATGTTGAGTCTTCCTATCCAGGAACATGGTATGTTCTTCCACTTCTGTACAGCTCTTTTGGTTTCTTGTAGTAGTGTTTTGCAATTCTGTTTGTATAAGTCCTTTGTTTCTCTGGTTATGTTTATTCCTAAATATTTTATCCTTTGTGTGGCTATTGTAAATAGTATTGCTTTCCTAATGTGTTTTTCATTGCTATCGTTGTGGCTATAGAGAAATCCAACTGATTTTTCTATGTTGATCTTATACCCTGCCACTTTGCTGAATTTTTCAATGAGGCCTAGTAGTTTGTTTGTTTGTTTGTTTTTACCGATATTTGGGGTTTTCTATGTATAGGATCATATCGTCTGCAAATAAGGAGTTTTACTTCCTCTTTGCCAATTTGGATGCTTTTAAATTCTCTATCATGCCGTATAGCTCTGGCTAAAATTTCCAGCACAATATTGAAT
>NW_006408537.1:2148026-2177621 GCF_000296735.1 Chrysochloris asiatica
TATATTGTGCTGTTGTTGGACTGAATGCTCTGTATACATCTATGAGGTCAAATTGGTTGATTGTGTTGCTTAATTCCTCTGTAACTTTGTCGAGCTTCTTTCTGGTTGTTCTGTCCCTTTTTTGAGAGTGGTTGTTAAAATCTCCCACTATAATTGTAGATTTATCTATGTCTTTCTTCAATTCCAGTAATGTTTGCTTCATGTATCTTGGTGCTCTTTCATTGGGAGCATATATATTTATTATGGTTATGTCATCTTACTCAATTGACCCTTTAATCATGAGAGTGTTCTTCTTTGTCTCTTATGCTGGTTTTTATCTTAAAGTTTAGTTTGTCGGAGATTAGTTTTGCCATTCCTGCTTGTTAATTGTTGCTGTTAGCTTGGTAAATTTTTTTCCATCCTTTAACTTTGAATCTGTTTTTGTCTTTGTGTGTAAGGTGTGTCTCTTGCAGGCAGCATATTGAAGGGTCTTGTTTTCTTATCCATTCTGCCACTCTCTGTCTCTTCACTGGTGCATTCATTCCATTGACATTCAATATAATTACCGATAGCTATGAATTAATTGCTGTCATTATGTTATTTTTTTGGTGGTGCTGTTCATTCTTTTGTTCAGCATTCCTTCTTGTACTGGGTTTGTAGGTTTTGTGCTATTTCTTGTCAGTTTCTTTTTAGTTTTCTTGTTCTGCTTAGAAATTCATTTTTATGATAAGTTGTGAAGTATTAACTTTATTTGAGGTTACCTTGTAGTCTACTAACTTTTCTCTCCATTTAAAATAATCCATTGTATCCTGTAATTTACCTGGCATCCTCACCACCTGGGTCTCTGTTGCTACGTTTGTCCCTTCTTTGACATTGATATAATTTTGATCTTCAGTTGACCTCCCAGATCCTTTGAATTTGCTGCTGTAGTCTTGTTCTAATCTGGACTCTGCTATCTGTTGACTGATTTCCAGGTGGTGTTACCATGCCTGTCAATCTCTGTTTGTTGTCTGTTCTTGATGGTTTTCAGTCCACAGAACTCCCTCTAGAATATTTTGAAGTGCTGGATTGGCTTTGATAAAATCTCTCAGATTCTGCTTATCGTGGAATGTCTTGATTGCACCATCGTATTTGATTGACAGTTTTGCTGGAAAGATGATTCTTGGTTGACAGTTTTTTTCTTGTAGGGCTTTGTATATGTCTCCCCATTGCCTTCTTGCCTGTATGGTTTGTTCTGAACAGTCAGAGCTTAATCTAATTTGCTTGCCTTTATAAGTGACATTTCTCTTCTTTCTGGCTGATTTTAGTATTCTTTCCTTGTCTTTGGTTTCAGAGAGCTTGACTGTTATATATCTTGGTGACTTTCTTTTGGGGTCTATCCGTCCTGGCATATGTTCAGCTTCTTGAATGTTTATCTTCTCATCTTTCAAAATGTTAGGGAAATTTTCTTACAGAAGTTCTTCAACTATTTTCTCTGTGGACTTCTCTGATTCTTTCTGTTCTGGAATGCCAATAATTCTTAAGTAGTTTCTCTTCATGTTATCCAGTAAGAATCTTAGACTCTATTCAGATTTTGTTATCCTTTTTTCAGCTTGCTCTTCTATCTTAGCAGTATTGAGAGATTTGCCTTCCGTATTACTAGTTCTGGCTTCCATCTCTTCTATTCTGCTCCTTTCCCCTTTCAACATATTGTCCATTTCTGATATCTTATTATTGATCCTCTGGACATCTTTCTGCAGGTTTGAATTGTTTCCAGTGCTGTATCAATCTTATTTGATTGCTCTGTAGTACTTTCCTGACATCTTCCTTGTTTTCCTCCACCCCTTTTCAGAGCATTTGAATTTGTTTCCATATCATTCTTCTGAATTCTTTCTCAGGCATATCCAAAACCTGCTCTTCTTTCTCTATAAATCCTTTGTCTGTCTCCAGGTCATTTGCATCAGCTACTTTCTTCTGTTTTTGGACATGTTCCAATATTGATTATTGCTTTTTATTCATCATGATAGTTTTGTGGCTTTTTGTTTTGTTTTGTTTTGTTTTTAAAGCTTAAGTGAATGTTTGTTGTTTGTTTTTAAGCTTACTGGGTGTTTCCTGGTGAATGTGATCCAGAGATAGGCTTCCCTTTTCACTTGTAATGCTTAGCGGTGTTGTTGGGTCTTCTCTCAGTGGTAGAATATTATGGGGTATGCTTATAGCTTGGCTATATGGTCATGATTGCTGTCTCTTCTTTGGTAACGTAAGAAGAAAAAGCTCCCACCTCCAGGAAAGATGTATGATCAAAAGGACCAAAAGCAGAAGTAATATAAATCACCACTTTGGAACAGAAATGAAGCTGTGGTGGACTTCCCTGAGCACACCATCAGTGTGTGTGCAATTAGAAGCTTCCAGCAGGGGGTGGCGGTGTCCACTCTCTCAGGCCCCTCCACTAGTCACTACAGTAGAGGTGTGTAGATAAATATTGGGGAGTTAATGAAAGAAAGATTGTCCACTATTTTTGTTTCTGAAGGTCAGTTAGGTATCTGAGTGTGCACAGCGCAATTCTCGGGATGGTTGAGTCCTGTTATGCTGGGGTTTGACAGATTGCTTTGAATAGGTCCTGCAGCAGAGAGCTTGGGCAGCACAGTGGACCTCAAGGTGAGCAGCTTGAATTCACCAACCACAGGTGCTCCGCTCCTGCTCAGACCCACAGCCCTGGAAACCCCGTGCAGGGTCATCTGGAGTCAGAACCTACTTCATGGTGCACTGACGTGAGGGGTCCCACTGGGGAAACTTTTGGATCTGTGGCTCCGCATGTGACGTCATAAATCACCACCAAGCTCCCTCTCTCTGTACAGTGGGAAAACTGTCCCACCTGATGTCCCGGTTGAGCAATGAAGGTGGGACAGGGAGAGAAAGAGGGAGAAATGTGGAAATGTGTAGGCCTCTTTTTTTTTTTTTGCAGAGGCCTTTGCACTGCTTTCAGGGAGTCCCATCTCCAGATTCCTAACTCGCAGTATTTTCCTTAATGTTGTGATTTTTTCATTTGCGAGTGCAGAGAAACAGACGTCCTGGATCTTATGATAGATCCAGAGCTCTGGAATTGTTCTGCTTCCTTCCTGAGATCCCCCTCCCTTCTCACTGGAGCTTACACTACCTGGTTTTCGCAGCAATAGCCCCAACTGGAAGTCCCCTGTTTTGGGTTCTTTTAGGTTGTTTTACTCACTGGGTAAAATCAAGACATCATCCCCAGGACCTGGGATGGTGTTGTTGTGTCCTCCCCAGTCCTCTTTAACCCCTTGCCAGGTTTCAGGGAGGGACCATTTTAAAGATGATTCTGGTGCAGAGGTAGACGCTAGAAAACAAAAGAAAAAAAAAGCAAAGATGACTATGAAAATCTGATTCACTTTGATAACTTCCAAATTCTATCACTTGTTTGAAGATGCCCTTTATAATTTCACTATCAAAGTAGCTGTCTTTCAAAATTTTATGATCCTCTGTAAGAACAATGATCAATCAGAAAGAAGTTATTTAATCTATAGATTAATATACTAGTGAAAAATATATCCTAATTTGGTTATTAAACATTTATGTTTTATCCTATTATAAATATCATATATGCTTATTGTGGAAATTCTGGAATATATGCTAATAAAGATAAAGGAAAAATAATAATGCCAATGATCTCATCACCTAGACATAACTGCCATTAACCTTTCATTACATTTCATTGCAGAATTTCTCAGCATTTGTACATAATGAGTTAATCATGCATGCACTTTTACATTCAGTTTTTTCTTAGCTTAGATGTTTTTCATATGAATTTTCTAATGTCATTAAAATTCCATATAAACATAATTTGAATGGCCATGTTATATTCTATCATATGAAAGTCCATTTTTTATTAATCCTTGTTTAACATTTAACCTCTTCTCACTTCCATTTAATTATAAATAATGTGACATTAAATGTTTTCATGCAATTTCATCGATAACGATGATCATTTTTAAAAATGGATTCCTAATAATGCAATTCCTGAATCAAAGTATATGATCTTTTCACATATTAAAGACAGCGTAGCAATCTCAACATCTCTCACTGCAATAAATTGCACATCTTTATGTTCTAACTGGATTTTTATTGATTCTACCTCTTATGTTCAAATGGCATTTTATTTTCAACCATTCTGTTGGCCTTTGCATCACATTATGATGCCTAAGTCTAATCCTTTCCAATGTAGACTGTCCAGTATCACATATGGATTACTGTTGTTAAGTGCGATTGAGTCAGTTCTGACTCATAGTGACCCTATATGGGTAGAGCTCTTTCTTAATCATCTTGTTCTTTTACCCATAATTTTTGACATTGCAATTTTACTGTTTTCTGTACAGTTCTTCAGCAAACAAATATGCATATTTAAATTTTCATTAGCATAAAATATATCCCATACCATAAGGATTAAACCATGCTTTGTAATCTTGTTAATATTTGAAATTTCCTCCTGAAGGATGTTAATATACTAATTCTGTTAACTCCCCGGTGTTTTGACATCATTTTCTATATTACTCTAGGAATACTGGCTATAAGCATGTTGTTGTTGTTAAGTATTGGTTCTGAACTCATAGTGACCCTGCATAAGGTTTCCAAGGAGTATCTTTGGGGTTTGAAACACCAACCTTGTGAAGCACCAGGACTCCATAGCCATATAAACATAGCTGATATAATCTAATACACAAATTAATGTCTAAAAAGCAGGTAATTTAAACACTTTAGAGATTAAATGGTATAGCAGAAAAGAATGCTGAACTAAACTGAAAAACCTAAATTCTAATCCAGGCTCACCACTGACTGCTGATGTGAAAAAGTAAACTGTTTAATCTCGAATCCTCCATGTTTGCATTTGTAAAATGAAGAAATTGAATAAGATGAACTGTTAACATGTTACAAATCTATGAAGCATCAACTTTCTATTCATTCAGCATGCAGTAATTGGCAGACCAAGGGAACCATCATCCAATGAACCTGGCCCCTTCACAGAAGTCATGGACCCTGGCCACCCACAGTGTTCTTCCATGGAGCTCTTTGCACAGAAATCTTTAAACAAGTGCTGAGGGATTGCCACTGTGACTGCAGCTGACTGAATCAGGAATGGTCATTATGGATGATCCAGTGTTCTCTGAGCTCCCACAAAGGTAGCATGAGAGCTCCCACAAAAGTTCTGTCCTCTACAAGATGGGAACTGACCCCACCAATTCAATCTCTTTTACAGATTTGAACACAACACTTTCAGAAAAGAGAAAATTATCAAATATTTTCATCTCAGTGTCAGTTATTATAAAAGAAATGGGTTAACTGATTAGTTCATCATCTGATGGACACCCCCAGAAGACCATAGATTTGATGAAGTCAAAGATCATTCTATCTTGGTCACCATTATATCACCCAACCTCACACAAGAGGCACTCAATAAACAGTACCACCACTAAGAAAAGGAGTCCTGGTGTGGCCTTGTGGATTAATGCGCTGGACTGCAAAGTTGATTTGAACCACATGGTTGGCAGTTCAAGCTCACCAGCTGCTCCTCAGAAACCCTAGGCAGGGTTGCTATTATTTAGAACTGGCTCAATGGTACTTAACAACAACAACTAAGGATAAGGGGACAAAGGGTAGAGGGCATAAAGAGCAAAGTGCTATGACAGCTCAGAAAGGTCTCTGAAAACAAGCTAAGAATCACATCCTTCATAAGCATGGAGTAGTAGTCATCAGTACTTTCAGTTTATAGCTTTAATCTAGTACCTTTACCTCATGTATTTATTAGTTAGAGAAATTAGATTACTTTCTGTTTAGAATGGGCTCTGCTCTGACATATTGAAAAAGTACCAATGAAAATCAAAGGAAAAGTCAGCCTTTGAAAAGATTCACCCCTGTTGCAAATGCATAGTTAAATTGACTTAGGATAAACAATAACAAACAATGAAATACATTAGAAGGTGCTTATGAGACATTTAGTCTTTGAGAATTTGGCTTTAATGAGTTAGAAAGACTTCACAAAATCATCTGATTTGGGGGAGGGTTTGTTTACCCTGATTTTCTGAAATTACTGGGAACAATTAAAGTATTGAGATACACTAGGTTTTTCTTTCCATTTAGTGGAGGCCTAATGGTCCATCTGCAGGTCTGGACTCCCATGTGCACATATGGCCCATAATTTATAAAATGTGCTTATTTACATGTTTCAATTCTTACTTTCCTTTGTTTTAAGAAGTAAATGTGCCTTGATGTCTTTCTTGGATATGCAGACACATACATTAGCTATAAAACAAAACAAAACCAAACCCACTGCCATCAACTTATAGCGACCCTATATAAAGCTTCTGACTCTGTATTGGTTATAGGGGTGATACAATAGAGACTGTTGTCTGGCATTAAAACATTAGGACTGATGCTTTCCCATCTTTATGATATAAAAAAGAAATTTGAGAAACTATTGAAGGATAGTCTATTTGGTGGGTCAATGCTCACCTGACATAGTTGGGGGCACACCATCCTTCACCTGGAGAGTCACTTGAACTTGGCCTTCACCTGAAACTGAATACCAAAAAAAAAAAAAAAACAACAACTAAAAATTCAGTGCAATGCAGAGGTAATCCTAAGGTAAAAGATATTGACATGCGAGAAGGTGGTTTTGTGTTAAATTCTCCTTTTCCAAACAAAATTGTCAAAATATAAAACTGAAGTGTTTATAATTTGAAAAAGAAGAGGAGAATGGTTTCATAGCCTGAAGAATGTAATCAATGTCTCCGAATTATACATGTAGAAATTGTTGGCTTGACATTTTCTTTTGCATACGTTTTCTTCAGCAAAAATAATTTTTTAAAAAAACTGAAATCCTTGTTAGTTATGTAACTATTGATATCCAGCATTTTCTTTTGTTGACTTTATTTAACTGTGGTAATGTTGCCTAGTGCATCTGCATGTAAATAATGAAAAATAACATAAAACTATTAGCCCTATGTTCTTTAGTGGACAAGCATGGTCAACAGGGCACACCTCATATTCTATTTTCTCTCCATCATTTCAAAAACTCATCTTTTAGAATTCATGTGTTTTTCACCCATAGAGTTCAGATCACCCATGAAATGTATTTGCTTTACCTTTATCCAAACAAATTATCCTTTTAATGAAGACTTTTCTCTACCACCACCCCCCTTTTCTCCTCCCATCTTCCAAACCAACTGAGCACATTTTAAAGGCCTGGGGTTCATTAATTTTAAGTGTTCAATAAATTAGTGGAAATAATCAAAAGGCCTGATTCTTTCTGATAATGACAATTTGATGTCAGTATAAACCAGTAGATTAAGCTGGAAACATATGCTCCTTTGCTAAGAGAGGCTGCTATAATTAAATAGTGAATGCATCTACAAGGTGCTGTCACGCCTGATTAATTAGTAATCAGGTGCGTGAACTTCACTTTTCGGTAACACCTTGTCTCTTATTGGTTAATTACCTTTCTGCCTTATCAGAAGTCATGTAAATTGGCACCTCCCACTACTGGAGGGTCCAATGCTGTTTTGGCTTGTGGACTCAACCAATCCTATGCTCTGTTCTCATTTGCCTTTTCCTGGAATTACAAGTCCATTCCTTAATCACAGTGTAGAGTAAACCCTAAATATCAGTCTTTGTAATCACAAAACATAAGCTTCAAAACCTTACAAAATAATCTCTCAAGAGATCCATGTAAGGCTTCTTGAGAGGTGTCCTTTAGATGGGAATCTCCTATTCTTTTGCTGCTGCTCATCATTCTCATTTGGGTGGCAACGATGGTTCGGTGACCTTCCACGTAGGAGACGCAGGTTCGATTCCTTGCCAATGAATCTCAAGTGCAGCCCCCATCCATCTCTCAGGGGAGGTTTCAGTGTTGTTATTATACTGAACAAGTTTCAGTGGAACATCTAGACTAAGACAGGGAAGAAGAGTCTAGCCATCTACTTCTAAAAAGCAAGCCAATGCAAACCCTATGGATCACAATGGTCCAGTGTGCAACTGACCCTGGGCAGCATTTGATTCCTTTGTGCATGGTGTTGGCATGAGTTAGGAAGCAATTTGAAGGCAACTCACAGCCACAGCATTTTCATGAAAACAGTGTTCTCATTGTAAAAGCCAAAGTCTGTGGTTTTCTCCTTGTGCACACACATTGTAAGCATGTTCTTTACATGTTCTGTAGGTACTCATCCACTTAGCATGTGCTCTGTCCCAGTGTCTCTATTGTAATTCAGTTCTGTCTTAAGTCGAAGACCTCATTATTACTATTATTTTTTTTTTTAGTTATCATTACTATTGTTTTTTATTATCAGTATCTTTAAAAATCTAATCTGTCTTTGAGGGTTGTCAACATTACATATAAACTTTAAGATACAATGGCATCTTCAAATTGCATGCATCAACATTGTATGCAGTACATATTACTAACGATAAGATATAAACAAAAATACAGATAGTCATTGGTGTGCTTTGTGGTAGCTCAAAATGTCATAAATCTGAGAATACCTGTACCTTTATATCTAATTCCAAGACTTTGCTTATGACATTCTCTTGTTTTTTTGACAAATTCCATCTGTCTTTCTAACTTAAAAAAAGGATACAGTCAATAGTCAAGCATCCCCATTCTCTTTCTTTTCTATGAGGTTTAACTCACTCTCTTATGCTCACACTGATAATGCATTCTTTAAAGTTGCAAAACATTTCTAAGTTCATACTGAGATATTTATCCCAAATTAACTCTCAATTTAGTAAATATTTATTGAACATCACCTGTGATTGTAGATTAACATCATAGTTAGCTTTGTTTCCAAATCTTTCAGGGCACAGCCTATGGGATGGACTTTTCTCATATACCTCCTGATATCAGATATTGCTGGACATGTCGATACATAATTTTCATGGACCAGTTCAGAAATCCTAGTATGGCAGTGCTCTACTCTGACAATTCAGTATTCATTACTCAAATCTCTCTTGCAGGAAATACAGACAAAACAATCCTTAGAAGTGAGATGGCAAGACTTCGTCTCTCATATGTTGTCAGGAGGGCCCAGTCCCTGGAGAAGGACATCATGCTTGGTAGAGTGGAAAGTTATCGAGAAACAGAAGGACCCTCAAAGAGATGGATTGATGCAGTGGACACAACAATGGTCTCAAACATAACAACAATTGTGAAGACGGCATAAGACCAGGCAGTGTTTTGTTCTATTCATACATAGAGTCACTATGAGTCAAAACCAACTTGATGGAACCTAACAACAACTCACTTGACAATTTCAACACATTCTGCCTAGTCTCCTGGAGGCAGAAAATAATCCAACGTAAACTATAAGAAAGTTAGGCTTAATCAGAAAAAAGAAACCAAGAGAGAGAAAGAAAAAAAAGTAGGCAAGATAACATCTAAAAATATGCAAAAAACTATAAAAATAGAATACTTACATACAAGAGGAAGGAACTAAATATTATAATCAGATCAAATTTTAAGAAGGTAAATTAGAAAACATTTCATAAAATGTTTGGAATGGAAAGTTGGTTCATTTAAATGTGTTGTGCAACTCATTCCTGTTAATGATGCTCAACAGTGTGACTTCAATACATCTGTGACCTCTTCTTAGACCAGAGTCACTGAAGCAATGAAAATAATAACAGATACATAAAATAAAATAAATATTTTTCAAACCTTCTCTGGTCACTTTATAGTGAACAATTCGACCCTAAATAAGAATAATTTATATTTATAGGAAGAGCTGGGGAGGAGGAACAAAGGAAATGTGATAAGAAATTTTGAAGTAGAGGAAATCAATCTATCCCAAATCCCTTGGGATCAAAGAAATGTGCTAAGAATTCAGATATAGTAGCTATCACTGTGATGATGAACCATTAGACCACAGAGACAAATCCTCAAAAAATTTACCTGCCATTATCGGTTCTTTCACTTGCTCCTTCATTCACTTATTCGTTTTCCCAAGCTGAAATAGGTCATACACATTGTTCTTTGTAAGTTAAGTGTTCTGTCCTATCTGTAAATTTCTACATTACCCTACACCAACAATTCTGGACTCAGCAGTCAAATAGTCCCTACCTCCAAGAGAACTCCATGGGCATTAGAAAAACAATAAGGACACTAAAAACTGAGTTCACTCTATTAACATCAGCATCAGAAGAGATGGAAAGCAATTTCCAAAAGAATGAAGAATTATAAGAGCCTGATTTCCTATAGCACCGCCTCAGCATATCACTCTGAGGGCTGGTTATGAGCATACGAGACTAGGTCAAGGACTGTTTCTTCCCAAACATCATGCTGGGTCATGTAAGACAGAAGAAACTGATGAACAAGACAATGGGTGCCAGAGTCCGACAGCTTAAATTTGAATTTCTGGCCCTTCCGGTTCCTAGCTCTGGGTCAACTGACAAGCTATTCACTATTTATGAACTTTACTCATTCCATCTGAAAATGGGAATAACCATATTAACTACCTCCTAGAGTTCTGGTGTGGCATTGTAGGCTAATACGCTGGAATATAAAGTCATTTGAACCACAAGGTTGGCAATTCAAGCTCACCGGCAGCTCTTTGAAAACCCAATACAAGGTCACTATGGGTCAGAACCGACTCGACAGCACTTAACAACAATAACAGCAACAAAGTTACTGGAACTCAAAATTTTGGAAAATCTATGTAGACAATTAACACAGTGTCCAGCACATAAGAAGCAACAAATGTTAGCTCTGACCAATATTAAGGAACTCTGGTAGTGTAGTGGTTATGAGTCATGCTGCTAACCTCAACGTCAGCAGTTCAAAACTGCCTGTCATTACACAAGAAAAGATGAGGCTTTCTGCTCCCATGAAGATTTACATGCTCAGAAACCTATTCAGGGTCGCTACAAGTCAGAACCGACTCCAGAATACACCATGACCAATATTGCCTCCCAAGCACCACCAATCATGGGGATGGTATAGGATGGGACAAGTTTTCATTACATGGTATATGGGATCACCATGAGTTGGAGGACAACTCAGTGACAGCTAACAATGACATTATTAGTACTGTTAGCATGACATATTCATTGTTCTAGGAGACAGTTAACAAGATCCAAGAAACATGCATTTGCTCTTTTTCCAGCTGCATCTAATCATGATAAACCATAGGATTATAGAGCTGTAAGCAAATTAACCAGATCTGCTAAAATTTTCTAAGTGCTTTGACTCCATAAAAAGCAGTGTAATGTTAAGTGTCATTTCCAATTTGGATAAATACAAAATGGATGAAAATCATTTGAGAATAAAGGTACTGACTTGGGAAGAGTCTAAAAGACTTAACACAAGCTGTGATCATGTACATATGTTTTCTCAGTGCTTATAATTTCTGATTTTGTATTTGTAATGTGAGAATGGTTAATCTACCTTGTTTATAAATGGAGCCCTTTGTAGTTGATCCTTCCCAGATTGTAAGAAGATCTGGTCCTCAGAAAGAAGAGACCGTCTTGGGGTCAAATATTGTCTAATTATTTTGAAGAATTCTATGATCTAAGCTTGGTATAAACACAGACATCTAAGAGGAAGAGAGAAATGTGCTAAGAAAATGGCTCCTGGTAAGAGGAAAAAGATTAAGTTACTTAGTTAGATATAATACGAGTGCCTGCAGGCTCCATTCTCTTTTGGTATTTTGAAACAACAGCCAATGAAAACTCTCTGGATCACAAGGTCTGATCTCCAACTGATCAGGGTGGTGCAGAACCAGGAAGTGTTTTGTTCTGTTGTGCCTGGATGATTTGGAGATTGTCATGGCAGCTTACAACAGCAACAATGTAAATTTTAACAATTTAGAAAGAAAAAAACCCACACAAAGGATGTCTTTGCAAACCATAGACTCCATCCTTATTTCACTCTTCTATTCATATTTCCACCCTCACATTTCCATTGAGATGTATGTGCATACTAGTGCCTCCTGTAAGGATCCTGGTGGTGCAATGGCTAAAGCACTTGGCTGCTAACCAAAGGTCAGCAACTCTGTGGAAGAAAGATGAGCAAGCTTCTGTAACGATGATAGTCTCAGAAACTCTATGGAGCAATCTTATTCAGTCCTATTGGGTCGCTATGAGTTGACTCAATGGCAATGACTTTGGTTTTGTGGCTTCGGGCCTCCTGCTCAGTCCTTGATTATCACTGGTGAGTCGGCCACTGACTTCACCTGGAAAGGTATTGAAACAGTGCCTCTAATTCACATCTATACTTTTCATCCAGTCTCACCCTGAACTGTGGCTTCTCCCTCTCTCTCTCTGTCTGCCCTGCACCCAGGCACTGGATTGTCTCTGAGCCTGCTGTTGGATTCTATATACCCTGTGGATTTTCACTTTAACTTGCCCTATCTTCTGCCTCCACCTCTTCTTCCAGATCTACCTAGCACAGCTTCACACTCCTGCTCTGTATCTCCCTTCCTCTTGAGTGAACTTGAACTTGCTCCTACAAGTTGACCTCTGTATCTAGCCCACAAAGAAGACATCCATGTGAATTGGTGCCTAGGTAGCTAAGGCTTGATTCATTGAATGACACTCACCTCTGATTTCAGCCTCACAGATGCTGGCAAGCATCAGACAGTGATAGCCACAAAGTCACTTGGCCCTCAGAACACATGATCTTTTAAAGACCTTCATATAAGTACTATATTAAAATCCTGAGGTCACCTTTGACTCCTGTGTCAATCCCAGTAAAATTCATTCATGGACGTGTGCAATCCTTTAAGGATAAAATTTAAAATAAATAAATATGCCAACAGATAACATCTGCATTAACCAGTCCTGAGAGTTCAATTAAACCTTAATTAACTCATTCAAAAATAACTAAAGTTATTCTAAATCAGAACATTATTTGCCTCACTTGTATGGGGGCATTTGTGATTTCCTGAATTCTACCCCAGACCTAGGAAAAATGGTGGCTCTGTACGATAAACACTAGACCGTGAACCTAAAGGTCAATAGTTCCAGCCAACCAGCCTCTCCACGGGAGAAAGATGAGGCTCCCAGAAATATTTACAGCTTTGGAAACCATATACAGCATCACTATAAGTTGGAACTGACTCAACAGCACTTAACAACAATCTCCCCCCACATGCTTAGGGAACTCTGGTTGCCCAGTGGTTAAGCACTTGGCTGCTAACTAAATGGTCAGCAGTTTAAACCTACCAGCCATTCCGTGGGAGAAAGATGATGTGGCAGTCTGCCTTTGTAAAAGATTGTTGCTGTTGTTAAGTGCCCTAGAGTCAGTTCTGACTCATAATGACCCTGTATAATGTTTCAGAGGCTTTAAATCGTTGTGGGAACAGAAAGCCTCATCTTTCTCCGTCAGAGCGGCTGGCAAGCTCAAACCCTGGACCTTGTGGTTCGCGATCCAGTGCTTATGTATGGAGCCACCACATTCCCGTCACCTTGGAAACTTTATGAGGCAGTTCTATTTAGAATAAACTCAATAGTTTGGGGTTTAACCCAGACCTAAGAGGAGCCCTGCTGGCACAATGTTCTAAGGTTTGACTACAAACTTCCACGGAGTGAGGCATTCCCTACTGTCTCAAGACCCAACTGTACTCCACGGGAGAAAGATGTGACAGTCTGTTTCTATAAAGATGACAGCCTTGAAAGCCATATCCAAGGGCTTTCAACTCTGTCCTATAAGGTTGCTATGAGTTGGGGTCAAGTTGACAGCAATTGGGACCCCAGGCCTACTGAACCAGAATCACCAGGGAAGGGCCTAGACACAAGCATTGCAGCTATCTGCCAGTGAAGCAAGGTTACAAAGCACTGAGTTAAGGATCTATATAACGTCTCAACCTATAGTTTCAAAATATGGTGGTTTTTTTCTCAAGAGTAAGTGTTCTTAGCAAGTGAAGACCAAGAGACCCAGATGAAAAAGAGATCCTTGTGCTTGCAATTATTTTTTATGACTTATACAAAAAAAAAAAAAAGTATAATCTTGCAAAATCTAAAAGCTGAGGTGATTATCTTAGGTGGCATAAAAAGATTTTTATATGTATGGCTATGAATGTTAACCTATGTTAGAAAAAACAATGAGCTCATCAAACCTATTTTATAGATTTTGCTATAAAATCTCTTATAAGAAGAGGTTGTTGTTGTTACGTGCCATGGAGTCAATTCCTACTCATGGCAACTCTGTATAGGGTTTCTGAAGAGCAGCTGGTGGGTTTGAACTTCCAACCATGTGGTTGAAAGTCCAGTGCTGATCTTATAGCACCAAACTCAGGTTTAAAAAACAAAGTAGTATGAGGATTGCTTTAAGAAAAATATTAAGTCAATAATAGAGTGGAGGAATCAGAATACGACAAAATTATCAAAGCAATACTCATATCTAACATTTAGGAAGTATAGGTTCTCCTTATAAATAGAAAGAAGAAAAATGGTTTATAAGCATAGGGATATACATGTGGATTGAGAAAAAAGAAGTGGCATACTAGAACAGGCACTGAATTTAAGGTCAGAATAGCTGAGTTTGAATATTGGTTATACTACTTACCACCTTATTGCTAAGACTTAACCTCTTAACCTAGGTGATTCCTAGAACTTCTTCTGACTAAATTTTCCTTCAGGAGCGCTGGTGGCATAGTGGTGGAGGGCGCACTGCCTGCTATCTGAAAAGTCAGTGGTTCACTCTGTAAAGATTATGCAGCCTTGAAAACCCCATGGAGAGTTCTACTCTGTGCTCTAGAGTTGCTGGGAGTTGGATTTGACTCAAAAGCAATTGGTTTGGTTTGGGGGTTTAAGTTTTCCTCCCTCCCTACCTCTCTTCTTTCCTTGTTCTATTGAAATAGTTGCTTCTAACTAAAAGGCAATATCCCTCTTCACATCACCAACTCTGTTCCATTATCTGTATTTTTCCTATAAAGATTGGGTGATTTCCCTGGAGGCACGTCTCTACATTACAAGCAAAATTCCTGAGGGATCTTTGGGGAATGAGTTTCATACAAGAATGTAAATTAATTTATTAACTAGAGTAGTATAGATTGTCTGAGAGATCCTCAGCATGAGATAGATGACTATACTATAGAGTTTTAAAAGATGATGATTCGGCTCTGCCTACCAAACCCTCCCAAAGAGCTTTGGGGAACTATTGGAGTTCCCTCACCTCAGACACTAACAGGAATCCTTCTCAAGAACTAGCATGGCTTCTCCTAACCCAACTCCAGAAAAGAGGGTCATTCCAGGAGTATGCTCTATCCCAGCACCTTCTACCTTTTGAGAAAAGAGAAATGTAGGTGGTATTTATAATTTCCTAACCCCAAATTCAGGACACGATTTCTTATTTTCAGGATGTTCCAATTTAACAGCCTCTTTGCATGATTCAACTTGAGCTCTTCAAGCAACTAGCACAAAAAATATGAGTCCATCTGTCTTTCCAGTCATAACCCTCTTGCCCTAATAGACCACAATCCCAGCTTTTCACCAAACAGACTGCCTTTATCTTTGTGAAGGGGAAAAGCATCAGGCAGGCTGACTAGACGCGCCTCTTTTTGAGTCTGATCTGTAGAGTCCTCCCAGGCGGACCTCCTCAGCTGCTTTCTCGCACATTGTCCTGGCTCCACTGCACCTTTGCTATGAGCAGAGGCTGCGTGAACTCGGGAGGGAGGCTGTGCATGGCCCAGAATCTGATATGAGTTTATCACTGGCTACTGTTTGGGTGGGGGATAAAGCCAGGGGAAGGGGTTGTGAGTGTTTAACGTACCCTGCCACAACCCAACCGTTTCCCCTAAAGAGCCTTTTACCAATATAAAAGGGCAGGGTCAAAAGTAAGTTGACCCCTGACAGAATGTACAATTATTAGAAGAGGGCTGTGTACCAGCAGCTGCTGGAACCCCACTGGCTCCGCATCAGGCTTCCAAGAGTCAGAATATGAATAATCAACTCAAGATTGTTTTCTCCACCCACTTTGCCTCCCTCGACTCTTCTCCTCCTGTTTTGGGCAAGTCCTATTATATTTCTACAGGAAGAAGCATAGCCCTCCCCAGCAGCTGCAATAATTGTGCTCCTATTGTTATGAAGACCTCCTCCTGGCCACCCCCCTACAAGTGACCATTGTGAGAGGAGGGTCAGTGATTATACGCTCCACCTGATGCTTTGGGGGACCCAGCTGCCTAAGTACTGACAAACGAGTGTGCAGAACGCCAGGGCTAGAGGGGGGCTGGTGGAGGTGGAGGCAGGAGGTGGGAGACCCACGTCTGTGAGATGGGACTCTGACATACCAGACCTTTTGCATAAGTCAAGCCCAGAACAAATGAGGCTTTATCAGGCCCAATGATGAGGGGTCTCATCTCTCTTTGAAGTGGAGCTGAGCGTGGGGCCTAGCAGCTTTTCCTCCTTTGGACCAAGCAAACATCCTTCTTTTGATATGCTACATGCTCATTATCTCTGCCCCATTTAATGATTTTTGATTGAAGGGTGGCGGCTGGGATGCTGAGAGGATCATTAGAGAGGCTCCATACAGCCCAGCCCCTAAGAAAGGCTGTCCTTGTGCCTGGTCCTAAATTTGGAATTTCTTAACAGTGTGCGCTTGTTCTTAGAGGCAGATAAGGGCTGAGCGTGAAATTCTTAATTAAGCAATAAATAGAGAGTGGGGTGTCAGCAGATGTAGCCAGTAGCCATAGCAACAGGAATCACATGGGCAAGAGAGCTGAAACCAAATGTAGGCCTCAGGCCCAGGTCTGACTGACAGCTGAAGAATCCGACAAAGCTTGTAAACCAGATTAATTAGCTGACTAATTATTTCATAGCGTTAATGTAACTAAAAAATAAAAATAGTTCACCATGAACTGACACATCCCTGGAAAAAAAAAAAAAAAAAAAAAACCAGCAGGAAAAGAGTCAGTGGGGAAATGGCTCTGTGCAGAAGAGACATGAGCTACCAGTGAATCAAATCCTCGAAATGGAAAAATGGGCTCATTCGATTTTGCTCCCAACTCTAAAAACATAAAAGTAAGCTTGTATTACAATCATACCCATTCCCAAGCATGGCGTAGATGCTCTAGTTTGGATAGTGCTCTTCCCAATCATTTATTGCATCAAATACTGCTATGGGTGTGTCAAAACACAAATGATAACATACCAAGTCTTTACGTATGGTCTAATTTATAAGCAAACTGCTTGGGCAGAATTCTCAGTGGCTTTAGAAAAACAATCTGAACCATTCACCTTGGTGGTAGTTGGTGGTTGTGTGCTTCGGAATTGGTCTCAACTCATAGTGACTCTATAGGGTTTCAGAGGCAGTAATTTTTATGGGAGTAGAAAGCCTCCCCTTTCTCCCATGAAGTGACTGGTAGAGTCTAACTGCTGACCGTGAGGTGAGCAGTCCAGCTTATGACCAACTATGCATCCTGGGCTCCTTACCATTCACCTTAAGAGATATCTTTTAAATGAGCAAAGTTATTATTACCCCATGAATAGTAACTGCTTAAACAGTATCAAATTTCAATCATGAGAACAATTTATCATATATGTTATATTACTGTGGATCTCAGTTATCTCACAAAACCTAGTATAAAGAGATAGAACAAGACCCTTCCTGAAATGCTACGACATGTATACTAGGGTCAAGTCACACAACATTGCAAAAAGAAATATTTAAGAAAAGCCGTCAGTTGAGAAATTTTTTTTAGTAAAGTCCCATGGCATGTTAATTACACTTAAGGAAGGTTAGGTGTTTTGTGCCATGATTTCAAGGGAGAAGTAAATATCCATTTCCTCATTTCTATAAACGAAGCTATTGAGGCATGGAGCAATTATGGTGTTATGCTGCAAGTAAAATAGCCAGCTACTGATTTAAAGCCCGAAACCATAATCTCGGTCCAGGAGTTCTCCAAAGACCCTACATTCTATAAAGACATTTGCTAAGCAAAGATAAAGCTTACTATGGTGGAGAAGAGAAATTCAAGGGCCCAAACATACTATTTTGTTTTGTTTTGTTTTCCTGGTCAGTCAATGATTATTTAGTGGGCAGCACACTCTAGTGGAGAGATCCTTAGCCAGGAGCTAGAATACCTGGGTTCTGATCTTTCCTCCCATTCTCAGTGTGGCGCTGTAGTATAAGCACTGGACTGCTAACTGAAAGGTCAGTGGTTCAAACCCACCAGACATTCCTCAGAAACCATATACAGGGTCACTCTGAGTCAAAAACAAGTAGACTAGGTAGGCACCTTAAATCACACATAAAGGGACCAAACGAAGGAAATGAAGTTAATTGCAAATTTTACAACTTCCTATCCTGCAGGATGTGGTAAGGCTGCAAACATTAAAAAAAAGAAGAAGAAGAAGAGAGAGATGGTCCACTTAGAAGTGGTCAACAAATGAATGAAGCCCAGCCAACTGTCAGTGAAGCAGCACTCCAGAAACAGAACAACAGCCAGGAAAATAAGCAGTACTGTTGAAAGTCAGAGAGGAAACTTGGTGGAACAGAGAGAGGTCAAGCAGTTTTCCTAAAATGAAATGAAACTTCAAGATTCACAACTCTCCCCATGTTTTCACAGGAATAGTCCACATAGAGGATAAAACTACACTAAAACTCTCTTATTAGATTAAATGTATTTTATGAATGTCATCCCAGTCAAAGACCTATAAAGTCACATGGATTGAAAAGACAATGAAATGAAAGTCGCAATCTAATTGATGTCTAAAATGCATCATGCACAAGAGGAACTAAACTTCCCAGGGTGCTATTGGGGTATGTTATGGATTGAACTGCGTCCTATCCCCACCCCTGATACATACACAACAACCAAATCATGTGTTGCAATCTAACCCTCTATACATGTGGATGAGATCACTTTGGGGAACAGTATTTTCTTTGTTACTTCTATGGGGCCATATGAGGATAGGGTGTATGCTAAAGCTAATCACTTCTGAATTATCAAAAGAATGGACTAGACACACAGGAACATACAGGATAAAGACAGAGCTACTGAAGATAGGCACATGATTCTTCAAATTCAAAAACTCCAAAGACTGCTGACTATTCAAAGCTGAAATAAGCAAAGAAGGACTGCCTCCTGGAGCTAAACTCTGACTCAACTCTTGAACAGCTAAACTCCTGAACTTTTTAAAATTAATAAAGATCATCTACTGATGGCACCTAACAACAAACAACCACAACCCAATAAGGAGCTCTGGTAGTGTAGTGCTTACGAATTGGGCTGCTAACCTCAATGTCAGCAGTTCAAAACTACCAGCCATCCCGCAGGAGAAAGATGAGATTTTCTGCTCCCGTAAAGATTTACAGCCTTGGAAACCCTATGCATGGTCGCTATGAGTCAGAACCGACTCCACAGCACATAACCATACCACCACCACCCAATAACAAGGTTTTGTATTGAAATACTCATCTACATTATGAAATACTCATCTACATGCAAATTTACATATATACATCCACATATAAGTACATGCACACATGTGTATTTTCATCATTATCCTCGTTGCTATGTGTCCTTGAGTCAACTCCAGTGCATAACTAACCTATGCAGAACAAAACACAACACTGCCCAGTTGTGTGCCATCTTCATAATTGCTGTGTTTGAGTCCACGGTTGCAGTCACTGTGTCAGTCCATCTCCTTGGAGATCTTCCTTTTTGCTGACTCTCTATTTTGTCAAGCATGGGGTCCTTTTCCCAAGAATCAGCCCTTGTGATAAGAGATCCGAAGTTAGTGAGACAAAGTCACATCATCTTTGCTTCTAAGGAACATTCGGGCTATACTTCTTCCAAGATCATTTGTTTGTTCTTCTGGCAGTCCATGGGACTTTCAATATGCTTCTCCAACCACAGAACTCAAATGCACCAATTCTTCTCAAATCTTCTTTATCCATTGTCTAACTTTTTCATGCATACAAGGCAATTGAAAATATCATGGTTTGTGTGATTTCACCATATATGAGGGTATGTCTAAAAGCATTTCTAAAAAATTATAGAAACTTATTAAATGAAAATATCAAAATGTAAAGATATTGTTTCTCAACATCCTCCATTTAGGTTTATACATTTGTAAAGGTGATGCTTCCATCCCTCTAACCTTTCCCTGGAGTCCTGATGTGGCACTGCAGGGTAAGCACTGGACTGCTAACTTCAAGATTGGTGGTTCAAACCCACCAGTTACTCCTCAGAAAGTCTATACAAGGTCAATGTGAATCAGAACCAATTCAACAGCACTTAACACCACAAACAACCAGCCTTTCCTGAAGAATTATGTGCTCTTAAATTTTTGTTGCTGTTGTTAAGTACAGTCAAGTTAGTTCTGATCCACAGCAACCCTGTATAGGGTTTCCAAGGAGCGGCTGGTGGGTTTGAACCACCAACCTTGCAGTTCAAACTGACCTTTCAAGACAGTGCTTTATCCTAAAGTGCCGTATCAAGACTCAGCTCTTCAATTTACACTATGTCAAATGGCAGTTTTGGTATCCTTGAGGAATTCAGATTATTTTCCTTTTCAAACTTTTTTTTTTTTTTTTTTAGTTTTGTGAACAAAAAGAAGTCTGAAGGGGGCAAGATCAAGACTATAGGGTAGAAAAAGTAAGGTTTCCAAATAAATTCTCATCGGGCTGCCCTGGCTATCCTCAAAGAATAAACAGGTATATTGTGATGGAAAAAATTCCTGAGCACAAATTTCTCAGCAATGCTGTTTTTAATTTTCTTAAAAATGTATAAGTCTCTGGGATCATCCTGTGTCCTTTGAGAAAATCTATCATGATTACCCTTTTGGAATCCCCGAAACAGTCGTCATAGCTTTCTGAGCTGGCCTCTCTGCCTCGGAAGCCAGTGTTTTGATAAGAGCATTTTATGAAGGTACCCTGACAAGCATATTACTGAGAGAACTTCTCTGCAGCCATCTGTTGGTCACACAGTCATGTGTAAATAAGTTTTATTTTAAATAAACCCATGTATATATGAACTGGAGGTCTAGTAGCAATTCTTTTTTATTTATCCTCAAATTATGTATATATTGTATAATATAACAGCTTATTATCAACTCAACTAATTATACTAACATTGCTTTTGTTGTTAAGTGATGTTGATTTCTTCTCGCTCACAGCGACCCTGTATAGGGTTTCTGAGGAGTGGCTGGTGGGTTTGAATTATTGACCTTGGGGTCTGACGCATTATCCTGCAATGCCATACCAGAATGCCTATACTAATGTAGGGGAATAAAATAAGTAAAAATCATTTTGTTCTGTTCTGTTTTTTTCTTTTTGCCACAAATTTCCTTTATTACACTTGACTAGTGTAAATGCTCAAATTAGTTGGTAGTTAGTGAGCACAATCTTAACAATGGAAAAGATAGACTCTTCAGAAGCCTGCTCAGTATAGAAGAAAGACAATTTAAAATTGAAAGTTGGTTCCTTAATATGTATCAAGTGAAGAGTCCATAGTAAGAGTCAAAGACTCTAGTGGTATCTGCCACTCATTAGCAATCAGAACATAGAATGTACAAAGTATGAATCTAAGAAAGTTGGACGCTGTCAAAAAAGAAAAAGAAAAAATAAAGATAGATATTTTTAATCCAAGAAACATATGGTTTACTATACTGGAAATATCAAATTAAAGATGAATGGCATCCAAAACTAACATTTCAAGATCTATCTTAAAGTACAATGCTGACTGTGATAGTATAATATCCATACGCCTACAAGGAAGATCGATTAATACCACCACTACACAACTACTAATTTCAGTGATGATGAAGCTGAAGAACTTTACCAATGCCTTCAGTCTGAAATTGATCAAACAAAAAATCAAGAAGTACTGATAATTACTGGTGATTGGAATGTGAAGGTTGGAAACAAAGAGGAAGGATCAGTAGTTGGAAAGTATGGTGGTAGAAATAATGCTGGAGAACACATGAAAGAATTTTGCAAGATCAATGACTTACTCATTGCAAATACGGTTTTAAATAAGGTGACTGTGAACATGGACCTCACCAGATGGAATACACATAAACCAAATTGACTACATCTGTGGGAAGAGTTGGTAGAGAAGCTCAGTAGTATCAGGCAAAACAAGACCAGGGGCAGATTGTGAAACAGACTGTCAGTTGCTCATATGCAAGTTCAGTCTGCAGCTAAAACAACACCACAAACTAAGACCTTGAATCCACCTGAACTTAGACTATCTCAGGAACAGATTTGCTGCATTAGACACCAATGACCAAAGATCATAAGAGTTGTATGATGACATAAAGAACACAAAACAGGATGAAAGCAGAAGGTCACTAAAATGATAGGAAAGAAAGCAAAGACAAAAAGGGGTGTCAGAAGAGACTCTGAAACTTGCTCTTAAGCATAGAGAAGCTAAAAATAATGGAATAAAAGAATAAGTAAAAGAGCTGAACAGAAAAATTCAAAGGGCAGCTTGAGAAGACAAAGTCAAGTATTATAATGAAATGTGCAAAGACCTGGAGTTAGAAAACTAAAATGGAAGAACACGTTTAGCATTTGTCAAACTGAAAGAGATGAAGAAAAAATTCAAGCCTTGACTTGCAATATTGAAGAATTCTATAAGCAAAATACTGAATGATGCAGAAAGTATCAAAAGAATATGGAAGGATTACACAGAGTCTCTATACCAAAAAGAATTGTTCATCATTTAAGCATTTCAAGATGTACCATCTGATCAAGAACCGATGATACTGGAGGAAGAAGTCAAAGCTACACTGAAGGCATTGGTGAAAAATAAGGCTCCAGGAATTGATGGGCTACAAATTGAAATATTTCAACAAATTTATGCAGCCCTGGGTGTGCTCATTCATCTATGACAAAAATATTTAGAAGACAATCACCTACCAACTGCTTGGAAGAGATCAAAATTTATGCCCATTCCAAAGAAAGGTGAAACAATGGAATGCAGAAATCATCAAACAATATCATTAGTATCACATGCGAGTAAAATTTTGCTACTGACCATTCAGAAATGACTGCAACAGTACATTGGCAGGGAACTGCCAGGAATTCAAGCCAGATTCAAAAGAGGACAAGGAATGTGGGATAATAGTGCTGTTGTCAGATGGATCTTGGCTGAAAGCAGAGAATATCAGAAACATGTTTACTTGTGCCTTATTGACTATAAAAAGACATTCGACTGTATGGATAATGACAAGCTATTGAAAACCTTGCAAATAATGGTTACTCCAGAACATTTAATTGTGCTCATGAGGAACCTGTACATAAACCAAGAAGGCAGTCATTAGAACTGAATAAGGGGATACTGAATGGTTTTAAATCAGGAAAGGTGTGCACCAAGGTTGTATCTTTTCACCATAGTCATTAGGTCTTTATGCTGAGCAAATAATTCAAGAAATTGGATTATATGAAGATGAACTGGCATCAGGATTGGAGAGACACTTGTTAACAACTTGTAATATGTAGATGATAATTGCTTGCTTGCTGGAAATGAACAGAACTTAAAATATTAACTGAAGATCACAGACCACAGTCTTCAGTATGGATTTCACCTCAATGTAAAGAAAACTAAAATCCTCACAACTACATCAATAAATAACATCATTATAAATAGAGAAAAAATTGAAATTGTAAAAGATTTCATTTTTCTTGGATCCACAGTCAACATTCATGGAAGCAACAATCAAGAAATCAAACAATGTACTGTATTAGGCAACCCTGATGCAAAAGACCACATTAAAGTGTTTAAAAGCAAAAATGTCCATCTGAGTATTAAAGTGTACCTGATCCAAACCATGGTATTTTCTATTGCTGCATATGTATGTGAAAGTTGAACAATGTATCAAGTAAAAAAGACTTGATACATATGATTTACTGAAGAAGAATATTGGAAATAACATGGACTACCAGAAGAACAAACAACTTTATGGAGGAAGAAGTACAACCAGAATGCTCCTTAGAAACTTCATTTCTCATACTTTGCATAAGTTTTCAGGAGGAACTAAACACTGGGAAAGGAAATCATGTTTGTAAAGTGGAGGTTCATTAAAAAAGTGGAAGACCACAAAGACATGAATGCCAATAGCCATGAGTTCAAATGTAACAAGAATTGTGAGGATGGCACAGGTCCAGCCAGTGTTTTGTTCCATTGTCATAGGGTCACTGTGTGTCAGAGTGGACTGGAAGGCACCTAGCAAAAACAACAACAGTCTGATTTCAGAGCCCATGCCCTTAACCATACACCCAGCTGTCCCTTCTGTTCTTCATCATTTTATAGTACAAATGTCAGGCTCTAAAGAGGGTCTAGCGGTTTTTGACTACATGTAGTCAAAACACTCACTCAATTGACTTACCCAGATAGGTGAGTTGTCTCAAATGACTATTGAAGAACCAGTCACAGCTTTGGTCATGACCAGGTGTTGGAAGAGAAGAAAGAGACCGGCCCACCTGCCTCCCACACCTTATGAGGATGTCAGGGTAAGGAGGCAGGTCTGTATGCACCAGAAGGAGGTGATTCCCAGGAGCAAAGTTATCAAATGTAGCTGAGCACTAGAAGAAAGAGAAAATTTTTAAAAAGAAAATATTACTCATTTGGTAAGGAACCCACAGCCATGGAGTCTATTCTGACTCATACAGAGTAGACTTCTGCCATAGGATCTCCAGACTGTAAATCTTTACAGGAACAGATAGCCTTATCTTTCTCCCGCAGAGCAACTGGTGGGTTTGAACCACCAATCTTGCATTTAAAAGCCTAATGCTTAACCCACTGCACCATCAGTGCTCTATTTAGTAAGGAAGTCCCCTCTCCCCCCCCCTCAAAAACAGGGCTAGAGATGTCATTCCAAAGGGCTGATAGAATCATTTAGAAATAGGGCAATTCAGACCCAAACTGTACTTTTTTGTGGGAAATGTGCATATTTAATTTCAATTCATAGTGATTTTATCAATAAAGTGACAAATATATAGAATAATGGGAGGACTGAAAGATGTCATAAGGATCTTGTAAATAAATGAGAAAACCATGGCCCAGGTTAAGTGAATGGATTTGTCCCAGATCACACTGCTAGAATAGACAGAACTAACTCTAGAATCCCTTTCCAGTTTTTCTCCACAACTTATAGAAGCAGCCAGACAGAAGGATCATTCATTTATAGCCATTAGAGTTAACAGTGCTAGAGCATTTACTACATCCTTATTTTTATAAGCCATTTGTTCCTCCTCACAAGACACCCTGTAATTATTACTATTACTGTCCCATTTTACAAATGAGGAGATTGAAGCAGACAGAGGTTCCGTAACTTGCCCTGCTGCCCAAAGCTGGAGAGTAAAGAGCCAACACGTAAAATTTAGGCTGTACCAACTAGAGTTGCCATCTTTCTGCCTTCAATGTAGGATAATTCCCACGATGTCCTTACTAAAACCTCAAGAAAAGGAGAGGCATGCAACCTTTCTGAGAGCCATTAATAAAAGAAAAGACAATCCACTTTGAATCCCCTAAAACTATGGCACACCACCAAAAGCAACTTCTACCTCCTTAAGGGCTGTCTTCATGACCCTTAGGGGTTATGGGTATGGTGAGAAGGGACAAAAGAAATATGTTAAAAGAAAGAAGCTTAAGGAAATCCACTAGTTTTCTATTTTTGCATAAATTGCATCAATTATCCCAATGGCTAATTTAATCTTTGCTTCCTCTACATATGGCTCCTTCAACCCTACCCAGGCCCCAAGACTCTCATAGGCCTTCAGCTACAAGTTTATACTTGACCACAAGGTGGCAGTATGTAATGTATGATATAAATGTCTTTTGTTTAGCCATTTTCTGGGGGGTGGGAATTACAAACACTTCTCTCAGGGGTAAATTGACTCTTAAACCATAAAATAAGAGTATTATTCTATAGATTGTTTAGTAGCTGCTTTTCATTGTACCAATATGATTAAAATACCAAGCAGAACCATTCAGCATTCAAGGTGAGATTTAAGTAAATTCTAAAATTTTCAAACTACAGAAGCAACCAAACCACACATTCAGGGACATTTATCTGGCAAAAATTCTGCTGTTGAGTTTACTTTATCATCACCAGAAGATGTTAATATATAATTCATTATTTCACAGAAGGGAAGATAAGAACCTTTGGAGGATGGGATATAGCACTGAGTGAATGTTGGGGGTTACCTGCAGAGATCTGTTGATCCAAGGGGTCTCGAATCGCAATGTGTAGGTCTCTTTATCCAAGAGCAGAGCCATCCAGCCATGTGTGGTTGACAATGTGTCATGTACATAGTTGACAGTGGTTGTCTTATTTCTGCTGTCAGTCATAATTAAATCATAAGAAACAACCGGAGCATCAGCTCTAAGGGTAATATAAAAATACATGTAGTAAGTTTCCAGTTATTTGCCAGTTTGGATCTAACATAGTCTTCGGCATCACTTGTAATTCATCTTTGTATTCTCTCCATGAACATCTTGTTAAGTGCCTTCGAGTCCTTCTACCTCATAGAGACCCTGAGTAGGGTTTCTGAGACTAGTCAATCTTTGTGGGAACAGAAAGCCTCATCTTTCTCCTGCGGATGTACTTATTGGTAGTGGTGTGCTGTGGAGTCGGTTCCGACTCATACCAACCCTACTCAGAGTTTCTGAGGCTCTAAGTCTTTACGGGAGTAGAAAGCCTCTTCTTTCTCCCAAGGAACAGCTGGTAGTTTCGCACTGCTGATCTTGAGGTTAGCAGCCCGACTCGTAACCACTACACTATCAGAGCTTCTTGGATGTACTTCTCATTATACACATAATATAATGAGAATTATATACATAATATAATGTATATAATTATACATAATATAATGGATGTACTTCGCTTTATATGCATAATATAATACTGCATGCTATGTTGTTTCTATCAGACAGCGTGCAGTCAAACCAGCCCTGTTGGAAGCTGCTACTGGACTGGGCATTACAATGGTGTAGTGGCCTACAGGTGTAACACTCACCTCTTAGGCCACTTTACAAGTATGACCTAAAAGAGGTTATGAGGGGGGTCTTCAAAAAGTTCGTGGAAACTTTCCAATATATTTTAATTTCATTTTCCACAAACTTTTTGAAGCCCCTTCATGAGAGACAGTCAACAATGGGAGCAATAAAAAGAGATCCTAGTTGGGAGCTCTGACAGCATAGTGGTTACGAGTTGGGCTGCTAACCTCAAGGTCAGCAGTTTGAAACTACCAGCCATTCCATGGAGAAGGATGAAGCTTTCTGTTCCCGGAAAGATTTACAGCCTTGGAAACTCAGAACTGCTCCATGGCACATAACTACCACCAAACCTGTTGGTGCGATCAGCTAATCAAAAAGCAGGAGGTTCAAGTCCACACAGAGGTACCTCAGAAGAAAAGTCTGACAATCAACTTCTCTGCTCCAAACTTTAACAAGTAGCCATTGAAAACCCTATGGAGCCCAGTGCTAATCTGACAAATGAGTCACTATGAGTTGGAGTCCACTGGATGGCCACAGTTTTATGTTTGCTAGCTTTGTTCTGGTATCAATGACTGAGACCCAGAGCAAGCCATGCCTAGGCTTTCAGAAGCCTAGCCCCTACTACTCAGTAGGAATGGTGTCAGTAGGCCTCTAGAAAGAAGATGTGATCTGGCACCTCTACTGTGTGCTCACATTATGACCAGCATTCACTTTTTAATATATATATAAAGTTTTTATTGTGAGGTTTACATGGGAGAACATCTGCTTTACACTAATTCTATCGTATTTTGTTTCATTGCAATGATTACAGTCCCCTCCATGCATCATCACCAAAGTGTACACCACACATCCCCCTCCCCACCTGCCGCCAGCACACAGTACTTCTCCCTCCCTGAGTCCAATGTCCCCAGCTGCTCCATCTGTCCACATCATCTTCTCTGTCTCCATCCCTGGCATCACTGCCTCTCTGGGTGGGGTCCCGCTCTCCGCTCTTCTCACTTGATGGTCCCAGGGATCTCCACTTCTGGGCTGCAAAATCAATTACTCCCCTCCTTTTGTCAAAAAAACATCTACCTCTGTATTTCTTAGCCTCACAGTCAGAGCCAATGGCAATTATTCACTATTGTACCACAAGAGTTTTATCCCCATTTCCTTTTGCCAGCCCGGTCCCAACAGATTGGAAATCATTCGGTGGTGATTCTACCTTCCCCTGCCCCGTCTGGAACTAGGCTCCCTCTTGAAAGCTTGTAAGCCAGTTACTTCGTGGCCTTATAGACACCCTCATTTTGAGTAGCCAATGTCTATGCTGCCCATCCCTGTCAACCCTGTGTACCAAGGGGGTGGGAGTGATCCTCCCTGTAAAGATTTGTTCCCTTATTTTGAGCTACTACATCCAAAGGAGTCCTGGTGTGGTGCTGTGGGCTAATGTGTTAGACTGCAAAGTCATTTGAACTGCAGTCAGTGGTTCAAACTCAACAGCTGCTCCTCAGAAACCCTATACGGGGTCGCTATGGGTTGGAATCGACTTGAAGGCACTTAACAACAAAACATCCAAAGGAGCTCTGGTAGTGTAGTGGTTACGAGTTGAGCTGCTAATCTCAAAGTCAGCAGTTCAATACTACCAGCAGTTCTGCAGGAGAAAGATGAGGCTTTCTGCTCCCATAAAGATATACAACCTTAGAAACCCTATATAAGGGTGCTATGGGTCAGAACCGACTCGACGGCATTTAACAACATCATCAAATTGTAGCAAGTTACTTTTTTTTTTTTTTTTTTTTACCCTCTTCTTTCTTCTTCTAGTCAAGTTCTGACCATCCAGCCATCGAAGCAAGTTCAAGTGGGTACTATCTGCAAGTATGGGTGTTCTTGTGCATCACCCCTCACTTCATATCAGCTGGATGCTTCACTTTCCGCTCTTTCCACTGTAGTCCTCTGTGGCCATGTCACTGCCTCTGGGCCCAGGAGTCCCCGGGTCTTGCTGTACTGCTGACCATCCAGGTCTCCACCTGGGTTCATAGGGGTCTGTTGAACGTGGTCAGGCTTAGCTCGCAATTTCATTGCTGTTTTTTCCCCCTCTTCCCTTATCTGTGACCAACGTGGTCACCAACCAGACCACATGCCTGTTCATGTATTCCACTTGAGTCTCAGTCTTGGAAGGGGGTTTGCTCTGAGGGGTCCCCACCACTTGCCTTGATGGCTCCCAGGCAAACAGCTTACTTGTTCTTGTAGTAATCAATCAGGCTGCCATTATTGTTTCAGATTTTTCCTGCCGGTCTTTCTTTCACAAAGTATCTTCTGTTCTTCTAGCCACTCCAAGCTTGTCTACTCGTCCTTTCCGGTGGAAATTTCCTACCTCAGTCAGTTCTGGATGGGGTTCTGGATTCCACCTATAGTATTATGCAGTGTAAAGGCTCCACAGGAAGCCTCTTTCACTGGGCAACTTCTAGCCCCCTTGAAGGTATTCCAATCAGTTATAGGCTGAAGATGGACTTACAAGCTTTCTGTAGTGATGATTCTGGCTATTCCTTTCTCCCCACATCAAGTGTCTATTTTACAATGGTAGGCAAGGGAAACCAAGGTTCAAAAGACAGCCAAGCATCTTAACGCTATTCCCGTCTTTTACAACTTCAAACCATGACTCAATCCCTGTATCTTGAAGCCCTGTTGTTCCAAGGTTGTGCATACATCATCATTT
>NW_006408537.1:2179556-2268690 GCF_000296735.1 Chrysochloris asiatica
CTTTTTCTTGTAGAGGTGTTGTAGTTTCCTATATATTTTAGAAATGAGTCCCTCGTCTGATGTGTCGTTGCAAAAGATTGTTTCCCAATCTGTGGGTTCCCTTTTTACTCTTTTGGTGAAGTCTTTTGATGCACATAAGTTTTTAATTTTTATTATGTCCCAATCATCTATTCTGTCTACTTTTGTCTGTATACTTTTCAAAATGTTTGGTAGTCTGTGTATTCCCTGTATTAGAGCCCACACATTTGTCCCTATTTTTTCATTGATTACATTCATAATTTTGGGATTCACATTTAGGTCTTTAATCCATGCTGAGTTGGTTTTTGTATAGGGTGTGACATAAAGGTCTTGTTTCAGTCTTTTGCATATCACTTTCCAGTTCTGCCAGCACCATCTGTTAAAGCGACTATCTCCTCCCCATTAAACATACTTAGGCTCTTTGTCGAAAATCAGTTGGCTGCATGAGGATGGGTTAATTTTTTTCATTGTACCAGTACCAGGCTGATTTGACCACTGTAGCCATGTAGTAGATTTTGAAATCGGGGAGTGAGAGGTTTCCAACATTAACATTCAATGTAATTATCAATAGGTATGAATTAATTGCTGCCATTATGTTAATTTTTTGGTGGTGCTGTTCGTTGCTTTGTCTTGCATACCTTCTTGTGCTGAATTTGTGTTTTTTGTACAATTTCTTGTCAGTTTCTTCTTAGTTTTCACATTTGCTTGTTCTGCTTGGAAGTTCATTTTCATGGTAAGTTGTGAAGTATTAACTTTCTTTGTGGTTACCTTATAGTCTACTAATTTTTCTCCCCATTTAAGAGAATCGATTGTATCCTGTATTCTACCTGGCATCCTCACCACCTGGAACTCTGGTCCTATATCTATCCTTTCTTTGACATTGAAATATTTTGATCTTCAATTGCTCTTCCAGCTCCTTTGAATTTGTTGTAGTTTTGTTCTGTTCTGGACACTGCTATCTGTTGACTGAGTTCCAGGTGGTATTTCCATGCCTGTCAATCTCTGGTTGTTTGTCTGTTCTTGTTGCTTTTCAGCCCAAAGAACTCCTTTTTGGATGTTTTGAAGTGCTGGATTGGTTTTGATAAAATCTCTCAGATTCTGTTTATCCTGGAATGTTTTGATTGCACCATCATATTTGATTGATCGTTTTGCTGGATAGATGATTCTTGGTTGGCAGTTTTTTTCTTGTAGGGTGTTGTATATGTCTCCCAATTGCCTTCTTGCCTGCATAGTTTGTGCTGAATAGTAGAGCTTAATTTGATTTGCTTGCCTTTGTAAGTGACACTTCTCTTCTCCCTGGCCACTTTTAGGATTCTCTCCTTGTCTTTGATTTTGGAGATCTTGATTATTATGTCTTGGTGACTTTCTTTTGGGGTTGATCCTTCCTGGGGTACATTAGGTTTCTTGATTATTTATCTTTTCATCTTTCAAGATGTTAGGGAAATTTTCTTCCAGAAGTTCTTCAACTATCTCCTCTGTGGACTTTTCTGATTCTTCTGTTCCGGAATGCCAATAATTCTTAAGTTGTTCCTCTTCATGTTATCCAGTATGAATCTCAGACTCTCTTCAGATTGTTTTATCCTTTCTTCAGCTTGCTCTTCTGTCTTAGCAGTATTGAGAGATTTGTCTTCCAGCTCGCTATTCTACTCCTTTCCTCTTTCAGTGTATTGTCCATCTCTTCTATTCTGCTTCCATTTTTTCTATTCTGCTCCTTTCCTCTTTCAGTGTAGTGTCCATTTCTTATATTTTATTATGAATCATCTGGACCTCTTTTGCAGGTTTTGAATTGTTTCCAATGCTGTATCAGTCTTGTTTGGTTGCTCTTGTAGTACTTTCCTGACTTCTTCCTTGTTTTCCTCCACCCCTTTTCAGAGCATTTGAATTTGTTTCCATATCATTCTTCTGAATTCTTTCTCAGGCAAATCCAAAACCTGCTCTTCCTCTTCTGGGATCCCCTTGTCTGACTCCAGTACATTTGTCTCAGTTACTCTTTTCTGTTTTTGGACATGTTTTGAGATCGTTTGTTGTGTTTGAGATATTTTATTTGTCATTTCTAGTAGTTATGTGGGATTTTTAATGCTTAAATGGATGTTTGTTGTTGTGTTATTAAGCTTACTTGGTGTATCCTGGTGGATATGATCAGAAGATGTTGTTGTTGTTGTTAAGTGCCATCGGGTCAGTTTCGACCCATAGCGAACCTGAATAGGGTTTCCGAGGCTGTACATCTTTACGGGAGCAGATCGCCTCATCTTTCTCCCGCAGAGCAGCTGGTAGTTTCAAACTGCTGACCTTCCGGTTTGCAGCCCAATTCGTAACTACTACGCTACCAGAGCTACTTATAGCTTCCCATTTCACATGTAATGTTTAGCAGCTGTTATTGGCTCTTGTCTCAATGGTGGAATATTATGGGTTATAGCTTGGCTGTATAGCCACAATTGCTGTCTCTTCTAGGGTAAGATAGGGAGCAAAAGCGCCCAACTCCAGCAAAAATGTGTGATCAAAAGGACCAAAAGCAGAAGCAATATGTAAGCAGAGACAAAAACCACCATTTTGAAACAAAAATAAAACTGGCTGACTGTCCAGTTGTCTTGCTACACAGGCAGTGTGTGTGCACCATAGAAGCCCCCAGCAGTGGGCAGGGGTCTCTGCTCTCTCAGGCCCCTCCCCCAGTCACCACCTTGGAGGTGCACAGATAGATATTGAAAAGTTAATGGGAGAAAAATTGTCCACTATTTTTGTCTCTGAAGGTCAGTTAGGTATCTGTGTGTGCACAGCGTAATTCTCAAGATAGTTACGTCTTTTTTTGTTGGGGTTTTACAGATTGTTCTATGGTTTGTGTGTCAGGCCTGATGGGCCTGCTTTTTTCTTGCTAGATAGTAAAGGGTCCTGCACAAGTTAATTTTAGGGCTGCAACCCTGAAGCTGACATCATAAGTAGCCACCAAGCTCTTTCTGTACTGTGGGAAAACTGTGGGGTCAGCTCGGGCTTTTTTGGGGGAGGGGGGGTGCACACCCACCATCCTGAAGGCATCCACCATCGGCAAAGAAGGCACGACAGGGAATAGGAGGGAAAAAATATGTAGCATCCCCCGTACCTCCTTTTGCAAATGTCACTGCACTGCTTTTAGTGTCGGTTCCCTGTGCAAGTCTGGCTGTAGCCCCACCCTCTGAAAACTGCCCAGGATGGGTGGCTGCAGAGGGAGTCCCATCTCCAGAGATTCCTAACTTGTAGTATTTTCCTTTATATCATGATTTTTTTTTCACTTGTGAGTGACTGATATCTTGGACCTTTTGGTAGATCCAGAGCTCTGGTGTTCTGTGAGTACAGCTTCTATGGGTTTTCAGTCCCTCCCCCATGGAGACTTTTCTACCTGGTTGTCTCTGATGCTGCCCAAACCAGAAGTGGAAGTGACCAGCATTCACTTTTATGACAGCAACTGATTGTTGAATTGGTTTTTCAAAAACACAGATTGTAAGATCCTTGATTTAGAGGAATCTTTTCTTCAACCTGACACCGCATACTCAAATAATGTATATTGTACAATAGGGCTTCAAAAAAAATGTGGAAACATTCCACTATCTTTTCATTGCATTTTTACATGAACTTTTTGAAGCCCCCTTGTAAGCTTGAAAAATGCATGAATGACTGACTGCAGGAATCTCTGAAATTATTGTTCTGAGTTGCTCTTCAACTTGAGTTGAAATATGCTTTGAAGTCACTTTGAAATGAAGTGACAGTTCAGTCTTAAGAGTAAAGATTGCCACCCTTGAGTATTATGTTACTTGATAGATAGATAGATAGATAGATAGATAGATAGATAGATAGACACATACATACATACATACATACATACATACATACATACATACATACATACATTTAGATTCCTGGTGTGGCATGTAAGCTCTGGACTGATAACTGAAAGGTTGATGGTTCAAACACACCATATATATGTATTTATGGAATCCTAGTCTGGCACTGTGGAGTCTTGGTGTGGCTCTGTGGGTTATCGCGCCAGACTGCAAAGCCATTTGAACTGCAAGGTTAGCGGTTCAAGCTCACCAGTCACTCCTCGGAAACCCTATACAGGGTCGCTATGGGTTGGAACTGACTTGACGGCACTTAACAACAACAACAACAAATCTGGCCCTGTAGGACAAGCACTGGACAGCAAGGTCAGTTTGAACCACAAATTTGGCAGTTGAAACTTAACCAGTTGCTCCTTGGAAGCCCTATACAGGGTTTCAATGAGCCAGAACTGACTTGACAGCACTGAACAACCACATTATATAGAGAAATCCTTGGTGAATTATTCTTTATAACCTACTCCCAAAAGCAATTTTTAAGAATCCACTAGGACATAAATAGACCCAGCCACATGTTAAGCATTGGATTGCCAACCATAAGATTGGTGATCCAAATCTATGAGCTACTCCTTGCAAAAAAGATGAGACAGTCTGCTTCCATAAAGGAAAAACCTATGGAGCAGTTTTACTATGCCCTATAGGGCTACTATATGTCAGATTCAACTCTATGCCAGTGTGTATGTATATATGTGTGTGTATAGTTGAATGGTCAACAGCTATTTTAAAATACAGAGGAGATGACTGTCCATCAGAGAGGTTAAGTAAATGGAATTGAAATATTAGAAGAGAAATAATAAGGATGTTGACACAATGTGGGGAATATAATCATTTTCACTGATCATTATGTCTAGGAACTTTAGAATAAGAGTAGTATTGCTGTATATATTTTCACCAAAACTTAAAATATATTTTTTAAATGATCCCAAAAGCAGTTGGGGTCATTTTCCTAATATGAAAGTTTTCTAGAAGAAATGCATTTTACCAAATGAGGAAACTGAGGCAGAATATGGTGTAAGAAACAAGTAAATGTCTCAAGGTACAACTACAGATTTATATATTTCAAGATCCTTGAATTATTCTATATAGCCTATTCCCAAAAGCGATTTTTAAGAATCCACCAGAACATAAATAGACCCAGCCACATGTTAAGACCCCAAAAGAAAACCAAAGTGAACCTTAAAAATAAAGCAAAAGTCAAAAAAAAAAAAAAAAGAAATAAAAAAAAAGAAAAATCAATACACTTTATGACTGCTCTTCCCCTTTGGTTTAGTTTTCATGAGAATCTTTAACTGTGGCATTTCGCTGCAGGCAGACAATTAAATTATCAAAGTAAAGGGAAATGAGATGAATGAGGATGTTGAGTTTCAAAGAGAGGTATAGCATAAGTCTATCCAAAGCCAATTTATAATCCTGTGGCATGTTGTAAAAAGAAACTTGTGTGTGTGTGTTAAATGTTTGGGTTCTAAAGTCAAGTGAGTATAAATTGGAAATCTAGGCCTGCATGCACTGAGTGTGTGAATTTGAGCAAATTACTGATCCTCTCTAAACTTCAGTTTCCTTTCTTTTTAAAATAGAGAGAGCACTTGCCACAACATGTATGAACCCTGAAAACATCATGCTGAGCAAAATAATTCAGTCATGGAAGGGAAAATACTTTATGATTTCATTTATATAAAATAAATAAATACACAGAAACCAAAGGTTCTAAGTGGTTACAAGGTTTGGGAGGGAGGAGAGATTTTGCTTAGGGGCATTGAGTTTATGTTAATAGAATTGGATTGATTCAGAAAAGGATATTGAGAATAGTTGTACATCTTGAAAATCTAATTGATGTCACTGAATTGTACATATAGAAATTGTTGTGTTTTCATATGTTTGTTACGTATCTTTGCCTCAGGAGAAAGGCCTGGTGATCTGTTTCTGGAAGATCACAGATTCTGGAGCAGTTCTACTCTGCACATGGGGTCACCGTGAGTCAGAATCGACTTCATGACAACTAACAAGAACAACCCACCACCAAGACCTTCGTATCTACCTACCCAAGTTCAGTCATAGCCAAGGAAGTGAAATGAGAACAAAGTCAAATTTTTAGAATATGGGTGAGCCAGAACACTAAGCAAAATGGGAAAAATTACATGTCAAAACCTTTCTAGAAACTTCTGAATCTACCATTCCAAGATCTGACCCATAATTTTTCCAATTCTGGTTAGCATTCCAGATGACCCAAATATTTAAAATTTGGATCTATTCCAGTTTCATTTCATCAGCCATGACTGAGCCAGTTCACATTAGTCTGAAGCCATGTTACCTACTACTCATTTTATAAAGAATCTCAGATGAGCCAGATTTGCCTTACTGGACTAGTACTATTTATTCAAGATAATTGATCATCTACAAACACACCCTAGCCTTTCATGGTACAGAACACTGACACTGGCAATGTAGCATTGGATACATATAAAAGAATTAAAACAAGCACATTTAGCTTGTAAGAAATATGTATTAATATAGAGTTGATAGGGATGGGCAACTTAGACATTGGCTACCTAAAATGTGGGGGTTATAAAGGCACGAAGTGACTGGCTTACAAGTTTTCAAGAAGGAGTTTACTTTCAGAGTGTGCAGGAGAAGGTGAAATCCCCACTGAATGGTTTTCATTTTGTCTAGACAGGTTTGGTGAAAGGAGATGGGAATAAGATTCTTATGATTCAATAGTGAGTAATTGTTATCATGACTAATTGCAATTGGCACAACTATAAAGGTAGAAGTTTTGTAACATAAAGGGGTGAGTAGGTAATCTTCCATTCCAGGAACAGAGGATCCTAGGACCATCAAGGGAGAAGAGCATGAGCAGAATGTGAGACTCTATCCAGAGAAACAGCCACACCAAAGATGGAGGCAGAAATGATGACATGGAGAGATAGAGCAGCTGAGGGCTGTAGAATCATGGAAAGAGAAAGACTGCATGCTGGTGACCAGAAGGCAGGCTTGCAGATTTTGCCCTTTGCTTGTTTAAATTATTATATATTCTGGATTGTTTTTGTGTACATCCTTCCCTGCCAATAAACAAAACAGAAAAACAGAGGGAATATTGTTGAATGATGTACAGAGGGGATTGTAATCATTGCAATGAAACTATGAGTGTAAAACTGATGTTCTCTCATGTAAACTGTCACTCAATTCACAACAAAAATTTTTTTAAAAACATGTATTAAATGCTACACTGATATCTGTTTACTTTGCTAGAGCTATGGTAACACAAATACCACAAGTGGGTGTCTTTAAAGAACAGATTTTATTTTCTCATTGTTTTGGAGGCTAGAAGTCTGAATCCAGGTCTGGGCCAGGTTAACAAAGAAAGCCCTTTCACCAAACAGGATTACACTCAGAGGTATAAAAGTTAGGATTCCAACACATACTTTGGGGGGTCATTATTTGGTGTGGCATTTTTAGGATCAGCACTGGACTGTGAACTGGCCTTTCAAACCCACCAGCTGCTACTCAGAAACCCTATAAAGGGTCACTATGAGTCAGAACCTATTCAATGGCATTTAACAACAACCATTTAATCCACAACACCAACCATTCCAAAAACTGCCTCCATAATATTTCATCCAGTCCCTTCTCAATGTCATCCAAATGTAAGGCGTTCGCATCATTGAAACAAATATCATTTTGTCTATGGAATTTATTTTTTGTTTTAATCTTTAGAAAATCTGGTCTTTTTCTCTGTATATTTTAGCCATCTGTCATCAGTCTTCATGGTTCTCTCTTCTTTCGACTGAAACCATGAGTGCCAAAGTCCTAGGAGATCATCAACTGTGTTGGCCCAGTAACACAGAATCCTGGTGTGGCATTATAAGACAAGCCCTGGACTGCTAATTGCCAGATTGACAGTTCAAATCCACCAGCCACTCCCTGAAAACCCTAATATTGTTGTGAAGTGCCGTTGAGTTGATTCTGACTCATAGCGACCTTGTATAAGGCTTCCAAGGAGCAGCTGGTGGGTTTGAACCACCAACTTTAAGGTTAGCAGTCCAGTGCTTTTGCTATAATGCCACACCAAGACTCCATATATGGGGTAACTATGCATCAGAACCAACTCGATGACAATCAACAACAACAAACTTAGTAAATAAAGTTCATAGTTTTGTGTGTTTTTTTTTCAATCTAGTCAAATGCTCTCAATGAAATCACCTTTGTAAATAAAATTCTTCTTTTTGTATATAGTTTTTTTAAAAAAATAAGAATTTTTTTTGGTCAATTCTGACTCATAGTGACTTCCTTCTTACTACACTTTATTTTGTCACTCTTTTCTTAGCTATTAAGCATACCACCTTGACAATTAGGAAAACACACCTGAATATGTTGTAAAACAATCAGTTGGGGTAATATTTCCAGAAATGTTCCTGAACTCTAGTTATATATCCTCAAGAGTTCCCCTTAATGAGATTTTTTCACTAGAATTTTACTTCTCAAACTTCCATCAGCATTACCTTGATAAATCAGTTTTTAAGGTTGTTATTTTTCCTTGATGAGTCTGGTTTCTACAGTCTACTATTTCAATTTGGGAAGGTACAGTTTTTCCAACCATTGCCTCAGTTTCTGAAGGTCCTTATAAATGACATCATCTTCAAATATTTTCAAGCCACTATTAATCTTGATTGGGTTCTATTTGTCTTTGGCACCTTCACACCTATGAATGTCCTTCTCCTTCCATCATCCAGGAATCTCCATCCAAATATCCTTCTTGTTATCTGATGTTAACCCTTGATCAACCAGAGACCTATCATAGTACAATGTGTTCCTAATATGTCCTGTTTTCTTCTCCCTATGTGTATTGCCCATCCTGTTATACAAGCCCATCCATCCCAGCCAACATTTGTTCAAGATGCAATGTCACAGGTATTCATGTGTAGCAGCAACTCTCTGTCCTGTAATACAAGTACAAAGGAAGTTACCAAACCTAGCTAGTAGTGGAAAGGGTTGCATTCTGAAAAGCAAATCAAGATGGAAAAGATCCATCTCCCAGTAGGCTATATGCCTTGCATTGACCATCACCTAGGGTCAAAAATTTAAAGCCAAATCAGCCCCCATCCTTCTAGGCCAAATGCCGGTAGTGACAGTAGTGGGCTCTTCTGAAAAGCACCCAAAGAACATCAAGAGTCAGAGAACACCATGAAGAGAATTTACCAACCATAACTACTACAATTTTCACTTGCCCTAAATAGCCACCAATTTCCCTGTGCCCTAAATAGCCACCAATCTCCCTCTCTTTACTGTTAATGAAGCAAAGGAGCACAAAAGTATTTCTAATTTGGAGGAGCCAAGGGAGTCTGCATGGACCATTAGCAGCAGAGAGCTTCATTACTAGGGGAAGAAGTCTCTCCCTGAACTTCTCATGGCTTTATGTGCAAGAAATCAGGAGGCAACCAGTCCATTTTAAATGTTAACCCTTGCCTCTGCATCAGCAAAAGTGCCTATAAACAATCAAAAAGACAAAAGGATGATCATCCTTGCATGTTGCTTTTTCTATTCTTTTCTAGGGGGTTGCCTTATATTTTTGTTTTGTTTTGTTTAAAAAACTCCTTTTAAGTACAGGAACAATTTTCTTTAGAAATATAGCACTATCACTTGATAAAATTCCCCAGTCTAACTACCAATTTGTCATATGAGTTGAATAAACAGTTACATAATTTAGTATCCATGTACTACACAGAACTGTTGAATGTATACTGCCCACAAAGGATTTGTTAGGCAATCAACAATACCAATGAAAACAAATATTAACTCCCTGGTTTGTGTTTACTATTAGCTTACTTTTGCTACACATTCAAACAAATGGTGCATTGAACTCTAAATGCTATCAATTCATGACAGTTGTGAAATAAACCATTTATAATTACATATCCCCTAAATCAGACACATCATAATGGCCAGCCTCAATTGGTACTCTAAGTATCTCCTGGATATTAATGCTCACTATGGTCACTCTCATCTTTTATGGCACAAAGAGTATGAAAATCAACATTTTGAGCACAACTTTTCTTCAGAAACCTTTTAAAAAATAAACTAGAATCCTTGTCACAGGACCACTATCCACCTGCTGGCCTTTCTCATCCTGTGATATTTTATGTGCATCATAAGTGTTTGTTTGTTTTGTTTTCTTTTCTTTTTCCATACATGCCTCTAATGATTTAGAAACACTTAAAGTTTTTCCCTTCTCAAGTAAGCCTAAAAAGATGAAATGAAACCGTAATATTCAATCTTTCCCCAAATTTCTAAGAATCCTTAAACTCATATACAAAATAGATCTGGGAGACAAATAGGTATGTAGACATATCATATGGCCTAACAGTTCTTGTGTTTCTGGCAGACATATCCCACCTTCATCCCTCCATGAGTTTGCAGATGTGTATTTCTGCTTGCCTGTTTTCAGAATTGACTAAAGCAATCATTTATTATAGAGAAGCTTAAGAATTATCCTGGCATCTCCCTAAAGGTAGACGGTTTCCAGACTACTACAGTTTTTATAGCATATTCATCTGCTCTTATGTTAGGACAATACACATGGTTCATTCTATCTTAATCCAAGAAGAAAACCAATAGGCGTGCCTGATATTGCCTAAGATGACACTTGATGCACCATTGTATCTCTTCTCTTGATCAGCTGAGTCCAGCTGAAAGGACTGTCTCAAATAGGAGAGGCTAGAGTCTGTCAGTCAGTTTGTCATACTTTGATGACGTGTGTTGCTGTGATGCTGGAAGTTATGCCACTGGTATTTCAAATACTAGCAACTTCACCAGTGGTGGACAGATTTTAGCAGAACTTCCAGACTAAGATCGACTAGGATGAAAGTAATCTGGGGACCTACTTCTGAATATTAATCAATGAATATCTATCTTATAGATAACAATAGAGATGAGTCTCCTAGATGAAGGCACTCAAAATGTACAACTATAATGGATTCAAGGATGCCAGTGATTATGGAGGTGATGTAGGACAAAATAGGGTTTCATTCTGTTGTACATGGTCTCACCATGAGTCAAAGCTGACTCAGTAACAACAACAATACAGAAAGCCATTATTGGGACTTTCAACCAAAAGTAGACTTGTCAAGGATATGGAAAAACAATTTTATGCATCAGGTAGGGAGTTGAACAACAACAACAACAGAAAATGTGCTGTTTTTGTTAGGTGTGTGCTAATGGTGACTGGCACCAGATCCCAAGAACCTCTTAGCCTTTGTTTTGTATTCAGTGACATCTTGTTAATAGCTTGAATCAAAGAACCAAAAAAATGCTACCAATTGGTGGGGATTATTCTAAAAAGTCAGTGGTTAAACATTTGCCAGTACATTATTTATTTAACATAAAGTATTGCTGAAGATAATTCTCAGTTTGGGATATACTATGATGTTCAGATCTTTTTCAATTTTATTGCTATCACTTCTGTTGCCTAGAGAGTATGTTGTCTCTGTTGTTGTTAAGAGTTATGGGGTCAGTTTGCCTGTCTCATAAGGTTGTTTTATTTTGTTTGTTTTGTTTTTATGGACTGAAAAGATACCATTAGTGATGCTATGCCTATTTATCCCTAGGAAGGAGAGTTAGGCGATTATTAAGAAAAGCTAGGCCAAAATTTCCATTTGAACTCTTCTTTGCTTTTGCATTCACAGAGGCAGGGGGTACCTCATACTTGAACACTGACACATTAAGAGCGGTTACATAGGTAAAAACTGAATGCAAGCACTACGGGAGAGGATATTAAGCAAGATCTGAGAATCAAGGTGTTCAACAAGAACATTAACCTTTTCTTTTCCAAGAGGAATAGGCAGTTAGAAACAGAAGGTACAGGGAACAATGAATTAAAGATTGCATCCTATATGAATCCAGATTCTAGGACAACCTAGAGATTTCTCTGGAATAATTCCCATGTGATCACTGGAAATTATTCCTGAATTTTTTGAGAACTGGATTAAGCTAACAATTGAACTCACTTAATTCCCTTGCTAGAACTTATTTCTAGAAACATAATAATCTTCAGTATTTGATTCAGTTAGTATTATGTCTATGTGTTGTTTCCTAAACCACAAATGTAAAATAACACTTACTACAGCAAACATTACTGAGCACTTACTACAAGTCAAACAATTACCCTATGAGAATACCATTATTCCCATTTTACTGATGAGAGAATGGAAACAAGCAAACAAAAACATAGGTAAAATAACTTGTCCAAAGGATACCACCTTGAAAATGAGTCATGACTTGTACCTAAAAATCATAAATAATTCTTAGTTACTTATCTAATAATCAGTCTCCAAATAATAATTTCAAATATGTGCATATGCCCTGAATTTATTCCCTGTACACCCTATAAAAACTCAGAAGGACTGGTGGGATAATCTACAGCATTTTACAAACTATTCTGATTTCTCTCCATTACATCCCGTCAATAATGGAAGATGAACTCAAGGCTTGATTTGTTGATGTCTGAATAAGTGTATGAGGATGGAAGGAGATACAGACTACTCTAGAGCACAAAGAAGTAATTACCAGATTGTGGTTGTTCGCCCCCATCACAATTCCATGTATCTGTAACATCAGGTCAAGAGAACAATTGGCTAATTCCAGCTAATTTCTCAGTAAGTAGAGGGCAGGGAGAACGGAAGAAAGGATCAACTGTTAAATTATCAGATAGCTCCAGGAAGGCAAACAAGCAGAGCACAATAGTAAAGGACTATTTTAGAAACTAAAATGTGTCTTCTGAATTCATCATAGACATGTCCTAAAAGAGAAATTGGCAATAATGACATTACAATAAAATTTAGGGAAGTTCATCATTTTGTTATTTATGTTCATTTATTCAACACAAATTTCACTGAGTGGCTATATGCTTATGATACCAAAAAAATTAAAAATCTTATTATCATCCCACTTACCATATACTAAGTAAGATAGTGTAGTGGTTACAAATCGGGCTGCTAATCTCACAATGAGGCTTTCTGCTCCCATAAAGATCTATAACCTCGGAAACCCTGTACAGGGTCGCTATGGGTCGGAACCGACTCTACGGCACTTAACAACAACAACAACAATCTCACAATGAGGCTTTCTGCTCCCATAAAGATCTATAACCTCGGAAACCCTGTACAGGGTTGCTATAAGTCAGAACCAACTCCACAGCACATCACAACAACAACAACAACAAAGTAAGATGTAACATTCAAAAAGCAAGAGTTATGAGTATCAGTTAGACCAAGAACTAGCTAAGAGAATTACAAAACCTGTAAGAAAGCGAAGGGAAATTTGCCAGAGAAAATAATCTCTATGCAAAATTCATGGAAGTGGAACCTATAAACTGAAGAGCATGAAGAAGTTGAGTGTGACTGATGCTTAGAGTGCAGGGGAGAGAAGGCAGTGCTGAGAGATGAAACTAGAACTATAAGCACAGACTAGGTGCATGTGAGACATTAAGGATGTTGGAATTTCCTCGGGAGGTAATGGGGAGCCATCTCATTGTGGGGGGTCTTTATCTTTTTCAATAACCTTCTGCTTTACCAAGCATGACATCCTTTTCCAGGTTCTGGTCCCTGCTGATGATATGTCTAAAATATATGAGACAAAGTCTCGCCATCTTTACTTTTAGGGAGCATTCTGGCTGTATTTCTTCCAACACACATTTGCTTGTGTTTCTGGCAGTCCATGGTACTGTCAATATGCTTTGCCAACAAAATAACTGAAATGCATCAATTCTTCTATAATCTTCCTTATTCATTGTCCAATTTTTGCATTCATATGAGGCAACTGAATATACCATAGCTTGGGGGCAGGTGCACCTTATTCCTTAAAGTGACATCTTTGCTGTTTAACACTCTAAAAAGGTCATGTGCAGCACATTTGCCCAATGAAATGCATCATTTGAATTATCGACTGCTGCTTCCATGAACATTGATTGTGGATCCAACTAAAATGAACTATTTGACCACTTCAATTGTTTCTCCATTTATATGGAGGTTGTTATTGGTCCAGTTGTGAGGATTTTTGTTTGTAATTTGTACTATAGTTGTAATCTGAAGACTGTATTATTCCTTTCTTTTCATGAGCCAAAAGTCCTCTTAGCTTTCTGTAAGGCTATGCAATCTATATATTATGGATTGTTAATGAGACTTTCTCTAATCCTGATGCTCCATTCTTTTTCATATTGTCCAGCTACTCAGAGTATTTGCTTAAATATGGTGGTTGAATAAATATGGTAAAAGGATACAACCTTGGCAAACACATTTCCTGATTTTAAAGTATTCAGTATCCCTTTGTTCTATTTGAACATCTGCTGCTTGGTCTATGTACAGATTCCATGGGAGTACAATTAAGAGTTCTGGAATTTCCATTCTTCTCAGTGGTATCCATAGTTTGTTCCAATCTATACAGTTGGATGCCTTTGTGTAGTCAATAGAACATAGTAAAGGAATATTCTCTGCTTTCATCCCAGATCCATCTGACATCAGCAGTGATAGCCCATGTGGCATGTCCTCTTATGAATCCAGCTTAAATTACTGAATTACCTCTCTATGTATTGTTGCAACAATTTTTAATTATCTCAGCACAGTTTTAGTTGTGTGTGATATTGAAATTGTTTGATAATTTTCACATTCTGTTGAATCACCTTTCTTTGGAATGGGCACAAATATGGAACACTTCTAGTAGATTGGCCACGGAGTTAGCTCCCAAATATCTTAGTACAGACTAATAAGTACTTCCAGTGCTACATCAGTTTGTTCAAACTTTTCAGTTGGTATTCCAGAACTCATGTAGATCAAGCACATTGTCATTTTAACAAAAAATAGACTGCTCTTAGAAGGTGAGAGGCTTTTCTTCACCCAATATTAAATGTTATGATCAACTTTAAATGTTTATATGCTCTGTCAAACCAGCTGCTAGAGTTGCTAGTCATCACTGTTGTCATCACTGTTGTCAGCTGCCATTGAGTTGGCTCCTGCTCATGACAACCCCATGCATAATGGGATCAGACATTGTGATTCATTGGGTTTCACTGGCTAAGTTTCAGAACAGGTCACCAGGTCTTTCTTTCTAGCTCATCTGAAACTGAAACCTTGCTGAAATTTGGACACCATAATAGCAACATATAAGCCTCCACTGACAGGTGGTGGCCATGCATGAAGTGCATTGGTCAGGAATCAAACCTGGAGGGTCATCACATGGAAGGTAGGCATTCCACCCAGGAATCACCAAAGTCCTTAGGTTTTTGTTGTTGTTGTTGTTATGTACTGTTGAGTTGTTTCTAACTTACAGCAACTCTGTGTAGGTTTTCTGAGAGCATCTAGTGAGTTTGAACTGTTGACCCTACAATTACCAGTGAAACAAAGAGTTTACAGTGAAAAGGAACAGAGAAGAGAATATCAAGGAGGAAACCACAACAGTCCTCTGCCATGGGCTGCCTTGTTCATGCAGCTGTGTAAGTCCTCACACTCCTGCCCCCTTGGGACTGCTTATTGAGGTTGTGGTTAATCATTGAAAATGAAGACAGCAGGGTGTTTGCGCCATATCAGACCTCCATCAACATGCAACCCCAAAAGATCATGACTGTGAGAGCTTTGTAAATCAATTCTTAGGGTGCTTGCCCTAGGGCAAATAGCACAACAAATTAATCCCTTTCTCCATGAAATGCAGCAAAGTTTGTATCTACGCTGATTTCAAATTGCTCATTAGCTCTGACATGTTCCTAATGAGGTTATAATGCTTTAGGACAAAGATCAAGTCACTGAGCACAAATAGCTAGAGATAGAATCATAGAAAGATAAAGTTAGAAGGACCTGAGAGCAGTGTGCCTCAAACTTCAAGTAAATCACTTGGATTTTCTGAATCACTAGGACTGAGTGGGGCTTGAGCTTTTGCATTTTTAACAAGCTCCACCAAAGGATAGTCCATGGACCAACCTTTCTGTGGCAAGGCCTTAGAGATCATCTAATCTAGCTCTGGTAGTGTAGTGGTTACGAATCGGGCTGTGAAACTCAAGGTCAGCAGTTCGAAACTACCAGCTGCTCCGCGGGAGAAAGATGAGGGTTTCTGCTCCCGTAAAGATTTACAGCCTCAGAAACCCTGTACAGACAGGGTAGCTATGAGTCCGAACCGACTCCACAGCACATAACAACAACAACAATCTAATTGTCTAGAAGTAAGAACAAAAGGTCAAGGACTTATAATTGGGACTCTTTCAGAGCTGATTTGGGGCTATTGGGCAATTGTCCATGCATTTGTGGGCCAACCTGAAGATTTTAAAGAGAAACACAGGAAATAAGGTGAACAACTCTCCCACTTTTCCTGGGACTAAGGTAAGAGGTTTCCAGGAAATGGGATTTTCATTTTAAAATCTGGAAAACCCAGGGCAAATGGGGACACACTCCGCTAAACTCAAAAACAAAAACAAAACAAAACAAAAAAAAACTGCCGTTGAGATGATTCCAATTCATGGTGATCCCATGCACTTCATAGAATTTGCATGACTGTGACTTTTTCTGAAGTAGATTGCTAGGCTTTCTTCCAAGGCACCTCTGAGTGGGTTTGAACCATCAACCTTTCAGTCACTTCACTAGGACATTTTTTTAAATTTAAGAATGTGGCATCAGGATTATTGTTTTATTAAAGTCGTCAGTCTCTGAGTGCTGCTGCTAAGATAAGCACTTAAGTATTCTGTCCTGAAGGTCTCAAAGAACAGGTGCTCAGACAGGATTGCCTCTGCAGGACAATCCAACACAACATTGCCAAGTACCTCTCCTAGAGACAGTCTACTGTTAGACCTCTACGTAACAAAAAAAAAATTAGTTTCAAGAGGGACACTTGAAACCAATATCATACAAGTCTGTTATGTGCCTTTGAACTACATGAGTCTGTGTTTTTTCCCTCATTTGTAAGGCGTATGCAAGAAGTAAATCACAAACTTTTATAAATTTCCAAACACTCATTGAAAATAACCTTGGTAAAAATCATTAGGATAACAATTTTTTTCCTTAGAATAAAGAAAAATTCAACTTCTACAAAATTAGGATTTTTTAGAAATAAAAGCATAATTTTATTTAACTCACTGGAATTGGGCCCATTAATATTAGATAGAATAATATACAGTCTGGATAGAAAAAGTGGAAAATGTTTCAGATTCTATTAAACTAGTAACATATCATTAAGGCTTCGAATATAAAATGTCAAGATTCTGATTCCATATGCATTCAGGATGCACTTAGTTCAATCCTAACTACTCTCTGGAGTTCACCTGTTCAAATAAGGTGCCAGTGTGGCCTGGTAGAATCACTTGACTTAGTATTCATGAAGTTAGGATACTTAAAACAAAGAATATAAGGTGGCTAAATATATACAATGCATTTGAAATAGGTAAAAGACAGAACCGTAGACACTCAGCAATCATTACCTGGAAATTAAAGAGGGCAGAAGCAATCTTATTATGCATTATAAACAGCCCAGCTGCTGACTTAATGGTACTTTGAGTAGCATAACCAAGGAGTCCTTGCTTCAATATTAATAGGAAATGTATTGTACGAATCCAATAGTTCATGAAATTAACAAGGAAAATGAACTGGAGTGAAGCAACTTTGCAAGTAATAGGAGGCACTAGCAATTGCTTTCCTAGAGCATATTGAACACTTAAAAAGAGCTAGGGGAGCTTACATGTATATAAATGAGAATGGACATGATTGGAATTTTTTAACAATACTTTTAATTTAAATATATTATAAATTCTCTATTGGTTGCAAATCTTTTCAAGAGGAAACTATTAGTTCAAAATGTCAATGAGAGGTCACAGCTTTAGATCAAGTCCAATGGCATTGAAAGTTAGCTGCCATTAGACTCAGCCTAAAACTGCCATAAACTCTTGATTTCACAGCTGTCAAATTATTCCCTTATCACTTTTGTGCAACTAAATAGTTCAAATCGAGAATGGAAAAAAAAATGATTTCCCTTCTATAAGCCTCAACAGCCAGAATAGTATGTGTATGCTTATTGAAAAGCTGAAAAGTACAGCTAATTCAACTTACAAGCCAATAGACATACGATGAAAGAGTATGTCATCTCCGCAGACACTGCCATGGACCATCTGACTGAAGCTCGCATTGACCAAACAAGAAGCTGGAAGAGTTTCCATAGAAGCAAGAATGTGGCTTCTATTTTTCCCAGACAGAGACCCATCCAAATCTTCCAAAACTGCTGCATGAGGAAATGGAAATGCTACCAAGCTTGTAGAGTTTAGAAATCTTAACTGTTTGGCCTTCACCGTAAATCCACCTATAAATTAGAAGACAGAAAGACTATTGAGTCACAAGTAGTAACCAAGTCCACTGGGGTGCTTTCAACACTTGAAATTGCAGATTTATAGTTAAAAAATAATAATAATGCATTTATTCAACAAAATACACATAAGAATGGTGCAGAAATGGGCAGCATTTCATTCTGTAGTGCATAGGGCCGCTGTGAATCTGTACTGACTTGATGGCACCTAACAACAACAATTGAAGAAAGAGTTTTTTTTAAGTGTTTACTATAAACAGAGTCTGTGTAGGTGCTGGAGACACAGATGTACACAAGACCAGCACTAGTACTTCCTTTATGCTTTCTGTAGCCTAGGGCCCAAATCCAAACCCACTGCCATCAAGTTGACTCTGAATCATAGTAGCCCTGTATAGGGTTTCTGAGGTTGGCATTCTGAATAGGAGCAGAAAGCCTCTTTCTTCTGCAGAGCAACTGATGGGTTTGAACTGCCAATCTTGTGACTAAGAGTCCAGTGCTTATCCTACACCACCACCAGGCAGTAATCCTCAATTTGAGAGTAGTGGAGTAGTTTTGCCCTAACCCAAGGACCATTTGAAAATATTTTGAGACATTTTTGGCACACAACTGGGTTGCGGGTGTATGCTATTGACATCTAGTGGGTTGAGCCAGAGATATTGCTCAACATCTGACAATGCACAAGGCAGCCCTACAGCAACAACAAAAATATTTGGACCTAAATATCAACAGTAGTGAATGTGAGAAAATCTGATCTAGTGGGAAATAGAAGCCCAGAACACTAACTTACTAATTACTAATTATGAAAGTTGCTATTGAGCCCTGGTGACACAACAATTAAGCTCTTGGTTGCTAAGCAAAAGGTTGACTGTTCAAATCCACCTAGTGACTGTTTAAGAAGAAAGATCTGGTGATCTGCTTCCATAAAGATTACAGCCAAGAAATCTACTCTGTCACAGGACTGTTCCCTTCCAACAATATGTCCAAAGTATGAGATATGAAGTCGTAGTCAGAATCAACTAGATGGCATCCAATAACAACAAAGGTGCTATGATTAAAATCTTTTAATCTTTCAGCTCTAGTTTGTCTATAGTATGTCTAATTCCATGAACAAAAACTTATATCATGAGGTTTATACTTAAAACACTTACCCTCAAAAATGACATGCAATTGGGTGCTGGGGATGAGGGCAATATACAAGAAGGGAGAGGGGAATGGAAGAACAAAGCAGATGGGAGAACAATTAGGCATGTTTGAATGGGCTAAGTGGGACAGAGGTAAAGAATGATGTATGCACAACCTTGGACTACAGGGCTCTGGGATACAGAGATTGAGACATGGTTGGAATGGGGAAAAGAGGGGAATAATGTTAAGATGCTTGGCTGCCTTTTGAATCTTGGTTTTCCTTGCGTTATAATATAAAATAGACACTGGAGGGGGAGAGAAAGGAATAGTCAGAAACAACACCATAGAAAGCTTGTCAGTCCGTCTTCTGCCTATAACTGATTGGAATACCTAAAATGGGGCTACAACGTGCCCCGTGAAGGATGCTTCCTGCAGAGCCTCTGCAATATATAAAACTATAGGTAGACATTTTATAGTAAGGAAGGGAGTGATTAACTTTCCAGTCTAGGAGTGGAGGTCCCTAGGACCATCAATGGAGAAAAGCCGAGAGCAGGACCCTACCCAGAGAAGCAGCGATGCCTGAGATGGAGGCAGAGATGATGACATGGAGTGATGGAGCGGCTGGGAACTTTAGATCCAGAGAGGGAGAGCGACTGTGTGATGAAGACTGAAGGGAGGAGGTGGGTAGTGTAGGGGGCAGGCTTGCAGTGTATACCCTTTGGTTGGTTGATGTTGCATGGAGGGGATTGAACCATGGCAATGAAATGATATACAATAAAATGAATGTAAAACTAATGTTCTCCCATGTAAACTATCATATAATTCACAATAAAACATTTTTTTAAAATGACATGCAATCAATTATATGGGCAAATAATAATAGTAACATTTTAAAAAAATGTTTTCTTGTGAATTTTCACAGTGAAGGTTCACAGACAAGATCATCAGCTTTACATTCAACAAATCATCAATCTGTTTCATCTCAATGATTTTAATCCTCTCTATGCAGCAACAGTGATCCCACTTCCTCCTTTTGGTTCCTAGTTGCATTCCACCCACCTTCCCATTGCTTCTCAACTTTGTCCTTAGGAAAATGTTGACTTTGAATGATTGACCATTCCATGGTGAACTTGGCTGAAAATTGGGCCATGAGGGTGAGTTCCTTTCCAGACCTGAAGGATAGTCTAGGGCTATAGTTTCTGGTTCCTCCAGTCTTGTTCTGATGAGTAAACCAGCCTTTTATTTTCTTTTTAATAATTTTGAGTTTATTTCTACACTTTATCCCACTTTCTCTGGGGCTGTCTAATGTTATCCCTTTCAAAGCACTTGGTAGTGGTAGATGGGCACTGTCTAGTTTTTTCAGTCTCAGAGTCATGGAGATTGATGTTCACATGTTGTAATAGTCCATTGAACTAATTGATTACAAGCTTCTTCAGTTCTTACCATTCTTCTTTCTTGCCCACGTGGACAGACCAAGAGGTGTACCTTAGACAGCTGCTCATGAACTTTCAAAATCCCAGATGCTACTCTGGTAGTGTAGTGGTTACGAATCGGGCTGCGAACCACAAGGTCAGCAGTTCAAAACTACCAGCTGTTCCGTGGGAGAAAGATGAGGCAGTCTGCTCCCGTAAAGATTTACAGCCTTGGAAACCCTGTGCAGGGTCACTATGAGTCGGAACCGACTCCACGGCACATAACAACAACAACAACTCACTCAAGTAGACCATTGTCTTTGTGGACTATGTTATACCACCAAACCACGGTGTTCCCTGAGACTATGGTCTTGAGCCCCCAGGTCCAGGCAATTCATTTCCTTAAGATGTTTGATAATATCTAGGAAGTTGTCATCATTTTACCTGTTGTATGATCTGCCACATTCATAGTTGTTTGCAGAAAAGGTAAATATTCTTGTACAAATATCCTCTTCCAAAGAGGAGCTGGTGAGTTTGAATCATTGACCTCATGGTTCAAATCACCCTTATGGTTGACTGTTTATGCTGCAGTACCACACCAGGAATATATACATATATATCCCATTCTTTCTCCTTTATTTATTCCACCTATGTTTCAATTCCTGCATCTATACACAGAACACTGTTGTTCCATGGTTGTATATATATGTCACTATTTACCTCTATCCCCTTTAGGCCATGCATACCATCCCGGGTCTTAACTATCTTCATCATTCTTCTGCAACTGTCCCTCTTCTTGTTCATTGCCCTCCTCCTTCTTGTATATTGCCCTCCTCATCAGTCAAGCCAACATGTGTTTACTCTCTAGCCAGTGAATTACTCTCCTCTCCCTCTGACCCATGGTAACCATCAAATATGTTTCTTTTAGTATGAAAACCTTTTCTGAAGTTTTTACAATAATAGTTGTTGTTAAGTGTCGTCGAGTTTGTTCCAACTCAAAGTGACCCTGTAAAAGACTTCCAAGGAGTGGATGGTGAGTTTTAACCACCAACCTTGTGGTTCAAACCAACCTTGTGGTCCAGTGCTTTATCCCACAGTGCCACATCACGACTCCTTTACAATAATGGTCTAATATAATGTTTGCCCTTATGTGATTGTCTAATTTCACTCAGCATAATATCCTCCAGATTCATCCATGTTAAGAGATACTTCCCAGATTCCTTATTATATTTCAGTGTTGCATAGTATTCCATTGTATGTATGTATCAAAGTTTGTGTATCCATTCTTCCACTAATGGGCACTTATGTTGTCTCCACATTTTTGCTATTTTGATTAGTATGGCAATGAATATCAGTGTGCCTATACCTACTCAGGTCCTGGCTCTAATTTCTTGTGAATATATAGCAAGCAGAGGAATTGCTGGGTCATACGACATTTCTATTTCCAACTTTCTGTGGAAGTGCCACACCATTTTCCAGAGTGGTTGAATCATTTTACAGTCCCACCAGCAATGTAGGAGGGTCCTAGTCTCTCCCACACCTTAGCAGACATTTATTGTTTTCTGTTGTTTTGAACTTCACTATTAATTCTGGTGTGAGATGATATCTCATTGATGTTTTGATTTACATCTCTCTACTGCCTAATGGTTAAGGAGCTCTGGTAGTGTAGTGGTTATGAATCAGGCTGTTAACCTCCAGGTCAGCAGTTTAAAAATACCAGCTATTCCGCAGGAGAAAGATGAGGCTTTCTGCTCCCATAACAATTTACAGCCTCGGAAACCCTGTACAGAGTCACTGAGTCAGAACCAACTCCACGGCACACAATAACAACAACAACTGCAAGCATACATTAACAGAGAACTTCCAGAGGTTCAAGCCGGTTTCAGAAGAGGCCATGGAATGAGGGATGTCATTGCTGATGTCCGATGGATCTTGGCTGAAAGCAGAGAATATCAGATGTTGACCTGTGCTTTACTGACTATGCAAAGTCTTTTGATTGTGTGGATCATGACAAGCTATGGACAACATTGCAAAGTATGAGTATTCCGGAACACTTAACTGTCCTCATGAGGAATCTGTAACTGGACCAAGAGACAGTTGTTTGAAGAGAACATGGGAACACTGAATGGTTTCAAATTAAGTCAAGTGTGAGACAAGGTTGTATTCTTTCACCATACTTATTCAACCTGTATGCTGAGCAAATAATCCGTGAAGCTTGCTTATATGAAGAAAACCGTGGCATCAGGATTGGAGAAAGACTCACTAACAGCCTGTGATATGCAGATGATACAACCTTGCTTGCTGAAAGTGAAGAAGAATTAAAACATTTACTGATGAAAATCAAAGAGCACAGCCTTCAGTATGAATTACATCTCAATGTAAAGAAAACAAAAATCCTTACCACTGGATCAATAAACAACATTTTTATCAACGGAGAAAATATTGAAGTTGTCAAGGACTTCATTCTTCTTGGATCAACTATCAACACTCACGGAATCAGCAGTCAAGAAATCAAATGATGTATTGCATTAGGCAAGTCTGCACAAGACCTTTTTAAAGTGTTGAAGAGCAAAGATGTCAGCTTGAGGACTAAGGTGCGCCTGACCCAAGCCATGGTATTTTCAATAACCTCATATGCATGTGAAAGCTGGACAGTGAATAAGGAAGACCGTAGAAGAATTGATGCCTTTGAATTATGGTGTTGGAGGAGAATACTAAAAGTGCCATGGGCTGCCAAAAGAACCAATAGATCTGTTTTGGAAGAAGTGTAGCCAGAGTGCTCCTTGGAAGCCAAGATGTCCAAACTTCGTCTCTCATACTTCATACATGTTGTCAGGAAGGACCAATCACTGGAGAATAATATCATGTTTGGTAAGGTGGAGGGTCAGAGAAAAAGAGGAAGACCCCCATGAGATAGACTGGCAAAGTGGCAGCATCAATGGACTCAAGCGTGGCAACAGTAGTGAGGTTAGCCCAGGATTGGACAGTGTTTGGTTCTGCTGTGCATAAGGTCGCTATGAGTCTGAACTAACTTGATGATACCTAACAACAACAACATTTCCTCGTTGGGGTGGCTATTGTAAATGACATTGTTTTCCTAATTTCCTTTTAAGGGCTGTCTTTATTAGTATAGAGGAATCCAATTGATTTATGTACATTGATCTTGTACCCTATCACTTTTCTGAATCTTTCAATGAGTTCCAATAAGTTTCTTGCTGAGCTTGGAATTCTTTTATGTATAGGATCATGGCATTTGCAAATAAAGTTTTGTTTCTTTGCCAATTTGGATGCCTTTGATTTCCCTATCTTGCTTTATAGTTCTGGCTAAGAGTTTCAAAACAATATTGAATAGAAGTAATAATCAAGGGCATCCTTGTCTAGTTACTGTCCACAAAATGAATGCATTCAGTTTCTCTCCATTGAGAATAATGTTGGTTATTCAGTTTGTATATGTGCTGTTAATTATATTGAGGAATTTCCCTTCTATTCATACTTCATTGAGCATTTGTCAGGAATGGAGGTTGGATTTTGTTAAATGGCTTTTCTGAATCAATTGATAGGATCATGTGGTTCTTTTCCATTTTTTATCTATATGATGGATTGTGTTGATTTTTCTTAGTCTTGAACTATGCTTACACCCTGGTATGAATCCCACTTGATCATGAAGTTTTTGTGTTTGTTTGTTTTGTTTTAATATTGCTGAATTCTATTGGATAGAACTTTGTTGAGAATTTTTGCATCTATCGGGCTGCGAACCTTAAGGTCAGCGGTTCGAAACTACCAGTCGCTCCACGGGAGAAAGATGAAGCTTTCTACTCCAGTAAAGATTTACACCCTCGGAAACCCTGTACAGGGTCGCTATGAGTCTGAACCGACTTGACGGCTTAACAACAACAACAACAACATATTCATGAGAGATATTGGGCTATAATTTTCTTTTTCAGTGATTTCTTTGCCTGGTTTTGGTATGAGGATTATGCTCGCTTCACAAAATGTATGTGGACATTTTCCAACCTTTTCTATATTCTGGAATAGTTTCAGTAAAATTGGTGTCAATTCTTCTCTGAATGTGTGGAAGAATTTACCAGTAAAGCCCTCTAGGCCTACACTATTTTTTGTGGGAAGATTTTAAATTACCTGATCAATGTCTTCTTTTGTTATGTTGTTGTTGTTATCAAGTGCCATTGAGTCAGCTCTGACCATAGTGGCCCTCGGTAGGGTTTCTGAGGAGCAGTTGGTGAGCTTGAGACACAGATCTTGCAATTCAAATGGCTTTGCAGTCTTGCGCATTAACCTACAGTGCCACACCAGGATTTTTGTTTTAGGTCTGTTCAAGTTTTCTACTTTACTCTGTGTAGTTTAGGTAGATTGTGTTTTCTCAGAATTTATCCATTTTTTCTAGATTTTCAAGTTCATTGGAGTTGTTGTTATCCTTTTTATTTCCATTGGCTCTATTGTGATGTCACCCATATCGTTTATCATACATGTTAGATATGCTGATGATTTGTCAATTTCATTAATCCTTTCAAAGAACCAACTTCTTGTCTTATTGATATTTTCTATTGTTTTTCTGTTTTCTAATTATTTTATTTCTGTGCTAATCTTTATTGTTTCTTTACTTTTGGTGACTGTAGGCTTATTCCATATTTTTTTTCTAATTGTTGGAGAAGTTGTGTTAATGCGCTGATTTTAGTTTTTCCCCTTGGGAATCTGTGCATTTATTGCTATAAATTGCCCTCTAAGAACTGCTTTTGCTGTGTCCCAAAGTTTTGGTATGTTGTGTTTTCATTCTCATTTGACTCAAGGAATTTTCTTATTTCTTTTTATATTTGTTCTATTACCCAGTATCTTTTAAGCATGGTGTTATTTTGTTTCAATATATTTGATTTTTGTTTCCTTGATCTTCCTATTGTTGATTTCTAATTTTATAGCATAGTGATCTGAGAAGATGTTGCAGTATTCTGATGTTCTAAAATTTATTGAGGCTTGCTTTGTGGCCTTAACATATGGTTTATTCTGGAGAATGTTCCATGCATATTGGAAAAGAATGTTTATTGTACTATTGTTGGGTTGAGTGCTCACTATAAGTCTATGAAGTTACGTTGCTAGATTGTGTTATTTAGTTACTATGTGTCTTTGTTGAGTTTCTTTCTAGTCATTCTGTCCTTTTTTGAAAGTGGTGCATTAAAATCACTTATTACTATTGTCCTCCACTTAACTGTCAGTTTGTAATACTGTAGTAGCTTGCAGGTTGCTGTGATGCTGGAAGCTATAACACGGGTATTTTAGGCAGAAGATGGACTTACAAGCTTTCTGTGGTGTTGTTCCTGACTATTCCTTTCTCTCCCCCTCCAGTGTCTGTTTTACATTATAATGCAAGGAAAACCAAGATTCAAAAGGCAGCCAAGTATCTAAACATTATTGCCCCCTTTGCCCCATTCCAACCATGTCTCAATCTTTGTATCCCAGAGCCCTGTAGTTCCAAGGTTGTGCATATATCATTCTTTACCTCTGTCCTACTTAGCCCATTCAAACATGCCTAATTGTTCTCCCATCTGCTTTATTCTTCCATTCCCCTCTCCCTTCTTGTTTATTGCCCCCTCCCTAGCACCCAAACTTTCCTGTGTCTAATCCCTGCCCTGTTCTCCACCTTCCCCTCCCTCCCCTCACCCACCCCCAACTTCCCAGCAATCAACAAAGAATTCCCCCTACCACTCTTTAGTATGGGTTCTATTTCTTAATCTTTTTCAGTAGTGGTCCTATGCAGTATTTCTCTTTTTGTGACTGACTAATTTCACTCAACATAATGTCCTCAAGGTTCATCCATGTTATGCAGTGGCTTGCCGCTTCCTTGTTATTCTTCAAGGTAGCATAATATTCCATTGTGTGTATGTACCACAATTTGTTTCTCCATTCTTCAGTTGATGGGCACTTTGGCTGTCTCCATCTTTTTGTTATTATAAATAGTGCTGCTATGAACATTGGTGTGCAGATATCTTCTCGTGTTGTGGCTCGTTTTTCTTGTGGGTAAATACCAAGTAGAAGAATTGCTGGATCATAAGGTATTTCTATTTCCAACCTTCTGAGGAAGCGCCATATTGCTTTCCAGACAGGTTGGACCATTTTGCAGTCCCACCAGCAATGCAGGAGTGTCCTAGTCTCTCCACATCCCCGTCAGCATTTATTGCCCTCTATATTTTTTATCTTTGCTGTTATTGTTGGTGTGAGATGATATCTCATTGTTGTTTTGATTTGCATCGCTCTAATGGTTAGTGATCGTGAACATTTCTTCATATGTTTGTTGGCTGCCTGGATCTCTTCCTTAGTGAAGTGTCTGTTCATGTCCTGTGCCCACTTTTTAATTGGGTTATTTGTCTTTTTCTTGCATAGGTGTTGTAGTTTCCTGTATGATTTAGAAATGAGTCCCTTGTCTGATGTGTCATTGCAAAAGATTTTTTCTCATTCTGTGGGTTCCCTTTTTACTCTTCTGGTGAAGTCTTTTGATGAACATAAGTTTTTAATTTTTAGTATGTCCCACTCATCTATTTTATCTGCTGTTGTTTGTGTGGTTTTCAAAATGTTTTATAGTCTGTGTATTCCCAAAATTAGTGCCCTCACATTTGTCCCGAGTTTTTCATTGATGGCCTTCATAATTCTGGGATTCACATTTAGGTCCTTAATTCATGTTGAGTTGGTTTTTGTATAAGGTGTGAGGTGAAGGTCTTGTTTCAGTCTTTTGCATATCATTTTCCAGTTCTGCCAGCACCATCTGTTAAAGAGACTATCCCCTCCCCATGAGATATATTTAGGTGTTTTGTCAAAAATCAGTTGGCTGTATGTAGATGCATTAATTTCTGGATTCTCGATTCTGTTCCATTGATCTATGTACCTTTCATTGTACTAACACAGGTATTTTAAATGCCAGCAGTGTCACCCATGGTGGACAAGTTTTAGCTTTTTCCAGATGAAGTCATATTAGGAAGAAGGAGAGACAGACTACTTCCAAATATTTAGTCAATAAAAACCTTATGAATAACAGTGGAACACTGTCAGCACCAGAATATTGAATGCTGAAACATGATGAAGAGCACCAGAATATTGTCAGATATAGTGCCAGAAGATGAGCCCCTCAGTTTGGAAGGCACTCAAAATAAGGGAAGAGCTGTCTTCTCAAAGTTGAGTTGACTATGATGACACGAATGGAGTAAAGCCTTTGGGACCTTCCTCTACTGGTGGGACACAATTCAAAATGAAGAGAAACAGTTGCAAATATCCATTAAAAATCAGAACACGGAACGCATGAAGTATGATCCTTGGAAAATTGGAAGTTGTCAAAAACTAAATGGAATGCATAAACATTGCTATCCTAGTTATTAGTGAGCTGAAATGGACTGGTATTGGCCATTTTGAATCTGACAATCACATGGTTTACTATACTAGGAATATACTATACAGCTAACCTTAGCTGTTATTGCTAAGGTACTATTGAGTCAAGTTTGACTCATAGTGACCCTGCACACAGAAGAACAAAACACTGTCTAGTCCTGCATCATTCTTACAATCGTTATGTTTGAGTACACTGCTGCTGCCACTGTATCAATCCATCTCATTGGGGTCTTCTTCTTTTTTGCAAGCCCTCAACTTTACTAACCATGATGTGTTTCTCCAGGAATTGGTCCCTTTTGATAATGTGAAGTATAAAAGGTGAGGCCTGGTAATCCTAGCTTCTAAGGAACATTCTTCCTGTACTGCTTCCAACACAGATTTGTTTGTTCTTCTGGCAGTCCATGGTACTTTTAATATTCCTCTTCAATAGCTCAGAGTTCTAGGACTATCCTCTGCATCTACTTCATCCAGTTTACTGAATATTTGGTGCAAGGGTCCACACAACCTTTCTACCAGTCCATCATTATGATTGCCCTGTATCAGTAATATATTTTTTTATTGCTAACTTTAGGGATATACTTCTTAGCAGTCTTTCTTTCATACCACAGCCACTTGATTCATGGAAACTCCTAGTCACCATGGAAAGTTTATTTTGATTTCTACACCTCTTTTATTAAAAGGAAAGCAATTGAGTGCACATCTCCCAGGACATATAGTGGTAAACTGCTGAATTTTACACACCATAACATACACAGACATGAAAATATAAAAGAATATGAAGCAACATATATGATTTCAATTATATGACATTCTAGAAAAGGCAAAGCTTCAGAGCCAATAATAGAAATCAGTTAATTCCAAGGGCTGAATAGGGGTGGTGGGGTATGACTAGGTGGAGCAAAGTAAATTTATTAGGGAAGTTTAAGTATTCTGTATATTAATGTAATAGTGAATTGTTGTTGTTGTTGTTGTTAAGTGCCATCGAGTCGGTTCCGATCCATAGTGACCCTGTGTAGGGTTTCTGAGAAGCAGCTGGTGAGTTTGAACCGCTGACCTTGCAGTTCAAATGACTTTGCAGTCTGGTGCATTACCCACAAAGCCATAGCTGTTGTTAAATGCCATCCAGTCAGTTCCGACTCATAGCAATTCTGTAGAGCATTTCCGAGGAGTGGCTGGTGAGTTTGAACTGCCAATCTTGCAGTTCACTTCAACTCTATGGTCGAGTACTTATCTAAAGCACCACAACAAAATTTCAGTGCATAGATGATACTATGCATATTTTCAAAACCTATGGACTTAAAACAACAACAATAAACAAACCCACAGCTATTGACTCAATTTCAACTCCTAGTGACCTTTTAGGACAAAGCAGAACTGCTCCATAGGGTTTCTAAGGCTGTATATTTTACAGAAGCAGGCTACCAAACCATGTTCCCAGAATGTGGCTAGTGGGTTTGAACCACTGATATTTTTGGTTAGCAGCCTAGTGCTTTAGCCACTGTGCACCAGGGTATCTATGGACATTATTTAATAATAATTTATAAATATTAATTCAAAAATAGTAACAAATGTACCCCATGAAAGCAAGATATAATAGAGGAAATTATGGGCAGGGAGACAGACAGTATTTGGGAGTTCTCTGCATTTTCTGCTCTATTTTTTCAGTAAATCTAAAATTATTCTAAATTATAGTCTATTAGTTTAAAAATATAAAATACAAACAAAATTGACTCTCTAATATCTTTGCTTTGTATTCCAACAGGATGGATGCAATAAATTAAGTTATATATCCAAAATCCCACAATTTTAACTCCTGTAACTTCTCTAGGTTATATACTACTACAATAACCTGTTATCGTTCCACACTTCAATCATATTGGACTTTTTTGCAATTTCCCAAACAAAACTTATCCTTTTGATTATGTATGTTGTTGTTAAGTGTCATCGAGTTGGTTCCAACTAATAGGGTTTCCAAAGAGCAGCTGCTGGTTTGAACCACTGACCTTGTAATTAGCAGTCCAGTTATGATCCTACAGCACCACACCAGGACACAAACTCTCTCTCTCTCAATATATATATATTGGGTAAGTCAAAAATTATCCACACCACTCTGGCTATAGAATTTATTTTAACCAACTTTTAGAAAATACAAATACACCATTTTTCAAAATAATCTCCTTGCTTTTCAATACACGTTGTCCACCTGTCAACGAGCTTTCATATTCCTTTATTAAAAATGTTTTAGGCTGAGCTGTGAGCCACGAATGAGCCGCTGTCTTCACTTGTTCATCAGAGGTGAATCTTCATCCTCAAAGGGCTGCTTTCAGGAAACCAAGCAGGTGAAAGGCCAATGGAGCAAGATCAGGACTATAGGGAGGATACTTTAACACCACCTCAAAATGAAGTTTTTGCAGTGTCAACAGTGTGGACAGAGATGTGAGGACATGCATCATCAGGCAAGACCATACCACCCTTGGATAGTATGTTTAATCTGAAGTTTAGGCTTCAGCTCTTCCATGGGCATCTCACTGTAACAAGTACTGTTTATTGTTGAACTTTTTTCCTGATAGTGTTTCACTACTGGCCCTTGAGACTGCAAGAAAACTGTAAGCATCAATTGTCCTGCTGATGGTTGACTTTTGAACTTTTTCTTGGTCAACGATTGAGGATGCTTCCATTCATTACTCTGCTATTTACTACAGGCTCATAGTGGTTAGTTATGAATTCATATACCATCATCAATAACAGCTTTTTTGAGAAACATTTAACCTTCCTTCAAGGAGCTCCAGTAGTGTAGTGGTTACAAATCGGGCTGCTAATTTCACAGTCAGCAGTTCAAAACTACCAGCTGTTCCACAGAAGAAAGATGAGGCTTTCTGCTCCTGTAAAGATTTACAGCCTTGGAAACCCTGTACAGGGTCGCTATGAGTTGGAACCGACTCCACATAACATAACAACAACATTCCTTCAAGTGTCCATCTAAATGTTGTTTGCAGATGTCCAAACGCTTCTGTTTATGCTCTTCCATGAGTTGTCTCAGAACCCTATTGCACAAACTTTTTGAAACCAGAGTCTGTCTGGATTATTTCATAGGCAGACCAATGTCTGATTTGTAAACCATTTGCCACAGAATCCCCTGTCATTTGTTTATTCAACAGAAGCATTTCATGTGTATGTTCAATGTTGTCATTCTCCAAGAGTTTGAGCAGATAATTTTTGGCTCACCCACGTATATAATCAAAAAAATAAATTGTGCTTTGGTAATTGCATAAAAGTCCAGTATGACTGAAGTGCAAAGCTATTTCTGTCTCTACACATGTGTGGCACTGTTGGGTAAGCACTGGAGTGGGAACCACAAGGTTGGCAGTTCAAACCCATCGGCCACTTCTCAGATACCCTATACAGGGTTGCTGTGAGTTGAAACCTATTCAAGGGCACTGAACAATAGCAGTGCCACCAAGTCATTTCCAACTCTTGTTAGTTCTGACTCATAGCGATTGATTTAGACACTTCTCATGCCTACATTGGAGGTGTTTGGTCACCACTTTTGACTCCTGCATCACTGTTTTCCACTTATCTAATTAGGAGAATTGGTTACTATGCAACGTGCATGATACCCTTGTTTTCTAAAATGCAGATTATATTTCCAGCAGGATTTCAACTTTTTTTTACCACTTCATATAGCATATTTGTTCACCTACATTTTGAAATTTTGGGTCTGTTCAAGAGCACTTCATCAGCCATGACTGAACCAAGCTAAACTGGTTCAAAATCTTGTTTTATTTCCCCCATCTTTCTATCTCCAGTTCCTTAAACAAAGCCTGGAATAAATCATTTTTAAACATATGAAAGAGATGATTTAGCCAAGGCCATCCAGTGAGAAGGGATTAGTGTTCATAAATAGTGTGATTAATGATATAAAACTGCAAAGCTATTAAAGAACTAAGGAATTGTGGTCCGTAATGCTTGCCATAGGCATTTTTCTATTCCTATTATTATTTGCACAATCTTAAACTCAGACACCACTCAAATAAAAACAATCTTAGGCTCTGCTTACATAAAAAATAAAAAAGAAGAAGAAAAGGGGAGACTTGCTGATTATTCATTTAATTAAAAAAACAAACAATTATCTAAATCGGTGATTCAAACCACAAGAGCATATTTACTTGAATTACTTGGTTTGGCTGTTTACAATGATCAAATCAACTAGATTGCTCTCTACCTCTTTTCACCTTGGACTATGAGTCCTCCAAAGTATTTCTCACTCCCTCTGAGATGTGGTTAACAAGTGAACAGGAATCCATAGGGTGCTCTTTACATATTACAAGCCTTGGGCTGTTGAAAATGCTAAGTACCTGAACTATGGCTCTTTCAGGTAAGATTGCATTTGTACTAGGCTTATGCAAGTGTCCATCCATCATCTAACCCCATTCATTCATTTATTTAGTCAATGAACTGCCCACTAGGCACAGGCTCTCTGTCATGTACTAAAGATATGACCCTACCTTCCTACCTTCGTAAAGACATGATCCCTGCCTTCATGAAGATTGGAGTTCAGCAGAGTCACAGCACCACAATAATACAGTGTGACAGGTGCCAAAGTAGAGAGCAGGTGGGGAGCTGTAGGTGTCATGTGAGAGTACTGTCTGCCTCTATGACTTCTTTTTAGAGATCCCAGCAGCAGTTTCTACTGATGCAGTCTTATAACTGAAAGAAATAATTGATCACTAAGGTTTTGCCAAGGATCTCTGGTAATATATTGTGTATGCACTGAACTGCTAACCACAAGTTCAGCAGTTCAAATCCACCAGCTGTTCCATGGGAGAAAGTGAGGTTTTCAGCTCCTGTAAAGATTTACAGCCTTGGAAACCATGTACAGGGTCACTATGAGTTGGAATCAACTGGAAGGCATTCAGATACAACAGCAGCCACAGATTTTGTCATTATTTACCATTTCAACTTGAGTACTGGTGTGGTGCTATAGGTTAATGCTCTGGACTGCAATGTTGGTGTGAACTGCAAGGTCAGTGGTTCAAGCTCACCAGCTGCTCCTTGGAAACCCTATGCAGGGTCGTTATGGGTTGGAACTGACTGTTGTTAAGGCACTTAACAACAATAACAACACTGACCTTATTTAGCATGTGCTTTACCTAGTCTAACAACTTACCCTGACCTCGGGAACAGCCAGAACAGGTCCTGATGGCCACACAGTTGGTGAGATCAAAATTAGCAAAGGTTGTGTTTGAGATCATCAGCTCCCATCTTTTGGGAGTTTTAATTCCAGCAGACATACACAGGCTTCCCTGTGACTTAAAAGGGAAAAGAAGGAGAGAGAAAGAAGAAAAAAGAATAAAAAGCAAAATGAGACAAAAGGCACACAAAAACAATTTAAGGAATAAAATGATAAGTTAAAGATTAGGAGAAAATATTTGCAAATCACATATCCAACAAAGGGCTTGGATCTATAACATGGAAAAATTCTCAAAACTCAACAGTAACAGCTAACTAAATTTAAGCATTAGGGAAAAAAAACAACTTGAAAAGACACTTCATCCAAGAGAACATAGAGATGGCAAATAAGCACATGGAGAAAAATAAAACAAAAAAACATTTGTCATTATTAATCATTTCCCTTGCTGTCAAGTCGATTATGACTCAGTGACATTACTATAGGACAGGATAGAACTGTTTCAAAGGGTTTCCAAGGCTGCAATCTTATGGAAGAAGACTGCCACATCTGTCATCCACAGAGCAACTGGTGAGTTTAAATCTCCAAACTTTCAGTTAACAACCAGTGTTTAACCTTTGTTCTACCAGGGCTCCTCATTAGCCAATGAAAAAAAACAATCTTAATCCCGTGGAGTCAATTCCAGCTCATAGTGACCCTGTATAGAGTTTACAAGGCTTTAAATCTTTGCTGGCTCAGAAAGCCTCAAATTTCTCCCAATGAGTAGCTGGGAGGTTTGAAGTGCTAACATGTGGTTAGCAGTCCAATGCTTATCCCATAGTGTCATAGCTTATAATGCCATTAATCATTGTTGTTGTTATTGTTAAGTGTCTTCAAGTTGGTTCTGACTCATAGTGACCCTGAATAGGGTTTCTAATGATTGATTGGTGGGTTTGAACTGACAATTTTGTGGTGAGCAGTCCAGTGCTTATTTTATAGAATAGAACTGCCCCATAGTAGCTCCTAGGTTGAAAACCTCATAGGAACAGATTGCTGTAACTTTTCCTCCAGGGGATGGGGGTTTAATAGTGGATTAGCAGTGAAAGCGCTGCCAGCAACAATATAGAATACCAGATGAAGCAAGTTCAGGAGATGGTCCCAGAACTCAGAACTATATATAAAAGAATATTTAGAAAGTTTGAAGGCTTATAGCCAGTGGAATTCGTAGCAGAGGCAAGAAATTTTGTTTTCTGATCTACAGCACCTAGCCATCTCCCGGAGCAGCCATCTTGGGCATGACGGAGCAGGAGAAGGGTCAGAGAACCACTCTCACAGCAAACTTCTGATAATTATCGGAGATAATGGTATGGACATTCTTTTTTATCCTTTCTCTGTTCTTTGGCCTCTCGCTGTCTGTGCACCTTCACTCTGGTGACTAGAGGAGGTGCCTGAGCAAGTGGACCCCCACCACTACTTCTGGAGAGTTCTATGCATGCACACAGTTCTGTCCAGCAGAGATTTCTGGATCCAGAATTGCAAAAGTGGGAGGAGTCACCAGGAACTGCTCAAAACAGAATGGTCTCCCAGAATAGCCCAAGCAGGCCAAGTAAGGGGCATTAAAGTCATACTCATATTTTGCTACAGGTTTTTTTTTGTTGTTTTTTTTCTCTTCTTTTATGCGATTAAAGACTGTAATACAAAATCTGTTTCTTATTTTGTTTTTTTTGCGTTGTTATTTTGGTTTTTGACCCCCATTTTACCTTCAAGGGGCTCCTTATCTCTCTACATTACCCCAAAAGAGACAACAACTGTGGTCATATAGCCAAGCTGCAATCACACCCTATAAACTCCCACCATCCAAGCAAGAGCCAATACAAGCTGCTGTACACCAGGTAGACAGCCAACACCTGCTACAGTTACTCTGAGTTGAGTAATAATAAAAGTGAAAAGGGAACCCCATCTCCTTATAGAAACCTCAATAAAAGGCTAATAGAAACCTCAATAAAACATTAACATACATTCATTTGATTACTGAAAACCTAATTTTTGAAGATTCCCAAGAAACAATAGAGCATTGCAGCACATGTCCACAAATGGGATAGAGTAACTGACACAAATGAGCTAGATGTAGACCCAGACCTCCCACTGGAAAGAGGACAGGCCTTGAACTGCCTGAGAAGGAATTCAGGAAAATGATATTGAAGTGCATTCAAAATCTTCGAAAAGTGTTTGTGAAAAATAAGGAAAAAGTCAGGAAAGTGCTTCAGGAACAATCAAATAAGTCACATACAGTATTGGAAACAATCCAAAACCTGCAAAAAGAAGACCAAATTATTAGTAGTAAAATATCAGAAATGGACAACACATTGAAGGGCAAAGAAGTAGAACTGATGAGATGGAAACCAGAACCAGTGAGTTGGAAGACAAATTTCTCAATACTGCTAAGAAAGAAAAAAGGATAAAAATATCTGAAGGTATTTTTCATGTTGGACAACATGAAGAGGAATAGCTTAAGAATTATTGTCATTCTGGAACAGGAAGAATCACACAAGTTCACAGAGGAGATAGTTGAAGAGCTTCTGGAAGAAAATTTCCTAACATCCTGAAAAATGAAAAGATAAGCTTTCAAGAAGCTCAATGAACCCCAGGAAGGATAGACCCCAAAAGAAAATTACCAAGACAGATCATAACCAAGTTCTCCAAAATCAAAGACAAGGAGAGAATCCTGAAAGCAGCTAGGGAAAAGAGATGTGTTACTTATAAGGCAAGCAATTCAGATTAAGCTCAGATCTCTCCAAAGAAACCATGCAGGAAAGAAGGCAATGGGGGGACATATGTAAAACCCTTAAAGAAAAAACTGCCAACCAATAATCTAGCCAGCAATGCTGTCAATCAAACATGACGGAGTAATAAAAACAATCCTGGATAAACAGAAGCTAAAGGATTTTTCCAAAACCTACCCAGCACTTCAAAACATCCTAAAGGGAGTTCTTTGGACTGAGCGTCAACAAGAACAGACAACAACCAGAGAATGACATATGTGTCAGCACCACCTGGAACTCAATTGTCAGATAAAAGAGTCCAGATCAGAACAAAACTAAAAGAACAAATTCAGAGGACCTGGAAGGTCAGTTTATGATCAAAACAATTACAATGCAAAAGAAGATAAAAACATAGGAACAGAGATCCAGGTGCTGAGAAGAACAGGTAGATCGCTGGATAAGATAGACTGTTTAAAATGGAGGGAAAAGTTAGTAGAATAAAAGGTAACTGCAAAGGAAATTAATACTTCACAACATACCAAGAAAATGAAAATCCAAGAAGAACATGGAAACATTAAAACTATGAATAAACTGACAAGAAAAAATATATTAAAAAAAAAACAAAAAACCCATGAACTTAGCACAGGAAGGCATGCAGAACAAAGAAGCCAGCAGCACCACACACACACACACACAAACACCATAATGGCAGCAATTAATTTATTCCTATTGATAATTACTCTGAATGTCAATGGATTAAATCCACCAGTTAAGAGATGGAGAGTGGTGGAATGGATAAGAAAACAAGATCCTTCAATGTTCTGTCTGCAAGAAACACATCTTACACACAGACAAAAATAGACTAAAAATTAATGGATATAAAAAATATATACCAAGCTAATTGCAATTAAAAGCAAGCAGGAGTGGCAATATTAATGTCTGATAAAATAAACTGTAAGGCAAAACCCAGCATAATAGATAAAGAGGGACATGATCTCATGATTAAAGTGTCAATTGAACATAGCCATAATAAATACACTCCCAATGAAAGAGCTCCAAAATATATAATGCAAACTCTAATAGATTTGAAGAAATAAATAGACAAATCTACAATAATAGTGGGAGATTTTAATACACCACTTTCAAGAAAAGATCGATCAGAAAGAAACTCAACATAACATTTCCTCCATGGAGAAGATGGTGGGCCCAAACCACCAACTGTTCTGTAGCAACTGAGTGAGTACTTAACCATAGCACTACCAGGGGTCTTTATTAAATGAAATACTATGTAACAGTTAGAAGCCAGAAGGGATGGTGAGATTTTGGCTTGCTTATTTTGGACACATCATCAGGAAAGTCAAATTACTAGGAAAGGACTACATGCTTGGTAAAGTAGAGAGTCTGTGAAAACAAGTAAAATACTACTAATGTGATGCACTGACTCAGTAACCTCCACCAGGGGCTCAAACATATCAAACATTATGCAGATGGCATAGGACCAGGCAATGTGTCTGTCCTTCACTTGTAACAGAAGGATGCCATGAGTCAGAGCTGACTTGATGGCAACTCATAACAACAGTCAAAAGAGCAAATTACTGCAGCACATAAAAACATGGATTAATCTCACAAACATTATAGTGTGCAGAAAGAATCAGGCACAAAATAGTTTAATGCTTTATAATTCCATTTATATAAACTACCATAAAAGCAAACTTAATCTATATCAATAGAACTCGGAATTGTGGGGAGCATTGACTAGGAAGAGGCATAAAGAGACTCAAGAGGGCATGGATATATTCTATTTCTGGATTTGGGAAGTTCATTGAGCTGTTCTGTAGTGATATGTATACTTTTCTCCAAAAATACTTCTATAAAACATTTATTTTAAAAAGTGAACCAAATAAAAGAGAATAGTAGCATAGAAGATAACATGATGGTAAAGAAAGAAGTTAAACATTTAAGGTCCTTGAATTTTACAAGTGAAGTTTAACGGTTCTGTTGTAATTTAGACTTACATGCATGTTAAAAAGATCAGACCAATAACTAAAATAATTATAACAGAATGAATAACTTTCAAATGAGGAGTGGAAAAATAAATAGTTTCATGCAAGACATTTTAAATTAGGAAAGTAGAAGGGAGAAAAAAAAAAAACACAGAGAAAATGGATTGCAACTGGAAGCACAAAATAAGATGCTAGAAATAAATGCAAATATATGGCAGACATCAACAAGGATGGTAATTGAAACCACTAGAGAAAATGAGATTTCTCCCAGGGAGAGCAAGTATATTGGGAAGATAAGGGACCCTACAACAGAATTTAAAGAAACAAGAAAATGAAAGGTTTAAATTGAGGAAGACTAATCCACAAGTGAAAAAGAGAAGTAAGACCTAGAGAAACAGGAGGAATAATTAAGTAATCCTATCAGTAAAAAGGAGTCCTGGTGTGGCACTGTGGGTTAATGTGTAAGACTGTAAAGTCGGTTTGAACCACAAGGTCGGTGGTTCAAACTCACCAGACAGTCCTTGGAAACCCTAAACAGGGTTGCTACGGGTCGGAATCGACTCAATGGCACTTAACAACAACAATCAGCAAAAATACAGACATCCTAAAGGTAGAGTCTCCAAGAACATTTTTAAGAATGAGAAAGGGGGTGTTTATTAGATAGAGCACTAGAATGGTATGTTGTTGCTGTTAAGTGCCATGGAGTCACTTTCAACTCATAGGAATAGTGTATAGGACTTCCAAGAAGCGACTAGTTGTTTTGAACAGCCGACCTTGCAGTTCAAACCAACATATGATCCTGATGGAAAATATTAAGCAAGCTTCTCAATTTTATTCTAGGAGAAATATGAACACTTTTCTCAAAAACATAGAGTAGCCATTTAAGAGATGACTTAATTCTAACACTTTAATTTAGCCAGTTGATGTCAAGTAAATTCAGACTTATGGATATCCTATATATGCAAATTAGAACTGCTCCATGTATTTGTTGTTAAGTGCCGTTGAGTTGGTTCTGACCCATAGCGACCCTGTATGGGGTTTCTGAGGATCAGCTGGTGGGTTTGAACCTCTGGCCTTGTGGTTTAAACGGACCTTGCGGGCTAAAGCATTATCCTGAATCGCTACACCAGGTCTCCTTAGGATTTTTAAAACTGTGAACTTCCACAAGCAGATTGCCCGGCCTATCTCACAAGATGCCTCTGAGTGGATTTGACCACCAACTTTCCTGTAAGTGGTAGTGGTTATCCATGGAGTCAGTTCTGACTCATAGAAAACTTGAATAGGGTTTCTGAGGTTGTAAATCTTTACAGGAGTAGAAAGCCTCATCTTTCTTCAATGGAACGGCTGGTAGTTTTGAACTGCTGACCTTGAGGTTAGCAGTCCGACTCATAACTACTACGCTACCAGAGCAGTGAAGGCTTAGTGGTTTATACCACCATGGGACTCCCAACTCCTGAATTTGCAGGGAGAGAAATGAAGGAATACTGTAGCATATGTGATAATTATGACAATGTGATGACTACTGTGCACTTCATGAATCCTTTACAAGCAAGAATCGAGGGGACCTTCTATAGATCAATGGTAGCCATGGTTTTCCCTTAAAAACGGCTGATACTTCTCCTCTGGAAAGTTCTCCATTTAGTCTATATTCTGCTACCTGTTGTTATGTGCCATCAAGTTAGTTCTGAATCATAGCAACACTGTATAGGGTTTCCAAGGAATGGTTGGTGGATTTGAATGCCAACCTTGTGGTTAGCAGTCCTGTGTTGATTGTACAGTGCTATGCAGTGGCTGAGAAGCCATCTATAGTGTAACTTTTAAAATGTAAAAACAAGAGATTTAATCCGTATTAAGGAATTACACAACCACTCATCTGTTTGTTTGCCAAACTGTGGTAGCTCACATGTTGCTGTGATGCTGGAAACTATGCCACTGGTATTTTAAATACCAACAGGGTCACGTATGTTGGAGAGGTTTCAGCTGAGTTTCCACATGAAGACAGACTAGGAAGGAGAGGGATACTACTTCTGAATGTTTAGCCATTGAAAACCTTATGAATAGCACTGCAACAGAGTCAGATAATACCTAAACATTTAATATTGAAACATTATTCAATATTTATATATTGAAACCAGAATCCTGTCAGATAGAGTACCTGAAGATGAGCCCCTCAGGTAGGAAGGTACTCAAAATATCACTGGAAAAGAGATGCCTCCTAAAAGTAGAGTTGACCGTAATAACATGAAGGAGTATTGCTTTCAGAACCTTCACTGGCTGATGGGTCATGACTCAAAATAAGGAGAAACAGCTGCGAACTTCCATTACTAGTCAGAACATGAAATGTATGAAAAATGTATCTAATAAAACAGTAAGCTGTCAAAATGAAATGGAACATATAGAGATCGATATCCTGGACTGAAATGGACTGGTATTGGCAAATTTGAATCTGACAATCACATGGTTTACTAGGCTGGGAATGATAAATTGAAGAAAAATGGTGTCAAAGTCATCAAAAAGAACATTTCAAGATCAATCTTGAAATAAAGCTGTCTGTGATATGATAATATCCATATGTCTACAAGGAAGATCACTTAATACTACTATTGTTCAAATAGTGGTATTACCTACTACTAAAGTCAGTGATGATGAAACCGAAAAATTCTACCAACTTCTTCAGCTTGAAATTGATCAAGCATGCAATCAAGATGTATTGCCAATTACTGGAAATTGGAATGTGAAGGTTGGAAACAAAGAGAAAGGATCAGTAATTGGAAACTATGACCTTGGTGATAGAAATCATGCTGGAGATTGCATAGTAGACTTTTGCAAGACCAATGACTTCTTCATTGCAAATACCTTTTAAATTGCATAAAAGACAACTATATACATGGATGTCAGCAGATGGAATACATAGAAATCAAATTGAATGCATATATGGTGAGAGACAATGGAAAAGCTCTGTATCATCAGTCAAAACAAGGTCAGGAGCAGATTGTGGAACAGACCATCAATTGCTCATATGCAAGCTCGGACTGAAGCTGAAGAAATTAAAACTAGTCCATAAGAGAGCCACAGTATGAGCTCTAATATATCAATCTAAATTTAGAGATCATCGCAAGAACAGATTTGAGGCATTAGGCACTAATGTGGGATGACATCAAGAACATCATACAGGAAAAAAGCAAATGGTCATTAAAAAGACAAGAAAGAACAAAAAGACTACAATGGATGTCTGAAGAGACTCTGTAACTTGCTCTCTAGCATAGAGATGCTTAAAAAAATGGAAGAAATGAAGAGGCAAAAGAGCTGAACATAAAATTTCAAAAGGTGACTTGAGAAGAAAAAGTACTACAATGAAATGTGCAAAGACCCGGCATTAGAAACCAAAATGGAAGCACATGCTCAGCATTTATCAATCTGAAAGAACTGAAGAAAAAAATACAAGCTTTGAGTTCTGGTGTGGCCCTGTAGAATAAACACTGGACTGCAAAGTCGGTTTGAATCACAAGGTTAGTGATTCAAACCCACCAACCACTCCTCAGAAACTCTGTACAGGGTCTCTAATATTCAGAACCAACTCTATGGCACTTAACAACAACAATATGGACAAAACATTTAATGACGCCAAGAGGCACAAAAGAAGATGGAAGGAATACACAGAGTCACTACCAAAAAAAATAGTTGGTGTTCAACCATTTCAAGATTTAGCATATAATCAAGAGCCAATAGTACTGAAGGTAGAAACCCAAGGTACACTTAAGGAAATGGCAAAGAACAAAACTCTGAGATGATGGGTAATAAAATGAAATCTTTCAACAAACTGATGTAACACTGGAGACACTCACCCATCTTTGCCAAAAAATTTGGGAGACATGGCCAACTGATTGGAAAATATCCACATTTGTGCCCATTCCAAATAGAGGAGACCCAATGGAATGCAGAAATTATCAAACAGTATTATCAATATCACATTTAAGTAAAATTTTTGCTAAAGATAATTAAACAATGGCTGCAATAATATGTTGACAGCCAGATTCAAGGCACATTCAGACAAGGATGTGATATCAGATGGATCTTGGTTGAAAGCAAAGAATACCAGAAAGGTGTTTACCTGTGCTTTATTGACTATGCAAAGACTTTCTACTGTGTGGATCATGACAAGCTATGAGTCACATTGCAAAGAATGAATATTCCAGAACACTTTATTGTACTCATGAAAAACCTGTACATAGACTAAGAGACAGTGTTCCAACAGAATAATGGTACACTAAATGCTTTAAAACCTGGAAAGGTGTGTGCCAGGATTGTATTTTTCACTATATTTATTCAATCTCAATGCTGAACAAATAGCCTGAGAAGTTGGATTGTGTGAAGAAGAATGTGGCATCAGGATTGGAGAAAGATTCATTAACAATCTGTAATATGCAGATTATACAACCTTGATTGCTAAAAGCAAAGAGCATTTAAAATACTTACTGATGAAGATAAAAGACCACAATCTTCAGTATGAGTCACACCTCAATGTAAAGAAAACAGAAAAATTCTCATCAGTGGACCTAAAACAACATCATGATAAATGGAGAAAAGATTGAAGTTGCCAAAGACTTCATTTTGCTTGAATACACTATCACCACTCATGGAAGTTGTTCTCATGAAATCAAGCAACAGATTGCCCTGGGCAAGTCTACTCCACAAGACCTCTTTAAAGCATTCAAGAGTAAAGATATGTCCGTTTGAGAACTAAGGTGGTCTGACCCAAGCTATGGTATTTTTAATAGTCTCATACACATGTGAAAGTTGGACAATAAATAAAGAAGATGGTACAAGAATTGATGACTATTCAGTTATGGTGTTGGAGAAAAATACTATGGTACAATGGACAGCCAGAAGAACAAACAGATATGTGTTTGAAGAAGTACAGCCAGAATGCTCCCTAGAAACCTAGAAGTCTCTCTTATTTGGACCTATTATCAGGAGGGACCAGTCTCTGGAGAAGGCCATCATGCTTGGTAAAGTGGAAGGTCAGCAAAATAGGGTAGGACAACCAATGGAATGGATTAGCACTGTGGTAGCAGCAATGGGCTCAAGTGTAATAATGATTATGAGGATGATGCAGGATGGGGCAGTATCTCGTTCTCTTGTGCACAGGGTCACTATGAATAGGAATAGACTCGATGGCACATAACAACAAAAACAACATGGAATTACATAAGAAATCCTACTACACTATAGCAAACCATAAGAAAATTCAAATTACCAGATTGATTCTACCTTTGTTTTAGAATCCCTGGGTAATGTCAATGGGTAAATTGCTCAGCTGCTAACAATACGTGGGAGGTTTTAGTCAACTTGGAGATACCTTGGAAGAAATATCTGGAAATATACTTCTGAAAATTCAGCCATTGAAATCCTTATGGAATACAGTTTTATTCTGACATACATGAGGTTCACTCAACAATACTCGTACTGATACCTCTCTTTTTAAAGTCCCCTAAATGGAGTAAGTCCCCATGAAGAAAATGTTGATACAAAGAAGAGGAATGATATGGAATCATGCTAGACCATAATCCTATGAGGTTAGAAAAAATTAACCTAAATGAGTAGATTTAGTGCTAAATTTGTACATTGTTGTTGTTGTTGTTCTTAAGTGCCGTTGAATCGGTTCTGACCCATAACGACCCTATATAGGGTTTCCATGGAGACACTGGTGAGCTTGAACCACCAACTTTGCAGTTCAAATGGCTTTGCAGTCTGGCGCACTATATATAAATAATTCTAAATTATAAGCAAATAACTTAACACCTTTTATGATTTATCTGGGCATCTAGCATTGAAATCATTTGTATATTTGGATTTCATTATCATTATCACCACTGTTGGAGTCCTGGTGTAGTGCTGTGGGTTAATGCACTAGACTGCAAAGTCAGTCTTAACTGCAAGGTTGGGGGTTCAAACTCACCAGCTTCTCCTCAGAAACCCTATACAGTGTTGCTATGGGTCAGAACTGACTTGATGGCACCTAACAACAATCACCACTGTTACAAATAAAAAGTTCCTCTAACTTTTACCAATGAAATACAAGATTCACTAAAAAATGCTATTAAAATGACATATCCTGAGTCACCAGGGAGTCCAACATATGTGATTCTGTTTTGATAGAGAACCTAAAACAACCAGACAGAGGCACTTACCTTGTGGGCAAAATGACCGACTAATAAGCTGTCAGTAACTGAAGTATTTGCATCACTTTCCAAGATGTCAATTCCAAAATCTCTGCATGAATAAACTTGGAAGTTTTTTAGGTGAAGATTGCTATTTCTAAAAATCTATAAAAGAATAGCATATGTTATGGCAAAGGTCTTCAGGTTGTTTTTTTCTTTCAGACTTCCTCTAGCTTCTTTAATTATTGATTAAGTATAAATAAGCATGCTACACAGTATTTGAACAGCCTTTCTCCATCAATGTCTTTACAGACATCCCAAAGTTGCCACAAGGTCAGCACTTACTGGTCCTTTTCAGTAGCACAGCCTTCTGTACTTTTCAATTCTCCTCATGATTGTTGTTGTTAAGAGCCTCTGGAATTTTGAAACTATAAATCTTTACAGGAGCAGAAAGCCTCATCTTTCTCCCACAGAGCAGCTGGTAGGTTTGAACTGCTGACCTTTCGGTTAGCAACCCAACTTGAAATCACAACACTAACAGGGCTCCTGTCTTATGATATTAGTTAATATAAACTACTTTGAGGAGTTAATATAAACTACACTGGAGTTCTTGATTCCTCTGTTTTAACCCATTAATTTAGTGTGATTGGCAACTACAGCTTTTTTTTAGATATGTGGGGAATTTATTGTGATCTTTTTAATGCATCAATATCATTGGAGTCCTGGTGTGGCATCGTCAGATAAACATTGGACTGCTAACTGCACGGTTGGTGCTCAAACCCCCCAGCTGCTCCTTCGAAACCCTGTACAGGGTTGCTGTGAGTCGGAAGCAATCTGACAGAACACCACCACCACCACCACCACCGATATCCTAAGAAACTTGCAAGTATAAAATCAATAATTCATCATAAGGACAAACACTGAATTCAGTCTCAGCAAATGCTATTTGCATCTACAGTAATGGCTACTTGAGTCCGTGTGCCTAAACAGGGATCAGATAATAACAAAACGTCATTAACCTGACAGGCAGAAGAAGCCTGGGTTTTCAGTTTGCTTTTATAGTAGCTAACTATATGTTCTTGGTGTTAAGTGTCGTTCAGTATAGAGTTTCTAAGACTATAAGTATTTATGGGAACAGAAAACCTCATCTTTCTCCCACTGCATAGCTGGTGGGCTAGAACTGCCAACTTTGTGTTTCACATTTCAGTGCTTATCTTATGGAGCCACTGCACTCTCATGTGATCTTGGGCAAGACATGTCACCTCATTTAGGCTTCTGTTTAAGCAACTTAACACTAGGTGAAGATATGGGGTATCATCTAACCTAACCATCCCTATAGTCAGTAAACAGGGTCATGTTTGCATTCAAAACTTAAACTGAAATCTTTCTATTAAGTTAAGGCCAAAGTATCCTTATTTATCATATTGTCTTTCTACTTGCTGATTGGTTTTGCTTGAATTTTTTAAAATTGAGTAACTTCCATTCCCTCTTATACATGTATTCATCTGAAGTTTTTGTTTTGTTTTATAAATAAAATGATAGCTCTTTGAAAGAGACAGAGGTTTCTTTAAACAAACACTGCAAGATGTGAATGGATGACTTAACTACAGTTATAACCTAATTATAGACATTAGTCCAAGGTCTGCCAAATACACTTAGATTCAGTCAACCCTAGAATTAACTAGTGAAACTGTTAATTCTACTGCTAATTCTACAAGGAAAACAAAAGACTGGCAAAATGTATCTATTTGTGGTATGAATATTAGTTTTCACATCTCTCTCTCTCTCTCTCCCTCTTCTATAAACAATTACTCTGCATTTCTGAGACATGATAAGAAGAGGGTATTTTTCTCAAGTGTTGTTAATATACATATATAGAATGCTTAGATTGCTACAGTTAGAATCTAGCAATTCTTAGCTGTGTTAACATTCGCAAAACAATATCTCCCCAGAGAGTTTCTCATTATAAAAGGAAGATAACAATGGCATGCCCTTTCCCATAAAGTTGTTATGATGATTAAATGAGAAAGTGCACAATAAATATTAGCTAGTAGTATTATCAAATAGATATAAATGTATATGTATACACACCAGAAATATCATCTAGACAGTTAAGATTAAAAGTAGATGAAATGTAAACACAATACTTTTTAGCATTTTCCTGTGAATTGGGTGAAGGTTTAAGGAGCAAATCCATTTTCCTTTAAACAGTCCATACACATTTTGCTTCATATCATTGATTGTGATCCTCACATTGTAGCATCACTCATCCCACTCCTTCCCTATGTCTTTGTTTCCATTCTTCCTTCTTTTCTAACCCTTCTCAACTTTGTCCTTGGGAAAATGCTGCCCTTTTGTTCTAGAATGATTGATGCTCTAAGGAGTAGAGCCTTCTCTAATGTTATTGTTCACCATATAGACCAGTCTACACAATGTACTTTTTGATGGCTCAGAAGACACTTTTTTTTTTTTAAGTTTTTATTGTGAATTATGTGGGTTTACATGGGAGAACATCTGTTTTACATTCATCCTATCATATTTTATTTCATTGCAATGAATACAATCCCCTCCGTGCATCATCAAATAACCAAAGAGTACATCACACAGGCCTGCCCACCCCCCAGCCATCAGCACACAGTCCCTCTCCCTCTCTGAGTCTAGTGTCCCCAGCCACTGCATCTGTCCATGTCATCGTTTCTGTCTCCATCCCCAGCGTCACTGTCTCTCTGGGTAGGGTCACACTCTCTGCTCTTCTCAATTGATGGTCCCAGGGACCTCCACCCCTGGGCTGCAAAATCAATCACTCCCCTCCTTTTGTCAAAAAACATCTACCTCTACATTTCCAACCCTCACAGTCAGTCCCAATGGCAACCATTCACCATTGTACCGCAAGAGTCTTATCCCCATCTCCTTTCTCCAGCCTGGTCCCAACAGATTGGAAATCATTCAGTGGAGGTTTGACCTTTCCCGACTGGAACTAGACTCATTCTTGAAACCTTGTAGTCCAGTCACTTCTTGCCTTCATAGCACCCTCCCCCACCCCCATTTTGGGTAGCCAATGAGAGAAGACGCTTCTTGATGTAAATTTCCAGAGACCTATCAACACAGACCTATTAACACCTAATTTTTATTAGCATTGATAATATTTAGACCTGATTATATTTCAAGGAAGTTCTGGTGATGCTGTAGAATAAGCACTGAACTGTTAACTCAAAGTCAGCAATTCAAACTCATCAGTGACGCCACAGGAGAAAGAGGAGGTTTTCTGCTCCTGTAAAGATTGACACATTCAGAATCCTATATAGGGTTGCTATGAGTCGGAATCAGCTCAATGACTGAGAAAGAGAGTCATTGTGTATTCATTAAGATCTAGGCAGTGTACATGCAGGCACTTACTCAATTATTCCACTGATCCATGGGAGAAAGACAAGGCTTCCATAAAGCCTTGGAAGTCCTATGGATAGGTTCTGCTCTGTCCTATAGAGTCATTATGAGTTGGAATCTACTCGGTAGCAGTGGCTTTGGTTTGCATATGTACCGATGAGGATGTTTACTTGCTCATCTACTAACCCAAAAGTTTGCAGTTAAAACCCACCTGGAAGCTTTACTTGAAAAAGACCTGGAGATTTGCTTACAGTCAAGAAATCTTTATGAGGTTGCTATGAGTCAGAATTGTTGCAGTGGCACCCAAACACAGTAACTATCATGCTATTCAATTTCCCCTTTATTCCATCTCAAAAAAGTGAAGTTTAAAAGCATTTTCATTATCTGAGATTTTGAGCAATTAAAGTTAATACGGAAAAAATTCATCAGTAAGGCTTTTTTTTTTTTTTTTTTTTTTCTTCTCACAGGTTCAGAATTTCTGACTGTAGAACTTGAGAAATGTCTACAATTAGCATCTTCTAATATTGAGTTTTGTTCTGGTAGCGTAGTGGTTACAAGTCGGGCTGTGAACCGCAAAGTCAACAGTTCGAAATTACCAGCTGTTCCATGGAGAAAGATGAGGCTTTCTGCTCTCATAAAAATTTACAGCCTTGGAAACCCTGTACAGGGTCGCTAAGAGTCGGAACCAATTCCACGGCACATAACCACCACCAATATTGAGTTTCATTGGGTTTATTTCTTCTAGAACAAGGCTAGAGGAAGTGTCTACTACAGAGTTTAATTCCCTAGACTATGAATTGCTTCTCTACATAAGAGGGAATTCAACAGATATTTTTCACCTGTATATCCATGTTGTTGTTGTTGTTAAGTACCATCAAGTTGGTTCCGACTCATAGCAACCCTATGTAGGATTTTCAAGGAGCAGCTGGTGGGTTTGAACTGTCGAACTTGTGGTTAGCAGTCCAGTGCTGGTCCTACACTGTTACACCAGGAACACTTTATATCCATAGTGTTTAAAAAATCAACATACTTCATAAAAGTAAGTGAAAATAAAATGCTATCATTGGGGTTTTTCCTTTTTGCTACCCCAATGCTAGATTTTTATGCCTTTTCCAGTAACAATTTTCATTGTCCTGGTGAATATATAAAATAAAGGTCTGATTTTCTTATGGTGACTTAATTTTGTATTCTTATTTCATGTCTCAAATTCCTTATAAACATATTTCCTCATCTATAGGATGAAGTTGTCTGCTCCCGTAAATGTTTACATCGGATTGATGACAGTGAATTTGATTTATATATCTTAGCAATAGCATCCTAAGTGACAGAGAACAGGTACATACAATTTTCTCTGTATAACACCAACTAGTAATCTTGAATAATAACTAAATGTTGTTAATGACGAACATGTTAGAAAATTATTTTAACAATAAAAATTAAAAGATCAAACATGAAACTTTTTTTATAATTATAATTTATAAAAATATAAATTCAACTCATTTTTAAAGATTAACACTTTGGGCTAGAATTTTTGTGCTCCCCTTGATCAGCATTATGCCTAAAGCATTTATTATTCAATGAAGGGTGTCAAATGTGCAGTATTAGATCCTAGAATTGGCACCTGGTTGTGCTACTCATTAATTGTGTGACTTTGGACTAGTCTCTTTACTTACTAAAATTTTTTCTCTCTCAATGGAGATGGGAAGGAATAAATGGATCACTTCTACATTCCCTCCTGATTATGTTGCTGTGTCTTCGAGTCAGTTGTGTCCTAACTCATAGTGACACTGCATTCCCTCCTGGTTATGTTGTTAAGTGTTGTTGAGTCGATTCTGACTCACAATGATGCCATATAGGGTTTCCAAAGAACAACTGGTGGGTTTGAACCACTGACCCTATAGATAGCAGTCTACCACTTTCTCCTACAGTGCCACAAAAGGACTCCCTCCTGGTTATAAAATTCTATGATTCAGTTGTTCTCTATCAGAGCTACTAAAAAGTCACCACAGAGGCAATCGACTAACCATGCTTACTGATTTTGAATTGGCTCATTCAACAGCCATTCCTTATATACCTATTGGCGCTTTAAAACTGTGATAATGTTGCAGTGCTCCCCAGTAGCAAATCACCTCCCTTTAAATAGAGATGCTAAGTAAATGATCACTAGAAAATAAAGGAAAGCTTTAAAAATAATAATAACAATAATAATAACTAAAGACACATTTACCTGGGCACCACCTGCACTGCCCCAAACTGTGAAGTTTTGGAACATAGTGGGTGGAGTATCATTATCCCATGTTGGCTGAAATTTAGGATATACAAAAAGACCATACCTAGAAAACAAAACAAACAATGAAACTTAGTCAACTTCAATGTTTTCCATTTTTTCTCATTGAAAAATACAAAAGTCAAGAGAGTGAATGAGAGAGAGTGGCGATGAGACCTCTTTTGTCCATTCCTTAGTCTTTCCAATCATTTACCCTCCATGACCTGCTCCTGGATTATAATAGGAGGTAAACTACCATGATCACCTGCTAGTCTGGCAGCCCCTCTCTAGATTTACTCTCTTCCTCCCTAGGAGAGTGCACACCTCTGGCTTTGCAGTCTGATGCATTAACCCACAGCACCACACCAAGACTCCTAGGGTTGCTATAAGTTAAAATCAACTCTACAGCAAGGGGTTTGGTTTGGTTTGTTTACTAGTTTCCAGGTGCTCTCTTAGATACATTACATGAATTATCCCTAATTCTCAGACCAAATTTCAATATATGTGGTTCTCAAGTTATAAATAAGGAAGATAATTAGGAAGATAGAGAGACTCTAAGAGAGAAAAAAAGGAATTTACTAGAAGAATCAAGATGGGAAATCTGAAACAGCCTTATTGGCTGTGAAATCCACATTTTCCGCACACCCCTTGAATTACTCACCCTACTTTGTTTCACCATTCCCCTGCTCTCAGTAGTGAACCATCACAACAAAGAGGTCAGCATGATAGATCTCCTTTACCCTCCTCCTAAGAGGTTGGCCCAGGATCGGGCAGTGTTTCATTCTGCTGTGCATAAGGTCGCTATGAGTTGGTACCAACTCGATGGCACCTAACAACAACAACAATATTTAAATTATCCCCTCTCTTCACCTCATCCTACAGTTGCTGTTGTATGTTGTGGAGTTCTGTATCATAGCAACCCTACAAAGGGTTTCCAAGTATGGCTGGTGGGTTTGAATCACCAACCCTGCAGTTATAAATCCAATGTTTATCCTACAGCACAACACCACAGTGCATATTATATAAAAGACCAACAGCACCTACTGCCATCAAGTCGATTCCAACTCTCAGTGACCTTATGGAGATCTGCATTTCTGTACAGGAGCAGACAGTCTCATCTTTTTCCCTTGGAGTTGTTGGTGGGTTTGAACCACTGAATTTGTGGTTAGCAGTCCAGAGCTTATCCTACAGCATGACCAGGATTCCTCACATATTCTATAGGATTTATAATTGTGTATTTATACTACAGGCATACCTCATCATATTGTGTTTTGCTTTATTGTACTCTGTGGATACTAAGTTTTTATACATATAAACTGAAAGTTTGTGGAAACACTGCATCCAGCATGTCTATTGGCAGAACCTTTCCAACAATATGTGCTTACTTCATGTCTCTGTGTCTCATACTTTGATAATTCTCAAAATATTTCTTAACTTTCATAATGCTATTGCATAATGTGAACATAACTTTCATATGCTCTGGGAAACCAAAACATTTGTGTGATTCCCTTTATTGAGATATTCAATTTATTATGGTGGTATGGAACTTAATGCTCACTCTCTCTGAGGTATGCCTATATGTACTTATACAATAATGCTATGTAATATACCAGGTCCAGGCACAGAGCCTTGTCACCACCTCGGCTCCTGAGTCCATGCACTCCAGCCTTCCCGGGGCTCTGCATTGCCAATTACTCCTTGGCAGTTTCATTACTCTCTCTATTGAATTCTCTTCTGACCCTACTACTTACCTTAAATGACTGCTCTCTTTTTTCCCTTTTCTTCACCAATATCCTTACACAGGGGTATTGTCAAATCTCTTTCAAATGATAAACGCTGCACTCTTTGTGTGAGTGTCTCATCTAAGTAATAAATCCTATATCCATTTGCCCAAAGTTACCTTGTACAAGAATGTGCAATGTTCTGGGTAAAGGAGAGAAGTGGAGCTTGCGATGTTTTGCTGTTCTCAAGATGAAAAAAGTAGCCCAAACCAGCAGCACACACCCTGTTCCCCTACAGAAATTAAGAGATTAAAAATTAGCTATTCCATGTAAAATAAGCTTGCTGGGGGACTACGCAGGGAAGACTCTAAATTATGCTCATTCTGTTTTTTCAGACACTTCTTTCCAAGGTATGTTCATATTTAATGGACTAATTTATTCTTTTTTATCACAGAAGGGAAGTAAGAGATGACTACTATTCCCCTTCCTCCAGGCCACCCAATGAACCCATAATTTGTCTACTACAATAACTGACATCTCAAGCTAAAGTCTCCTTGTAAGCTTGCAGGGTGAACGGTGACTTGTGACAGCTAGTCTAAGCCTATCCTCTTTGGTCTATGCGAGAATATCCAGTGGTTCTCCAAGGCAAAGGTATGTCTCTGAAGTCAGGTCTCTTCAATCATGTGAACCACTCAATAATCAACTGTGAGATAAAAGTCACCTGTTTTGACTGGCCATGCCTTAGCCTTAATGACTATTGTCTTGATTAGATAGCCTAATCACTTTAATATTTATTGGATTTACTACGCAATTGATTTAATGTATTTTATATGTTTGTATAAAACCTAAAGTCATCACTAAGTTTCAAGAGCTTTGGGATCAAATTCTGAACAAACAAAATGCAATGGGATTATTTTATTCATACAATGAAATGGTGATATATTCATTACCATGGAATATACTCTAGAACAAAGTAGAAAAATAACTTCTTAAAGAACCTAATAGGGTACACAGAGGCATTTTTACTTAGTTTACTCAATGTTTACAAAAATTATGAATTTGTTCCCAACATTTTAAAATCAGGAGACTTTATATAAAAACCCAGACATTGAGCTTTTTTAAAACACTGAGTCCAAACTCTAACGAAGTAGCTGAAGCCAAGAAGAGCTTCCTTTCTTGAAATGTGGATTTTTTTGGATTGTTATCGCCATCCCCTGCTCTTATCACATCGCTCATTTATTATACCAGTTTGAGTTTGCAACATCATACTCTAGGATATAGAGTAAATGACATGTTGGCTATTTCATGGAAATTTCTATTGATTCCTTCCTGAATTGATCCCAAGTCCTCTCAATGCATACTCTAGCACATGAAAGGAAAGTAGTCCTCTCTTTCTGCTTCCACCATTGAGTAGAAAGAATTCTGATGGACACTGAGGGTCCCTTCAGGCTGCTGCACTGGATGGCACTTTTCAAGGGAGGAATGAATCATGTGAGCAGCTGAACTACTTTCTATGAGTATCTGAATGTGTCTACTGGGGAAGAGAAGGTTAGAACAAGTTGCTCAGGGTGCCTTTGATCAAAGATAATGGGTACACTAGAGGCCCTCCTTCTCCTTCCTTCTTCTAAAAGGCGTCCTGGTAGCATAATGGTTACATATTGGGCTGCTAACCAAAAGGTCAGTAGTTCGAATCTAACAGCCATTCTGTTTCTGTAAACCTCAGAAACCCTATACAGGGTCACTATGTTGGAAAACACTCAACCGCCTACTACCCCCACCAGCACTCTAGACCCCACCCTAGACAAGAATTTGGAGTCCTGGTGTGGGATAATGCACTGAACCACTAGGTTGACTTGAACTACAAGGTCGGTGGTTCAAACTCAACAGCCACTCCTCAGTAATCCTATATAGTCGGAACTGACTTGACGGCACTTAACAACAACAACACGAGGCCCTCACATTCATCAGTAATCATCTGGGGGAGTTAACAAGGACAGGTTGAAGAGAGACAAAGATACTTTCTGGAGCATCTTCTCTGTGAGGACTCCAACTCCAACCAATGAGCACACACTATGGGACTATGAGCCCTCATCTTGAACCAAATGATGTTTGCAACAGGACACAGAAAAGAGCACAGGGAACAGATAGCGTCCGACAAGGCACCGAATAGCTTTCTTTAAAAACAAAATTCCAGTGCCCTACTTGCCTCAGTGGGAACTATGCTGCGAATATTCCACTAAAACAATTTCTTAAACTTCAATGTGCACTTAGAATAAGTTGGCCAGTTTTAGCAAATAAAACTAGACATGCCCAGTTAAATTTAAATTTCATAAGAGCCACAAATAATTTTTTAAGTATATGTTTCAAGTATTTAGCGTAGTGGTTACGAATCAGGCTGCGAACCACAAGGTCAGCAGTTCGAAACTACCAACTGTTCCGTGGGAGAAAGATGAGGCTTTCTGCTCCCGTAAAGATTTCCAGCCTCAGAAACCCTGTACAGGGTCGCTATGAGTTGGAATTGACTCCACGGCACATAACAACAACAACATTAATACTACTAAAAAGAGATTTATTAGTTATCTGAAATTCAAATTTAACAGCATCTATACTTTATTTGGCAACTCTCACCAGGGTGAATGGACATTTATGGGTTTCTGGGCCTCATCACCAAATATTCTAACTTAATAGGCATTTGTGTATAGAGGGGCAGGCAGTATTCTGCACTCTTAAACATTACAGATGGTTCCAATGCAGTTAGTCTTTTCACCCCATTTTGAGAACTCTAAAGTGCGATGGTGCTCTGGTAGCATAGTGGTTACGAGTCAGGCTGCTAACCTCAAGGTCAGAAGTTTGAAACTACCTGCTGATCTACAGGAGAAAGATGAGGCTTTCTGCTCCCATCAAAATTTACAGCCTTAGAAACCCTCCACAGGGTTGTTATGAATTGGAACCAACTCCCCGACACATAACCAAAGGTGACTGAGACAGTGATATGAAGCTGTCTAGTCACAAAGTGTTCCAATAAATGTTCAATGGTACAGACACAGGGGGAAGACCACATTTCCTGGCAATTCTACCTTGAGCGGCCGCAGGAACTCATTGCAAGGGAAAGTAACTATTGATACCTAAATGATACTGAAGACCAAGAAAATCAAAATAGAAAGCTAAGTCAATAACCTCATAAACAGGTCTCAGCAAATTGCCAAGCTCAGTAAGAGCTTTATTTATGTGGAGCCTTTTTGTTTTGTTTAGAAGTATTTAACCTTTTCAGTAATACTAATACTCCTTTGTTGTTGTTGTTAAGTGCTGTCGAGTCAGTTCCAACCCATAGCGACCCTGTATAGGGTTTCCAAGGACCAGATGGTGAGCTTGAACCACTGACCTTGCAGTTCAAATGGCTTTACAGTCTTGTGCATTAACTAATACTTATAGTTGAGATTTATTTAAAACTCACTACAGTCCAGATACTAAATTCTATAGTGTCATTTATTTTTCACCATACAATGAGTTCTGAGTTATTATTAAAATTTCACAGACAAAAAAATGAAAGAGATATTGAATAACTTTCCCAATGTCCAAAAGCTAATAATTTTCACAGCCAGCACCATTGGTATCCAAGACCCAAATCATCAAAGAGTGTAGTCTAGGTTGCTGTTGTTAAGTGCCACTGAGTAGGTTTCAACCCATAGCGACCCTGTATAGGACTTCTGAGGAGCAGCTGATGAGCTTAAATCACCAACCCTGCAGTTCAAACGACTTTCCAGTCTGGCGCATTAACCCACAGTTCCACAGCAGGACTCCTGTGTAGTCTAGGTAAGAGTGAAAAAATCAGGTTGGTAGCGTAGTGGTTACGAATCAGGCTGCGAACCTTAAGGTCAGCGGTTCGAAACTACCAGCCGCTCTGCGGGAGAAAGATGAGGCTTTCTACTCCCGTAAAGATTTACACCCTCGTAAACCCTGTACAGGGTCGCTATGGGTCGGAACCGACTCGACGGCACTTAACAACAACAACATAGCTAGGATACCAAATAGTCTAGTAGGATAGTAAAGAGTAGGGCTGCTAACCTCAAGACCAGCAGTTCGCAACTACCAGCTGTTGCATGGGAAAAAGATGAGGCTTTTGGCTCCCATAAAGATTTACAGCCTCGGAAACCTTATACAGAGTTGCTATGTTTCGGAACTGATTCCACGGAACCCCCCACCCCCACCCCCCCCAAGAGCCTGAAAGGACACACACAAAAAAGAATTCTGACAGCAGAGTATGATACCACCCTGTCACCAGGTCAGGAGCAGAGCAGGAGAATTTGTTGCCATCTCCACAACAGTGAACAAAACATATAAAGCAACAGTACTTCGGGTTGTTGTACCCTGGTGCCTAGGACTGGAAATCGTGTATGACGTTGTTGTTAAGTGCCGTCGAGTCAGTTCCCACCCATAGCGACCCTGTATAGGGTTTCCAAAGAACAGCTGGTGAGCTTGAACCGCTGACGTTGCGGTTCAAACCCACTTTGTAGTCCAGCACATTAACCCACAGCGCCACACCAGGACTCCGCTATATAAATATAAATTTCTCCAGAAGAAAAAGCATTCTTCAGGTCACATTTAAATAAGGAATTACTCTCCTCACGTCAAAAAGCCAAAGAATATTGTAGGTGGTTACGTGCGGTGGAGTCGGTTCCGACTCATGGTGATCCTGTACAGGGTTTCGGAGGCTGGAAATCTTTACCGGAGCAGAAAGCCTGATCTTTCTCCCGCGGAACAGCTGGTACTTTCAAACTGCTGACCTTAAGGTTGGCAGCCCGATTCGTAACCACTAAGCTACCAGTAGATCTCTTCTTTCCTCACAGGGGTGTAGAGCATTAGTGCAATCTCTAAATTGCACTCCCTGCCCTTGTATTTCTGCTGCTCTTCTTAAGATTTCCAGTGGCTAACCGTTCAGTAATCCACCTCGCCTTCTTCCTAGGATTTCAGGATGAATAGACATTGATAAGCGATGCAAGGTAGAAACACCTTCTCCCCTCTTGTCTGGCACCTCTAGTGTCATTGCACGCCTCATTTGTCAAGCCCTTGGATTTGAACCTGAAGCAGGTATCCCTTTATACCCCTCCCCCACCCTGCATACTGAGTTCTGGTGTGGCACTGTAGGTAAGCACTTGACCTCAAAGTCAGTTTGAACCACAAGATTGGCAGTTCAAATGCACCAGTCGTTCCTCTGAAACCCTGTATAGGAACCGACTGGATGGCACTTAACAACAACAACCCTCCATATGCTTCTGGGTGTCTCAAGGGCTTGAGGAAGGACATCGGGGTATACCAGGCTAATAAAAACTGCTCAATAGCACCCCAGGTGCTGAAACGAGACAAGGATATTTCTCCAGAGCCAAGAAAAGCGAAAGCCTTTCCCTGGGGCCGGCATGCTGAATTCCAACTTCTAGCCTCTAAAATAGGGAGAAAATAAAAATCTGTTTGTAAAAGCCATCTGCTTGTGGTATTTCTGTTATAGCAGCACTAGACAGACCCCAAGGGATTTTCCACCCAAGGGCTTTAGTAAATAGGTAACAATCCCTCATTTTTCACTCATTAACAGAACTCTCCCCCAACCCTTTGGTGGACTAGCTGCTCCATTCTCCACTATGCTTTAGTATTTTGGATTCTGAGCATTTCTCTAATATCCTGATGGCATTTACAATTCTAACCACATGTTTCACTTACTACACAGTACTCAGCAAAACTGACGTTTAGATGTCACTGAATATTAAGCTGAATTACTCTTCAGGAGGCTAGCATGACTTCAGGGATCCAGGGCTATTACTAAGATTCCAGTATCTTGTGGTGGTATAGTCTAAAACAGTGGTTGCTAACCAAGGATGATTATTCCCCAAGGACTATTTGAAAATTGCTGGTGACATTTTTGGTTTTCCCAGCTTAGGGGTGTTATTGGCATCTAGTGGGTAGAGACCAGAGATGCTGCTGTGCTGTGGTTAATTTATTTAACCTAAAATGGCAATACTACCACAGTTGAGAAACTAGAGTCATGTGTTTTCTAAATAACCCAATATTTCTTCTCCAAATATTGAAGGGACGATCAACCTAAATATGTTGTTGTTATTGTTGTTAAGTGCCATCAAGTCTGTTCTGACGCATAACAACTCTGCAAAGGGTTTCCAAGGAGCGGTTGGTAAGTTTGGACTGCCAACCTTGTGGTTAACACTGACCTTACAGTCCCATGCTTCATCCCACAGCACCACATCAAGACTGCAACCTAAATATGAACATGGTTAATCACAATAAAAAATGGGTCAATAATTTCTGCTTGTTGTTGTTAAGTGCTATTGAGTTGGTTCCAATCCATCACAACCCGGTTTCCGAGGCTGTAAATCTTTATGAGAGTAGAAAGCCTTATCTTTCTCCCATGGAGCAGCTGGTAGTTTCAAACTGCTGACCTTAAGGTTTGCAGCCCAATTTGTAACCACTACACTACCAGAGTCTCTGTTTGGCGAGCATTAATCTCTTTAAAACAATCAAATCTTGCATTAAGCTTTCCTAAAAGACTATTTATCAGCATTGAATCTTTTATCTAATTTTTTTTCTTTTGTTCTACACAATAAAACATGCATTTGTGATTCTCAGCTTTAGGAAGAATAAATGTCTTTGAGTTGTACAATAAAATGCCTAATGTACAACCCTCATAAATACTCAAAATTTACCATATCTGTTGATTCTCAGTCATGATTACACAACTGAAATCTACCTCAAGGCAATATATATGTAGGTCCACCTTCCACATAATTTTGCACTGAGTGGCTATTTCTACCATATCCATGAGACACAAGAAAGAGTGTGGGTACTTAACTGAGGGTCAGGGAATGATTGACTGCTTAAACACTCATCTATTCTTAAACACTCATCTATTTTGCACAGATAAGGAGCTCTGGTAGCGTAGTGGTTATGAGTCGGGCTTCCAACCTCAAAGTCAGCAGTTCAAAACTACCAGCTGTTCCATGCGAGAAAGATGAGGCTTTCTGCTCCCGTAAAGATTTACAGGCTCGGAAGCCCTGTACAGGGTCACTCTGAGTAGGAACTGACTCCATGGCACATAACAACAACAACATTCTGCACAGATGCACCAATGATTAAAGTACACTATTGTTGTTTTTCTTATTGCTGTGTGCTGTCAAGTCACTTCCAACTCATAGCAACCCTGTATAGGGTTTCCAAGAGTGATTGGTGGATTTGAACTCCCAACCAGTCCATTGCTTATCCTACAGCACCACATCAATGCACTGTTGTTGCTGTTAAGTGTAGTCAAGTCCGTTCCTACTCATAGCAATCCTGTCTAGGGTTTCCAAGGAGCAGCCGGTGGGTTGAACCACCAACCTTGCAGTTCAAACTATGTGGTCCAGTGCATATCCTACAGTGCCACAACAGGACTCTCACAAGTGCACTAGAGACTAAAAGTGATCATCTTACTTGGACAAACACCTGTACTGCATTATCAGTGACACGCTAGTTCATCAAGACTTTATCAGGAGGTGAAAGGTTCAATTATTTCAAGAATGCACTCCAGGGGCTGCATCTTTATTCATTATTTTTGCCAGAACAGGTGTGCAGAATGTAACTATTTTCAAGAAGGAACTGGTTTGTTGAATCAATTGTCCTAGTGCCATCGGTAGCACCTGGGTGATCATGTATAACTGCTTTTCAAGTAATGATCTTCCTTGTAGGTCAGTAGCTGATAAGTCTCACTTTTCTTTTAAAGAAGCCTTTGAACAGTCGGTTCACATTATTCTCCAATCCTTTTTACTCTCAGTTTCAATTGGGTATGCTAAAAATGATTCATGAGGAAAAACCACATATTTATGCAGACAGCTGTCGGCTTACGGAATAGAGTTTAAGGCAAGTAGGGAATTTTTCTGTGGAAATCAATTCTTTGCGGAAGTCAATGTATTATGGACAGTCAAGCAAGAGAAATTCCAGAGAGAAATTAGCTGTCCAAGTATCCAGCTCCTTGAGGTGTGCAACTATAGTCACTAGAAAAAAAGGGAGTTAACCCTTCAGGCAGCTCTTAAATATATATTACCTCTTGAGCAGGGGAAGTTAGACACCTGAAGCTGGGCCTTTAAACACAGACAGTATCCTTACAAAATTGATTCACTAAACCAGAACAAATTCCCCTCAAATTAAATGGATGTTTCCAAAGGGCTCTTCTTCAGGGTTTCTTACAGAATTTCCTAAACACAAGTCTAGACATAGGAAATTTCCAGCATCTCCAAATAGGGGACACTCTGGATCTCTGGAAATGAATAGGTACTCACTGTTCTACAGTAAAGATGTTCCAGACTGAGACAATGGCAATAAGTTGATGTATGATGTGTGTTTAGGGAAACTGGACCTCTGAGTAGATAGCAGGACAAGGAGCCTTGATAAAAGGAGTCAAGATTCAGATGCTGGAGCTGTAGAGTGAAGACAGCTAGGCAGCGGAGGGCTGCAGCTGAACGCCTGTCAATCTGAATGGGGGAAGCATGGCAAAGACCTAGCTAAGGAATGTACAAGGAATACCACCGAAGACCACTGAAAACTCAAACAGGCTATCACACGTGAATCCTTGCTGGCAAGAAGACACAAAGCTCAAGTTTTGCTTCTTAGAAAAATTGCCCTGAATTTAGCTGTGTTCTGTGAAGGAGACAGGGACAATAGTGGCTATGAAAACTAAAAAAGATTATTACACTAAAATCAACCTTATACCATGAAAGGTTGAAGGAGATCCATAAAGGTGACAGACTGGCAGCCAAGGTTGTTCCTTATACTGTGTTTTGGGTCCTAGGGTCTGATTCAGCGCAATTCTAGAATCTATAACCACAAATCCCTGCTGAGACCAAGGATCCATCTCTTTCTCATCCCCTGCTAACCTGCCAGGCCAGACATTTCAAGGTCAGATAAGTGGAAGTCACAGAGAAGTTCAGCTTTCGTGCTTGTTTTCCCAGCCATTAGGATTAGGTCAGCATATCCAAATACGGTTGATAGTTTACGTAATAGTATGAGGCAAGTCATAAAATATCATTACAAAGTCATGTTATTGTTCTTGTTGTTAGTTGTTGTTGGGTCAGTTCTGACACGTAGTGCCCCTACGTACAACAGAACAAAACACTGTCCAGTCCTGTACCATCCTCACACTCATTCTTATGTTTAAACCCATTGTTGCCAACACTGTGTCAATACATCATGTTGTGGGCTTTTCTCTTTTTTTCCTGGTCCTCTACTTTACCAAGTATTCTGTCCTTCTTCAGGGATAACATGTTCAAATTATATAAAATAAAGTCTTGCCATCCTCACATCTAGTGGCATTCTGATTGCACTTTTACCAATACAGAGCTGTTTGTGGCAATTTCAATATTCTTTGCCAATGCCATATTTCCAAGGCATTAATTCTTCTTCAGTCTTCCTTATTCATTGTCCACCATTAAGATACATATGAAGCAATTGGAAATATTATGGCTTGTGTTAGACACATCATAGTTTTCAAAGTGACATCTTTGCTTTTTATCACTTTAAATAGAGCGTATGCAACAGATTTTCACAGTGTAATCCATTGTTTTATTGTATGCTGCTGCTTCCATGGGCATATAGTGGATCCAGGTAAAGTTAAATCCTTGACAACTTTAATCTTTTGCAATTTATAGTGATTTTGATTATTGGCCAAGTTGTGAGGAATTTTGGTTTCTTTATGTTAAGGTGTAATTCACTTTGAAGGCTATAATTTTATACCTTCATCAGTAAGTATTTCAAATCCTCTTCACTTTCAACAAGCAAGGTTGGATAATCTGTATATCGCAAGTGGTTAATGAATCTTCCTCTAACTCTGATACATGTTCTTCATATAGGCTAGTTTCTCAGATTATCTACTCAGCATATGCAAGAAACTGGACAACATAGAATTTGCATGCTGAGCAGATAATCAAAATACAATCAGTATGCAGATGAGATAATCTGAGAAACTGGACAAAATCATGAAAACCTTTATTGAACCAAAATATCTAAATGTAAAACTACTGTATTTTGATATATCCTCCATCAGGGTCTATGATATTCTGAAGAAGGTGGTTCCACATCTCTAACCCTTCCCTGAAGAATTCTGCACTCTTTAATTTACATCACATCAAAATGGCAGTTTGGGCATCCTTGAGGGACTCAATTCATATTCTTCTTAAATAGTTTCTAGGTTTGGTAAACAGAAAGAAGTCTGCAAGAGCCAAATCAGTGTTATGGAGTGGGTTTGGTAAAGTTTCCCAGCAAAATCCTTGTAAGACAACCCTTGTTACTCACAAATATGAGTAGCTACCTTGTCATGATGAAAAAACAAAAAAACTTTTCAGCACAATTTTTGGCCTTTTTCTGACCAATGGCGTTTTCAATTTTCTTAAAACTTCTTGTAATAAGCCTCTATGATGAGGTACAAAAGCTGGAACAGAAATTTTCAAAAGTAAGCTCAAGAAAACAAAGTCAAATATTGTAATGAAATGTGCAAAGATCTGGAGTCAGAAAACCAAAAGCAAAGAACACGCTCAGCATTTCTCATGCTGAGGCAACTTAAATAAAAATTCAAACCTCGACTTTCATTATTGAAGGACTCTGGGAAAATTATTGAATGATGCAGAAAACATCAAAAGAAGATGGAAGGGATACACAGTGTCACTGTACCAAAAGGAAATGGTCGATATTCAACCATTTCAAGGAGTAGCTTATGATCGAGAGACAATGATACTGCAGGAAGAAGTCCAAGGTGCACTAAGGGAATTGGCAAAGAACAAGGCACCAGGAATTGATGGAATGCAAATTGAAATCTTTCAACAAAGTGAGGCAGCTCTGGAGGCACTCAGTCATCTATGCCAAGAAATTTGGAAGACAACTATCTGGCCAACTGATTGGAAAAGATTCATATTTGTGACCATTCCAAAGAGAGGTGACCCAATGGAATGCAGAAATCATTGGACAATATCTTTGGTATCCCATATGAGTAAAGTTTTATTAAAGGTAATACCGTATTAAAGGTAATACAATGTATGGCTGCAAGCACACATTGACAGAGAACTTCCAGAGGTTCAAGCCAGATTCAGAAAAGGATGTGGAACGAGGGGTATCATTGCTGATGTCAGCTAGATCTTGGCTGAAAGCAGAGAATATCAGAAAGATGTTTACTTGTGCTTTATTGACTACAAAAAGGTTTTGATTGTGTGGTTCATGACAAGCTATGGACAACATTGCAAAGTATGAATATTCTGGAACACTTAATTGTGCTCATGAGGAATCTGTAAATAGACCAAGAAGCAGTTCAAACAGAACACTGGAACATTGAATGGTTTAAAGATGTTCGACAAGGTTGTATTCTTTTACCATACCTATTCAATCTGTATGGTGAGCAAATAATCTGAGAAGCTGGGTTATATGAAGAAAAACATGGCATCAAGATTTGAGGAAGACTCATTAACAACCTGAGATATGCAGATGATACAACTTAGCTTGCTGAAAGTAAAGAGGACTTAAAATACTTATTGATAAAGATCAAAGACCACAGCCTTTGGTATGAATTGTATCTCAATGTAAAGAAAACAAAAATCCTCACTACTGGACCAATAAACAGCATTCTTATCAATGAGAAAAGATTGAAGTTGTCAAAGACTTTTTTTTCTTGGGTGAACCATCAACACTCATGGAAGCAGCAGTCAAGAAATCAAAAGATGTATTTTATCAGGCAAATCTGCTGCACAAGTCCTTTTAAAGTGCTGAAGAGCAAAGATGTCAGCTTGAGGACTAAGGTGTGCCTGACCCAAGTCATGATATTTTCAATAACCTCATATGCATTTGAAAACTGGACAGTTAATAAGGAAGATCATAGAAGAATTGATGCTTTTCAGTTATGGTGTTGGAGGAGAATATTGAAAGTGCCATGGGCTTCCAAAAGAACCAACAGATCTGTGTTGGAAAAAGTGCAGCCAGAGTGCCCTTGGAGGCCAGGATGGCCAAACTTGGTCTCTCATACTTTGGACATATAGTCAGGAGGGAACAGTCGCTGGAGAAGGATATCATGTTTGGTAGGGTGGAGAACCAGAGAAAAAGGATTATCCCCAGTGAAATAGACTGGCAAAGTGGCAGCATCAATGGGCTCAAGTGTGGCAACAATTGTGAGATTGGCCCAGGACTGGGCAGTGTTTCATTCTGTTGTGCATAGGATCGCTATGAGTCAGTACAAACAACAATAACAATGATTATTCTGCATCCTTTGAGAAAATTTACCCAGGTTTGTTGTTACTTTTTAGTGCCATTGAGTAAGTTCCAACTCATATCAATGCTGTATAAAGTTTCCAAGAAGCGCTTGGAGGGTTTGAATTACTGGCTTTGTGGTTCAAACCGACATTTCCATCCAGTACTTTATCCCACAGTGCCACACCAGGACTCCAAATATTAAGATTCCATAAAATAGTCACCAGAACCTTCTGAGCTGGCCTCTCTGAGTTGAATTTAACTGTTCCAGAAGATTCCTTCTGAAGCTACAATGTTGATTGAATCTTTTTTTAAACACCCTAAGGAAACTAAGATAAGCATATTACTAAGAAACTTATCTGCAGTCATCCATTAATTGCAAAGACTTGTTTTAACACGTTTTATTTGGAATAAACCCATGCATGTATCAACTAGAACCCTGATAGCAATCATTTTTTCTTGCACAATGACAGCTGTCTGCATTTAATCAACTGACTCCATGGCACTTAAACAACAACAATGTATGTGTGATGTTATGTGATGTGATTCAGATGAAAGGTACATGGGAACAGTTTTATTTTTGCAACTTCTTGTAAATTTATTACCATATTTAAATAAAATGTTTAATAAAATATAGAAAAACATCCATTAATCACAATAATGTAGTAACTTTAAAAAAAATAATTTCCATGCTAAGAGAAAATTGAAGAGCAAGGCAAAAGAAAGGTCATGAAAACTAAGCACATACAGGGCTTGAATATGCTCCCTTAAAAGGAACACCTCACACAGCAGAACACAAAAGCCACCACCGTTGAAACAGTTCCTTAGCAGAAAGGAATCTCTCTTACCAAAACCAGAGAATAGAACAATCTGGAGGATGGCAACATTTTCCACCAATTGCTTTCTGTGCCTTGCATTACACACACTCTCATACACACATTGTTATTGTGGTGGTGGTTGTAACTTATTTCCCCTTGGAAATAAAGTCTATTATGGACTGAATTGTGTCCTCCAAAATTTATGTTGAAGTCTTCTTACTGGGTTGAGTGGATACTAATCCAATATGAAAGGTGTCCTATAAAGGAGGAGAAGAGACATAAAGAGAGGCAGAAGAAAGACACGTGAAGGTACATCTAAACACCAAGGAACATCTAGGGCTACTAGAAGCTGGGGAAGAGCAAACATGGCCCTGCCAATACCTTGTAATGGAACTACCATGCTCCAGAACTATAAGAAAATAAATGTATGTTCTAATAAGCTACCATTTTGGTGCTTTGTTATGGAAGTCCTAGGGAACTAATACAAGATACCTCCCTAAAAATATGATCCAAAGCTCTTTGTGCTTCATCCACATAGGACTCAATAAACACTAATTCACTGCTTGCTCAAAGGCTGAAATGAACTTCATTGCTTGTAAAGGGGCAGGAGAAGCTCATATTTTTTAGGCTTTGCTCATAGGCCCAGTAATAACCTTTGACTTTAATAATGGCACATTTCAGCCAACAGACTACAAAAGAGCTAGCATAACATACAGCCAGTATTATAGCCATAAAATACTAGAGTAGACTGCACAAGATTTAAGTCACAGATGAGTCCAACAGGATCTAAATGGTGTCACAGATTAAATATCTGATTTCTCAGTCATCAAAATGATTTTAAAATCTTTTCTCTACTTTCATCTTTCTTCTCCCCACTCTTTATCTGTATAATCATTTATTCTTTGCATTTAATAAATCTTATTGAGGAACTACTATGTACAAGACCTTACACTAGCCAGGGTCTAAAAGCCAGGTTTTAATTTAATGACAAGAGAACTACAGAATTGTAAGTTCATCAAAGATGGATGTGTCAAGAATATTCCTATGACATCTTTGCTTTTTAAGATTTTAAAGAGGTCTTTTGCAACAGATTTACCAAATTCAATACAATGTTTGATTTCTTGACTTCTACTTCTATGGCTGATGATTACTGATTCAAGTAAAATTTAATCTTTGACAACTTCAGTATTCTCTCTGTTTATCATGGACAATTAAATAAAAAGATTAAAGAAGAATAGACACACTCAAAATATGATGTTGGCACATTCACTAGACTTCTGTGAACCCGGGTGAAGACCTGGTTGGCCAGTAGTGTGGCAAGACCCAGAGTCAGTGACATAGCCACAGAGGACTAGAGTGGAGAGTGAAGCATCCAGCTGATAAGAAGAGAGGGCATATGCATAAGAAAACCCACACTTGCAGATAATACCCACTTATCCTGGCTTCAGTGACTGGATGATCAGAACTCAACCAGAAGTAAAAAGAAGAAGGGGAAAAAAAAAAAGTATTCTCATACAATTTGATGAACTTGACCTACACCTATGGAAGCAGTAGCTCAAAAGAGGGAACAAGTCCTTACAGCAAGAATCATTCCCACCCCCTCCACACACAGAGCCCCTCCACACACAGAGTAGACAGAGATGGGCAACTTGGACATTGGCTACCCAAAATGGGGAGTAGGGGGCTACAAAGGCAAGAAGTGACTGGCTTACAAGCTTTCAAGAGGGAACCTAGATCCAGAGGGCTTGGAGGAAGGTAGAACCTCCAGTGAGTAGTATTGAATCTGACTAGGCGGGGCTGATGCAATGAAATGCAGACGGGTCTCTTGTGATACAATAGTGAATAATTGTTATCAGGACTGATTGTGAGGGTCGGAAATGTAAAAGTAGACGTTTTATAGCAAGGAGGGGAGTGAGTAACTTTTCAGTCTAGGAGTGGAGGCCCCTAGGACCATCAAGGGAGAAGAGCAGAGAGCGGGACCCTACCCAGAGAAGCAGTGATGCCTGAAATGGAGCCAGAGATGATGACGTGGAGCAATGGAGCAGCTGGAGACTTTAGATCCAGAGAGGGAGAGCGACTGTGTGCTGAAGAGCTGGGGGGTATGGGGAAGGATTGCATGGAGGGGATTGTAACCATGGCAATGAGATGATATACGATAGAATGAATGTAAAACTAATGTTCTCCCATGTAAACTATCACATAATTCACAATAAAACATTTAAGAAAAAAAAATATAATGTTGGCAAAGAATATTGAATAAACCATGAACTGCCTGAAGAAGGAACAAATCTGTCTTGTAAGAAGCATAACTAGAATGGTCCTTATAAGTGACAATACTGAGACTTCAGGGACCCATCCCTGAAGGGTATCATGAACTGTGTACCTCTGAAATACTAAATTCCATGAGTGTGGTTATAATTACATTTGGAAATGGGCTGTCTTTGTTATGTTAATAATATAGGATTTGTGTGTTGTTGTGAGCTCTGCAGTCAGTTCCGACCCATAGCGATCCTATATGGGGTTTCCAAGGAAAAACTAGTGAGCTTGAACCACCAACTTTGTAGTTCAAACCATTTTGCAGTTCGATGCATTAACCCATAGCACCACACAAGAACTCCCAGGATTAGTGGAGGGTATGTTTTAAATCAACCTCTTTTGAGGTATAAAAGAGATAAACCAAGAAAGTAAGAGAAGCCGAGATGGAAGAAAGAGAGATACCAAGTTACACGAAGACAAAACAAAGGCAGAAGCTCAGAAGAGCCAAGGATCTTACTCCAGAACCTATATATAGAGAAAGTCTTCTCCTAGAACCAGAATCTTGAATTTGCACTTCTAGCCTCCTAAACTGTGAGAAAGTAAAATGCTGTTTCTTAAAGCCAGTCACTTGTAGTATTTCTATTACAACAGTACTAGATAACTAAGATATATGGTAAAGTGGAGGGTCGTTGGAAAAGAAGAACCTCAATAAAATGGATTGATAAACTGGCTATAATAATGGATTAACATATACCTTCTATTGTGAAGAAGGAGTTCTGGCATAACACTGTGGGATAATGATCTGGACCTCCAGGTCAGTTTGAACTATAAGGTTGATGGTTCAAATTCACCAGCTGCTCCTCAGAAACCCTATATGGGGTCACTATGAGTCAGAACCAATTCAAAGGTATTTAACAACAACTAACAACATTGTGAAGAAACTGAAGGATAAGTACTGGTCAGCTAATCCCAAGGTTGACAATCCAAATCCAACAGGTATTCAGTGGGAGAAAGATGAGTCTTTCTGCTCCCTTCAAGACATACAGTCTCAGCTATGAATAAGAATCAGCTCAATGGCAGTGGATTTGGTTTGGTTTGGATGATTGTAAGGATGGAACAGGATTGAGCAATGTTTCATTCTATTATACAGAAGGATGGTATGAGTCAGAATCAACTCAATGGCACCTAACAAACAACATACCCAATGAATCTGTATTAATCTAAACCTTTATTCTCAGACCATGCGACTTAGATAAGACTCATAGATGCTCCCTTGTTTACCTATGAAAAGGCCTCCAAGTTCTCATTTTTTGCCTCATAAATGATGAGCTGCACTGCATATCTCTACTGATCAATGGGAACAAAATTCTTGTTAACTAAACTTTGGTTAAGCATTTCCTTTTTTCAGTCTATGAACACTGGCCAACCCTTATCCTGAGCCAGAATAGAGGTCCTCTAAGGCTCTCTCCAGTGTCCTGGTGCAGCGCTGTGGGTTAATGCATCAGACTGCAAAACCATTTGAACTGCAAGGTCGGCAGTTCAAGCTAACCAGCTGCCCCTCGGAAATCCTATACACGGTCACTATGGGTTGGAACTGACTCTACGGCACTTCACAACAACAACAAGGACCTCTCCAGGAGAACAGATTTGCCTCAGTGTAAAAGATCTGACTACACAGCCCTTTCATCCCACTTTTTCACACCCAGCCCTTTCGTCCCACTTTTTCACACCCAGTTCTTTCTAGCTTATCTACTTCTCAATTAAAACAACAACAATAACAATAAATCTCTTTCTTTCACACCCTTGTAACAGTCCAAGCCCCGGCCCCCATTACAGTCATCCCTTTCCCCTTTTACAATAATCTTTTTTAATAAAGTCACTTCTTACTAATTCTAGATTTGGTCTTTATTGGACAATTACGGTATCAAAGAAGGCATGTCAAAGCATGGTACTTTAGGTGCCAAATCTTGCTGGCAGAGCCATGCAACAAACCCTGTCATCGTAGGCAAGTTAAACAGTTTCAATTGTTCCGGGTCTAGAGTTGGGTTTTCTGAAATCTGTGCAGTTCTGCCTCCTTTCCTCCGCTGGCATATTAGCTGCCCCCATTAGGCACCTAAAACAGTGTGTAAGTGCTGTACTTGAAATAAATGTAATTAAGAGTCATGAGGAGGGTTGAGAAGATAACCACAACTTTTATTAGGGGTTATTCAGCTGAAGGTAATTGAAAACAGATGATCAGAGGGATTCAGAAGTTTTCTCAGTTGTTCAGCAATAGGGCACAGTTGTCATGACAAGGAGATGCTCAGAGGAGCACCCTGGAAGAATGAGAGCCTTAACTCTTTCATAGATGAGAAATGGGATAAAACAATTGGCAAAGGAGAAATTAAATAGACCTTCCTTCTACTATGAAGCAATTCTTCACTCATAGATCTATGACTAAGCTGTACCCAGATATGTCAATTCCCTAAAGTGTCTGGACAGAAATTTACCAAGAGATAATAATGTTCAATTGTACTAAATAATAGAATAAAAAAAAAAATCAAAGCTATCAAAGTGTACTTTATCCTCCAAGAATCTTCCATGATTTCAGACACACTGTGACTTTAGTCCTGAATACTCTGAAAAGTCAACATGCAGGGTAAGATGTTGGTTTTTTAGGTGCTGTCCAGTCAATTTCAACTCATACTGACACTAAGTACAACAGACACTAAGTACAACTGCCGTGTCCTGTGCCAGCCTCACAATTATTATGTTTGAGCCCATTGTTGCTGCTGCTCTGTCAATCCATCTCACTGAGGGTTTTCTTCTTTTTTACTGACTTTCCACTTTTCCAAGCATGATGCCCTTCTCCAGGAACTGATTCCTTCTGACAACATATTTAAAGTACAAGAGACAAAGTTTTGCCATACTTATTTCTAAGGAGCATTCTGGTGGTATTCCTTCAAAACAGATTTGTTGGTTCTTCTGGCTGTATGGTATTTAGAATGTTCTTCACCAAAACCTTAATTTGAATACATTAATTCTATGGTATTCCTTATTCACTGTCCAAGTTTCACATGCATATGAGGTGACTGAAAATACCATAACTTGGTGAGGCACACCTTAGACCTCAAAGTAATATCTTTGCTCTTAAACACTTTTAAGAGGTCTCGTACAATAGATTTGCTTAATTTGATATATATTGTTTGATTTTTCACTAATGAGCCTTGATTTCAGATCCAAGCAAAATTAAATCTTTCATTTATCATGATGTTATTTATGGGCCCAGTGATGAGGATTTTTGTTTTCTTTACATTAAGGTGCAATCCATACTGAAGGCTGTAATCTTTGGTCTTTATCAGCTAAGTATTTCAAGTCTTCTTTACTTCCAGTAAGCAAGATTGTGTCATCTACATAGCTCAGGTTGGAAAAATAATGAGTTTTCCTCCAACCCCTGATACCATGTTCTTTTTCATATAATCTGCCTTCTCAGATTATTTGCTTATCATACAGACTGAACAAGTATAATGAAAGGATACAACCCTGGCAAACAAGTTTCCTGATTTTAAATCAGTCAGTACCCCCTTATTCTGTTTTAAGGCTGCCTCTTGGTCTATACACAGAATTCTCATGAGCACAATAAGTATTCTAGAATATCCATTCTTAGCAGCATTATGATCCACATAGTTGAATGTGTTTGCAGAGTCAATAAAGCATGCAGTAAGATAGTAAAGGTTTAATAAGTGCTTGGCATTGGAATCAATAAACACAAAAATCAGCACTCACAATGGACAGTTCAGAGTGAAACTTTGGTTTACATTATTTGAAGCAATCAAAAAATATCAGTATCTACTTTGTTGGCTCTATATTGAGATATTACTTCCAAGAAAGTTTGAGGAAATTCTAAGAGAAATAGTGAGTGCATTTATCCCCAATCACTTGCTTACATATAACCAACTATTAGTTTCTTAACACTATAGTGCAACAAGTCAACATTTCATACCATGCCACTGAGGCTGCCACTCCAACTAATATTTAGCATGAACTCAAAGCCCTCTTAGCTCTGATCTTCCTAACAGTGCTGAAGATCTTACCTCCACAATATTGGTGGGATTACGGATGTAGATTCCAGATGGTGTCAACACCTCAGGATTAGAAAGTCCTTCAGCACCAGAAACACTGATGATCACATTGTTTCTTATTATATTCCCCTGTTCTGACCAGTCTAATTTGAAAGAATATAAATCAAAAACATGGATTAATAAACATAATTAAAACACACAACCCAACAACCTTGATTCTATTAATAAACATGACAGTTCAAACATACATATACATGACATTTATTTAGAAAACATTTAACATGTTCAACAAACTTAGGACAGCTTTTTTCCCAATTTCAGACAACTTCAATAGACTATAATATAATTAAAGACAATCTTCATATTTACCAATTTTTCTTCTAAGAATAGTATTCCGAAAGATGTATCTCATCTCCATGTATGTACCTGAGAACAAAATACTATGTTATCTCATTGCATTTCATGCCACTTAGGAAAATAAAGGGCATTACAACAATATTTCATTTTTTTTAGGGTAGGGGTTGTTTTAGATTTTGCTTCTAAGTTTTCATCTATGAATAAGACAAGGAGCTACAGATCACATGAACCTTTTAGTTCTAGAGAATCATGAATCAGAAGTTAATTTTTAAAAAATAAAACCTGCTGTTACATTGAGGATATTATAATTAATATAATAAAATAAAACATATTTAAATTATTTAATGGAAAACTAAATTTTGAGCAAAGTTGTATCATCTATATATTGCAGGTTGTTAATGAGTTCCTCTAATCCCCATGCCACATTCTTCTTCATATAATCCAGCTTCTCAGATTATTTGCTCAATATACAGATTGAATAAATATGGTGAAAGAATATAACCCTTGTGCACACCTCTCCTGATCTTAAAACATTTGGTGTTCCCTTGTTCTGTTTGAACAACTGCTTCTTGGTCTATATATAGGTCCTTCATGAGCACAATTACATGTTCCAGAATATTCATTATCCTCAATATTGTCCATAGCTTGTTGTAGGGAGTGTGGTGACTCCTGATAGGGTCCAAGGTTCAAGACCATTAGCCACTGAGATTATCTATACCACAAAGATTTAAAAACCTTAGCAACATTATTTAGTCATAACAGACTTGAAGGCATTTAACAACAACATACATTATAAATATTGTATATATATATATTGAGAGAAAGAGTCCTGATGTGGCACTGTGGGTCAATGTGCTGGACTGCAAGGTCAACCACTAGGGCTCACTAACCGCTCTGGATCCTACATCTGGTTCATCATCATCTAACCTCCAGTTCTTGAGACTTGAGTTAATAGCCTGTTGTCTGATCTGCTGATTCTGGGACTCAAAAAGTTTCTGCAGCCCTGTGAACCAGTACTCTGCCATCTGATGATTTGGGACCTTCCAGTTTCTGCATTCCTATGAGCCACAGCCTGTCATCTGCCCTGTCAATCTGTGCTACAGTCACATGAGTCAAGCCTCCAGCCTAACACCTGATCCACAGATTTGGGACTTGCAGCCTCCACAAATACATAATTAATTTCCTTGAAATAAATTGATAAAGATAGACAGATAGATAGATTAATAGATATACAGACAGAAAAGGTACTTCAAAAGTTCAAAGAGAAATACTCTTTCCATGAACTTTTTGAAGCCCCTTCATGTGTACTTGTATGTGTTTGTATGTGTCCCTGGTTTTGTTGTTCTAGAGAACCTAGCCTAAGACAGATAACCTTTCTAAATTTATGCTTAAGATTTCAGTAAACATTTTCTTTCCACAGACAACAGTAAAAATAATAAACAATGTCAATCCTACATCTGTTAGCTTGACTTTTCTGTAGCTCTCCTTTATATTCAGATTTTTCTACAAGTGGTCAGCTCTACTGTCCTTAATTCTTAAACTTTTAAAGCTAGAGCTTTCTTTCTAAGCTTATAAGATCCATATTTTCTCACTAAGTAGTTTTTCCTCTAGGATTAGAATCTTTATATGCTTCAATCTCAACAAATTATTATTAAGTGAAATACATCACAGTATTAATTAAAATATAAAAATCTAATAAGTATAATTATTCTTACTTTCATTGCAAACCTCTGCTTCTTTTTTTTTTATTCTGATTATAGAAAGCCTTTGTTTATTAATTCATTCAGTTCTTTCAGCAAATTCATGTGTTAAACAGTATGGATTTAGTGTCATTGGTTAAAAACTATTAATAATATGAAAACAAATATGACATATAATTGACATGTGCTAATTGGTGCTAAAATGGCTAAAACAGAGAGACTTGTCTTGGAGCCTGGTGGTAAGTAGATCATGGGAATCTACTCAATAGTTACTGGTTTGGTTTGATTTTTAGAGAGATGACTAGTACGAACAGAGGAAAAACCTGTGCAAAACGCTAAGGCAGGAGAAAATATTACTAACTGAAAACCTAAATTAAATTAAAATATACTATACTCTAGGAGTCCTGGTGTGGTGCTGCAGGTTTGTGCATTGGATCACAAGGTCAGTTTGAACTGCAAGATTACAGATTCAAACCTCGGGAATCCTATACAGGGTTGCTATGAGTTGGAGCCAACTCAAAGGCACTTAGCAACCACAACAACAGTGTCACCTTCGAATATAGAGGGATAAGAAGGGGAAAAAAGGGACATTGCCATCAAATCAATTACAATATAAGTGACCTTGTAGGACAGAATACAACAGATTCATAAGGTCTCCAAGGCTGTACTTTTTTTAGAAACAGATTATCATCTTTCTCCCCTAGAGCAGCTGGTAGGTTTGAACTGTCAGTTTTTCAGTTAGCCACTGGGTGCTTAACCATTGTGCTGCCAGGGTTCCTGAGAGGGAGAAATCAAGAGCAAAACCAGTTTTCAAAGATCAACTCATTGAGAGGGTGGTGTAGACCAGGTTACGGATTTTTAACTGTATTAAGAAACTCTTTAATGATTTTAAGGAAAGGAATGCTGAAATGGAACTTGATATTTTTATGAAAATTGTAGGAATTTTTTTAAAGGTAATGAACTGTAAGAAGCAAAATAGATACAGGTGACCAGTTAGGAGGTTCTGAAATGGGGAATTCTTCAGCAAGCCACTGAAGCAAATAACAAAATTCAAGATTTTTAAATCTTTGGCCAACATCCAGCCTTCACAATCTGTAAAACTGTCAAAGATATATTTTTGTGACTAAATTTATTGTGAATGTTCTTTCCAATAAACTTTAATACTTATTAAAATTTAAAATTAAAATTCAATATTTATTAACCTGAACTAAACTGTCACCGTTAAAAGATGACTTTTCTATTGTAAAAGTTTAATGAGTCAACAGATGACAAATAAATTTACATTTAGAATTTTGAACTATGACCTGTTTCCAAAACTCAGAAGTCAAGTTTTTATAAATAGGGAATTCACACGTTTAGGCTAATTCCTTTTGAAAAATTATGCATCCTTCTTAAGGATGCCAAAAATAAACACATTCATTTCACTTACCCAACAGCAGTGCATGACCTACAATATTGTAAAACACGTTACTGTCCACTTTCAGGCCCGAAGTCCTGGACATGCTGAGGCCTCTACTGAAAGAGCTCCACACTGAACAGTTCTGTATGTAAGAATCTGGATAGGAAAGAATAAGGTAAGACTTACACCACTGTGACTGTTCATTGCCATCAAGTCAGTTCTGACTTATGGTGACCCCAATGTGTGTCAGGATAGAACTGTGCTCAGGAGGGTTTTCTTGATTATAATCTCTACCACAGTAGACTGCCAGGGCTTTCCTCATTGGTACCACAGGGTGGATTCAAACCACCAACCTTTAGGTTACTTGTTGTTAAGCAACGTTGAGTTGGTTTTGACTCATAGCGACTCTGTAAAGGATTTTCAGAGTGGCCAGTGAGTTTGAATTGCCAACCTTGCAGTTAACAGTCCAGTGCTTATACTACAGTGTCATTACCTGGTTAGTTGTTGTTGTTGTTTCTAAGTGCCATCGAGTCTGATCAGACCCATAGTGACCCTGCATAGGGTTTCCAAGGAGCAGCTGGTGAACTTGAACCACCAACCTTGCAGCTCAAACGGACCTTGCAGTCCAGTACATTAACCCACAGTGACACAAATCAAGTGCAAAACACTTGCACCACCTATGGACCCTATAAGAGTGAATCACAAAGCTTCTTCAGGTTTTGTTTATCACATCTAAAACAAGCTGTTGTTGTTGTTACATGTGGTCAATTCCAACTCATAGCAACCCTATACAGGGTTTCAAAGGAGCAGCTTGTAGGTTTGAACTGCCAACATTTTGGTTAACAGTCCAGTGCTTGTCCTATAGCACTACATCAGGAGTCAAAAGCAAACTGTATTATAGCTAAAAGCATCCCTCACACCTTAATGAGATTCAAAAGTTCAAAAGCTAGAAGCAGCAATCAAATCAAATCAAGAAAATCAATAGTTCTCAAATATACCAGTGAGTTAAGCAAAGTGAAATTCAAGGGCCAGTTGTTAGAAAAGAAAATCATCATCTATAAAAGAGTGTATGGCCAAACCACAAAAGAACATATGGCTACACTATTTATTAGTGGGTGCCATCTCTGATACCAACTCTCATCACAACAGGGCAAAGAACAGGTAAACAAAATTGAAGGACTACAGAAAGGGTACTGCTTATAATTATGCCAACCCTGATCTTTGAAAACCACATAGAACATGAGGAAATGTGGTAGTCATTTCTTGAGTGGTGATTTCATATTTCTAGCTTGTCAGGCAATGATATCCCTGCCTCTAGACGCCAAGTGATTCTGTTTCTATATTCTAAGCAAGGACAGGGGTTGACATGAGGAAACTGGCTTTCACATATGATCATAGTAGATTTATAAACAAAAAAGGAAGAAGGCTATACTATGCTAAAAGGAACAAACATTTAGGAAAATCATTACTGTAGCTTTATAGGCACATTTTATGGCCCCTGTATTATGTTATGAAGTCTAGATCAGTCAATGAATAAATATTTACTTCTTCTTGTTGTTAAATGTTATCAGTCTTCTTGTTAAGTGTTGTCAGTTTGGTTCCGACCCATAGCGACAGGGTTTCTGAGGGGTGGCTGGAAAGCTTGAGTGTCAACCTTGTGGTTCAAACCAATTTTTCAGTCCAGAAGAATAACCCACAGTGTCGCACCAGGTCTCCATGATATATACTTAGTACCAACTATATGGAGTCCTGGTGTGGCGCTGTGGGTTAATGCAAAAGACTGCAAAGCCGTTTGAACTGCTAGGTTGGCGGTTCAAGCTCACCAGCTGTTCCTTGAAAACCCTATCTAGGGTCACTATGGGTCGGAATCAACTCAATGTCACTTAACAACAACAATACCATCAACTGTATGTTTAGGCACTGTGCATTGTGTTGGGAATAAATATTTAAAAGTTGTTCGTCTCACTTCTTCTTCCTAGTTTGTCTTCATCTGGAAGCTCATCTGAAAGCTGTCCACCATGGGTGACCCTGCTATATTTAAAATACCCATGGCATAGCTTTTAGAATCACAGCAACTCACAAGCCACCACAGTATGACAAACTGACAGATTACTGGCAATTGGAATTCAAAGGTTAGAAACAAATGGGGAAGGGTCATTAGATGGAAAATATGGCCTTGGTGATAGAAATGATGCTGGAGATGGCATGATTGAATTCTGCAAAACCAATGACTTCTTCATTGCAAATATCTTTTTAAACAACATAAAATACACATGGACCTCACCAGATGGAATACACAGAAATCAAATTGACTACGTCTATGGGCAGACCAGAAGAGTTGTGGGATGACATCAAGAACAGCATAGACAAAGAAAGCAAAAAGTCATTAAGAAGAAAAGAAAGAAGGAAAAGATCAAAATGGATTTCAGAAGAGACTCTGAAACTTGCTCTGCAGCATAGAGATGCTAAAACAAATGGAAGAAATGAGGAGGTACAAGAGCTGAACAGAACATTTCAAAGGTCAACTCAAGAACACAAAGTCAAATATTACAACGAAATGTGCAAAGATCTGGAATCAGAAAACCAAAAGGGAAGAACACGCTCAGCATTTCTCACGCTGAGGGAACTGACGGAAAAATGCAAGCCTGTCTTCCTTACTGGAGAATTCTCTTGGCAAGTTATTGGATGATGCAGAAAGCATCAAAAGAAGATGGAAGGAATACACAGAGTCACTGTATCAAAAGCAAATGATCAATTTTCAAACATTTCAAGAGGTAGTATATAATCAAGAGCCAATGATACTGCAGAAGGAAATCCAAGGTGCAGTGAAGGAATTGGCAAAGAACAAGACACCAGGAAATGATGGAATGCAAATTGAAATCATTCAACAAAGTGAGGTGGCACTGGAGGCACTCATTAATCTATGCCAAGAAATTTGGAAGACAACTATCTGGCCAACTGATTGGAAGGCATCTATATTTGTGCCCAATACAAGTAGAGGTGACCCAATGGAATGTGGAAATCATCAGACAATATCTTTGATATTCCATTTGAGTAAAGTTTTACTAAAGGTAATACAGAAATGGCTGCAACTACACATTGACAGAGAACTTCCAGAGGTTCAAGTCAGATTGGAAGAAGACTCTTTAACAACCTGCAATATGTAGCTGATACAACCTTGCTTGCTCAATGTGAAGAGGACTTAAAATATTTATTTATGAAGATCAAGACCACAGCTGTCAGTATGGATTGTATCTCAATAAAAATAAATCCTCACCATTGGACCAATAAACAACATTCTTATCAATGGAGAAAAGATTGAATGAAGGAATGAATGAATGAATGAAGAAAAGAATGAAGACTTCATTCTTCTTGGATGAACCATCAACACTCATGGAAGCAGCAGTTAAGAAATCAAACAACGCATTGCATTAGGTAAATCTGCTGCACAAGACTTTTTTAAAGTATTGAACAGCAAAGATGTCAGCATGAAGACTAAGGTGCACCTGACACAAGCCATGGTATTTTCAATAACCTCATATGCATGCAAAAGCTGGACAGTGAATAAGGAAGACCGTAGAAGAATTGATGCTTTTGAGTTATGTTGTTGGAGGAGAATATTGAAAGTGCCATGGGCTGCCAAAAGAACCAACAGATCTGTGTTGGAAGAAGTGGAGCCAAAGTGCTCCTTGGAGGCCAGGATGGCCAAACTTCGTCTCTCATTCTTTGGACATATTGTCAGGAAGATCAGTCACTGGAGAAGGATATCATGTTTGGTAAGGTGGAGGGTCAGAGAAAAAGAGGAAGAGCCCCAGTGAGATGGATTGGCAATATGGCAGCATCAATGGGCTCAAGTGTGGCAACAATAGTGAGGTTGGCCCAGGATCGGGCAGTGTTTCTGTTTGTTATGCATAGAGTCACTATGATTTGGTACCAACTCAATGGCACCTAACAACAACATAAGTTAGAACTGACTCAATGGCACTTAACAACAACCTCCTCCATGTTCCCAGACAAAGCATCTGGGTCTCACACTGTTCTTTCCCATTTCCCTTGCAGAAGATTATTCTGAACTAAGACAACAAAAGTGTTTTTTATTGGGTCTGGATTCCCATCACATTGATTGTCTAAACAATTCTTTGTCACAAAGCTAGTAAATGGTAGAAGCAGTATTGAAAGACTCTATCTGTCTAGCTCACTCCACTTTTGTTGTACCTACAACGATAAACACTTGTTGTCGTTGTTAAGTACCTTTGAATTGGTTCCAACCCTTTATAGGATTTCTGAGGCTTTTTTAAAATCCTCATGAGAGCAGAAAGCCTCATTTTTCTCCCATGGAGCGGTTGGCAGACTCAAACCATGGACCGTGTGGTTCTCAGTCCAGTGCTTATCTCATGGAGCTACTGCTTTCCCAAATAAACAGTTTGTTTTTGTTGTTTCGTACCATCCAGTTGGTTCCAACCCATAGAGATCCTGTGCAGTCCAGCACATTAACCCACAGTGCCATACCAGGTCTCCCACTGTCCATCCCTAAATCCCTTATACTTCTGCATGTATGCCTTGAATATGGGAGAAAAGAGGAAAGAAAAATAAGGAATCATTAGCCTCACCTCTCATAGCTCCCACCAGAGTCAGTGAAGTTAAATGTTTCTGAAAGGCTTGCCCCAAATTCTGCAACTCTACTCCCCTCAGCTGGACCTGGCTGGGCATCTCTGGGGAGGACTGGATGATGACTTTGGCCCCCATGTCCTTGGATCCCAGCATCTTCTCATTCTTGGAATACAAACAGTCCTGTAAATTTCCTGAAACACAGAATGAGAAAGGAACTTGAAGCATGTTAAACATGCTTCTAGACAAATCTCCCAGTCTGAAGGGTACGGTCAACACAAATAAAAAACCATAATTGTTTATTTCATTTAATAATTTACTTCCTTCTCTCTTTGATTATCCTCTGTGGATTATTAATTAAAAGATCCAATAACTAGGACATGATGTTGCCTTCACTCTATTATTTCCAGAAACCTCCAAATCAATCATTTTAATTTACTGCCACAAAGAGCCAGACTCTAACCAACAAGCCCAAGCTAAATAGATGCTTATTTCAATCCAAAAGATCCCCTGGAGGAAGTATGCAATAAAATGACCTTCTCAGGGTTGATAATTGTAGGGAAGAAATGTGAGGACTGAATGTAGTCACAGCACTTTTTATCCAAAGCCATCTAATAGGGCTTTGCCTTTATTTTGATACTTTATAGATTGTTGTTGTTGTTGTTAAGTGCCATTGAGTTACTTCTGACTCACAGCGACTGTGTAGGGTTTCAAGTAGTAACTGGTGAGTTTGAACCACCAACCTTGTGGTTCAAACCAACTTTGTGGTCCGGTACTTTGTTCCACAGTTAGTAATAAATGCCGCTGCAAAAATGGCAAAAGGTTCCAGAGAAATAACTGAGCAGTTTCTGTACTAAAACCTTCTTCCTAAACCTTGTGGCCAGCTCAATTTAGGGTGAATCCTGTGATGACCAGAGGACACTAGATTATAAGAATGTAACACTCACAACTATGATTACTAGAAACAGCTGTGGCCTCAAGGTTCAGGCCACTTTTTGTTGACATATGACATTTGATTGTATAAACTAGCCTCAGATTGGAGAACCAATCATCTCCTGAATTGATTCTTTATTGTTCATGCTAATAATCTTTCCCAAGTAATCCACAGTAAATTTTAGAATCCAGCTACTTGCTAATGCTCAGAGAATGAACACAGTAAGAGGTGAATAAAGATGCGGTTTCTATGTGTATGCTTTATCAAAATACTAATGATTTATATCTGTGACTCAAAATATTTTTTGAGTGTCCTTGCCTCTTATTGTTTCATTTAGCTGCCTTACTCCTACATTCAGCACAACACAAATAAGGAGTGAGAAACATTTGTTTTAACTAAGATCTATGAATTTACTTTTATTTTGAGAACTTTATAATAACATTTAATAATTGTAATGAAACTAGAAGTTGTTTTTTTTCTCTCTTAGGAGCTAGCAGACTCATAGTGGCACAAGTCTATAAGCATGGTCTTATAGCACGATTGAGCACAATACCTCACAAATTGTGATCAGAGAACCATTTGTATGAGAAATTATGAGCAGTGTTTGAATGGAATTCAGATCTTAATTCAGCAGATTGCTGAAGTTTGACAGTCACTGGATTTTCACCAACTGTCACCCAAACATGTCACCAAAATGACATGCTTGTGATGACTCAGGAATGAAAGTGGGGCAAGGTAGGGGATCAAGGTGCCTCATACTACTAACAACTGTCCACACCCAACCATATCCCAAAATTATACCAACATGTACTTATATGCAGAAATGTCCCAAATCATCATCTTCAGCCCCAACATTTCTTCCAGACTCTAGATACTAGCAGACATCTCCAATTAGGTACTGGCCTGACAGCTTAGTTTCAATAGGCTCAAAATTAAACTCATGATCTTCACCCTTCCTCCCCCAAACAGTATGCTCTTCCCATCTCAGTAAGTAGCCTCATCATCCATTGAGAGCTCATGCCTGGGAGTCATCCTTGACACCCACAGCATCCTGCACCAAAATTGACAAATGATGTCTCCACTACATGTGAAAGACTCATAATCTATAGGCTGGGAGACCAAAACATAACCTACTAAACTAACCATGCCTGAAATAGATGTTTAATAGGCACATCAGTGTGATTCAGTGCCTGTTACTCTACTAGAAGATAAATTGACTTTTTGGACCACTTACCTAAAATATGTGATAGTTCACAAAACAAACTGAAAAAAAAAAAAAAAAAAAAAGGCGGGGGGAGGGAATAAGAAAGTCCTACATGTCTAGTCCTACAAGAATGTACTGCTGAGCCCATCATTCTGGAATTACAGTTTTCCTAAGAATAGTAAAAGAGACCTCGCAACAGCGATAAGACAATATCATTACCAGGGAGTTTAACTCAGAAGAGATTCAAACTTCTCTTGAAGGTCTCCAGATTTAATATTTTAAGAAATCTGCCCCCTAAAGAAGTAACTACTTTCCCAAACTGTGGGCATTTTTTGTTCAAACACTGGATTTCTCAGCAAAATACTTCTCTACCTTCTGAAACCTTGGCCTCCTGGCATGAAGCAAGTTGTCTCATTATCTCATCAGTAAGATTTCCTTGAATGACAATATTCCTGCTGAGTAAAGCCACTGTGGTCTTGAAAACAAGATGCTTTCCAGCTACCCAACTCTCCGTGAAGTCATGAGAATATCTGGGAAGAAAAAAGGAGAAAGACACATCTGAAAATGTCATACTCTGAGTCTTATTAGGAACCGTAATGCACTAGATTAGTGTGATTGTTCATTTGGGGATCTATAGCTTTTGAGATCCTAATACAGAAAAGCAGACAATGGGTACAGTACATGAAAACTGGATACTGTCAATTATTACACTAACCACTTGTTAAAGGAGTCCTGGTGTGGCGCTGTGGGTCAATGCACCAGACTGCAAAGCCGTTTGAACTACAAGGCAGGTGGTTCAAACTCACCAGCTGCTCCTCAGAAACCCTATACAGGGTTGCTATGGGTCAGAATTGACTCAACAGTGCTTAACAACAACAACAACTTGTTAAAAGCAGAAAGAAGATTTAGGGTCTTACAAGATAAATTTATTTAAGAAGTCCAGATCCTAAAAATATTTCATGCTTTATGATTTTCTTATCAAAATTCCTAGGACTACAAAAAGAATTAAAAGCAAGAATGCAAATTGATACTTATACACCAGGTTTCAGCTTCCTCAGTGGCAATGCAAAAGTAGCAATCTCTTACCTCCTATGGGTATAAGAGATTAAATGAGATAAAATCTAAAGAGTATCTATGAATGTTCATTCATAATAGCCAAAAGAAACAGCCCAAGTATCTATCAAAATGTGGTACATGCATGCAATGGAATAAAAAGAAATGAAGTCTTGACACTTGCTACAATATTGAAAATAATACGTTGAGTAAAATAACTCAGTCACATAAAAGAACAAATATTGTATGATTCCAGTTATAAATAAAACATCTTATTAGTGGTTGTCAGGGGTGCGTAGGAGTGAAGGGGAAAGACAGATACAATACTTAAGGAACGCTAAGCATCAGTTAAGGGTTACGGGAAAAATTGGGAACAGTTCATGATGATGGCTGAGCAACATGATGAACATAATTAATGTCATGGCACTGTACACATGAAGATTGTTGAAATGGCAAATAGTTTGTTATGTATATATTCACCACAATTTTAAAATGTCCTGATGTGGTGATATAGGATAAACACTGGATTGCTAACCAGAAGGTTAGAGGTTCAAACCCAGCAGTCACTCCTTAGAAACCCCTTGTTGTTGTTGTTAGGTGCCATCAAGTTGGTACCAACTCATAGCGACATTATGCACAGCAAAACGAAACAATGTCCGACTCTGGGCCAACCTCACTACTGTTGCCATGCTTGAGTCCATCGATGCTGCTACTTGGCCAATCCATCTCATTGGAGGTCTTCCTCTTTTTCTCTGATCCTCCACCTTACCAAACATGATATCCTTCTCCAGTGACTGGTCCCTCCTGACAATATGTCCGAAGTATGAAAGATAAAGTTTGGCCATTTTGGCCTCCAAGGAGCACTCTGACTGCACTTCTTCCAAAACAGATCTATTGGTTCTTTTGGCAGCCCATGGCACTTCCAATATTCTCCTCCAACACCATAACTCAAAAGCATCAATTATTCTACGGCCTTCCTTATTCACTGTCCAGCTGTCACATGCATGTGAAGTTATTGAAAATACCATGGCTTGGGTCAGGCACACCTTAGCCCTCAAGTTGACACCTTTGCTCTTCAACACTTTAAAAAGGTCTTGTGCAGCAGAAGTGACGAACTACTTCCAAATATTTAGTCACTGAAAACCTTATGAATAGAAACCCCTAGGGTCACTATAAGTTAGAGCTGACTCAACAGCACTTAACCGCACTAGCATTATTTAATATAAAAATATATTTTGAAAGACTAACAAATATCCAGATTCTTAACACATTTAAGATCTCATCTTCCATTAGCATTTAGCCAAGCTGACAGCTCAGTACCTCAAGGGTGACTGAAGATGGACATCTGCATTGTGCACAGTCTCCACAATGACAATCTCATCCCTAGGCTTGGCATCTTCAGCACCTACATCACTGATGATGACAACTTCATCCCCAGGTTGCCAGTCCACAGCATCTTCCAGAGCCAGTACAGTGTCACAGGCGTGGGCAGCTTCTCGAAGATGGGTGACAATTACTTCTGGTAGTGGACCTAAAGGAGCCCAAGGAAAATTTGCCTTTAAATGATTTTAATGATTAATAAAAGTGTAACGTTATTCAACCAAAGAACGCTGTGAGTGAAGAACCTGGAAAAACAAGCATCAAGGTTAATAACACCAAGGCCTTCACTTTTCCTAATGCTGGTTTTCTCCTCCAGAGCCCTGGTGGCATCACAGAGGGTTATGCATTGAACATAACAGTTGGAACCCTTCAGTCACTCCACAGGAGAAAGATGAGGCTTTCTGCTCCCATAAAGATGTACCACCTCAGAAATCATACACAGGGTCACTATGAGTCAGAACCCACTTGATGGCACTTAACAGTTTTCTCATATTTAACAGAGTTTGTTGTTAAATGCTGTCAAGTCTGTTTCAACTCATAGCAACCCTGTATAGATTTTCTAAGTTGTATTATCTTTGCAAGAGCAGAAATTCTCATCTTTCTCCAACAGAGTGGCTGGTGGGCTTAAAGCACTGACCTTGTGCTTCGCAGTCCAGTGCTTATCATACAGAGCCACCACACTCCTTATTTAATAGGGCAGAGAGTCGTAAAGTGTATAAATCCCAGCTTTGCCTTATTCTCACAATGGAATCTCAGGTAGTCTACTTAAGGGTGGGTTTCCACTTCCTCAATTACACACCAAAAGTAGCAATCTCTTACCTCACTGGGGTTTGTTGTTGTTGTTGTTATGTGCCTGGAGTCAGTTCCAACTCATAGCGATCCTCTACAGGGTTTCCAAGGCTATAAATCTTTAGGGGAGCAGAAAGCCTCAAGTTTCTCCCATGGAACAGCTGGTAGATTCAAACTGCTGACCATGAGACTAGCAGTCTGATTTGTAACCACTACGCTAACAGATTAAATGAAATAAAATCTATGAAATATCTAGCTTGGACCTTGACACATAATAGACCATCAGTGTATTTTAGTTCTTCCCTACAACTCTGCTTTGAGAATGAATTTTTCCTATTACTTTCTTATTTTAAATAAAGACAAATGATTGCTGACTATGATGTAGAAGTCCATAACTAATTTCCATTCCAAAGAATTCAATTTACTTCAGAAAGTGTTAACAGAGTAGAAATTCAAAATCACCTTTAAACAGTTATCCTAAATCTGGGTATATTAAATGATTCCTCGTGTGGTACAGTGTATTTACTTAATATGTCTCTTCTAGCCATGGTTTTTGTAACTCCTACCAAATGATTGGGAGGGACCATACAAATTGGGTATATGGGGCTCTAACATGGAAATTGGTTAGTTTTGCTAGCCCACTAAGTTTAAAAGGAGCCATCACAGAAACAGGAACAGAACATCTCAAGACCATCAAGAAAGAAGGGGCATGGAAGAGCCTATTCTTTGAAGAGTTGGCAGCAGCAGCAGAGGCAGCAGCATGGAGAGATAGAGAGACAGAGCAGTGAGTTTCTTGGACCATTGAAAGAGTACAGTTGAGTGCCTTCTGAAAGGAGCATGACCTGCAGAACTGAGTGCCCTTTAGGCATTTATCAGTAGCAGTAAGGGAACTTTTACACTTGCCTGAGCAGGACAGAGGCCATGGGACCATGTGGCTAAGAGACCAAAGACCAGAGAGAGGCATGCTGTGGTACGATTGAGAAGATATGCTTCTGACTACAGAATTGCTACTTCCTGAGTTGTTTCTGATCCTGAATTGTACCCTCTACTTCCCTAGTATAATAATGAAGTATTTTTCTTCACACCATTTTTGCACCTTCCAACTCTAAAATAATATATCCAGGACAGAATTGTGAGGGAAAGTTGAAGACGGGGAAACTTTTAACTGTGCATATTTTGATTTATTAGGCTCAATTGCACCCATCTATTCCTCCCTACACAAGCATGCTAGTTCCTAACTACTGAAGATTGAAGAAGGTAGTCTCGCTCACATTTTACTCTGGTCTTTTCCAGCAAGAGTCAAAGCCAAGTGCTTTTTCAAACCATTATATAAAGCAATACCTCAAAAAATACATAGCTTACTTCTAACTCCTTCCCTTTCTTTAGTACATTTCCTTCCTTCTTTGCAATAGATCATAATTTACCCTTAGCCCACAGCAAGTTACTGTCCTCCCTTCTTGCACTAAAGTAAAGTAATAAGACTCGAATCTCTAACTACCGAGGTGGCCTACAATAAATCATTTTCAAATTATTTTAAACTTTCTTCTTTATTTATTTGTATGTGTGCAGGAACTTGTGCTAACGATGCTTTTCTAGATTTAGAAAGGTCTTTGGGTTAATGATATAATTTCTAAAGTTTACTTGGGCCATAATTTTATCGTAAAAAAATTTACAGAGTTCAAAATTTCTAATTATAGGTCAGGTGAAAATTAAGACATAAATCATCCCAAAAGAAAATCATTTTAATTTCATTCTGAGTTTGCATGTTTTAACCTTTGGGAATAATAAGATGAAATAAAGTTTATTTATATGTATATGCACATACATGTGTATTGCAATGATTCCTTTTTGAATGTCTGAAAAGAAAAGTTGATACCAAGCATAGAAAAATGTTTGTCAATGACAAAATGCTATCAAACTGTGTGATTCATTGTTCACAATCCTCAATCATTATGCTGTAAATACCTGCTACCAGTATGCATAGCAGATTCAAGAGTAGAAACAACAAAGATATTTTTCAACTAACTATTCTTTTAAAATGATAGGGAAATCAGAATGAAAGAACCACATCCCAGATGTTTTTGAACATCATGTGTTAACTATCAGTATAAATTATTGTACTTCAAAGGCCCCTGAGTGGAACAAACAGTTGGTGCATAATTATTAATTCAAAGGTTGGTGGTTTGAACCCATCCAGGACTACCACCAAAGATAAGACTGGCATTCTGCTTCAATAATGATTACAGCCAAGAAAAATCTAGGAAATTCAGTGCTACTCTGTAACACAAGGGGTCACCATACAGGAATAGCCACAGGTTGAAGAGACTCAGGGAACCCTGGGGAAACTTGAGTTACATAATTTATAGTAATAATGGTTGTTGTGTACCGTGAAACCAGTTCCAACTTATAGTGACCATCTATATGGTTTCTAGGTTTGTACATCTTTACAGGAGCAGAAAGCCTCATCTTTCTGAAGTAAGTGACTGGTAGATTCAAACTGCTGACCTTGTGATTAGCAGCCAACTCATAATTCCCCAAATTACCAGGGCTCCTTACTATAACATATGCTTTAATTTTTGTTGTTAAGTGCCTTCAAGTCAGTGCCAACTCATAGTGACCCTGTATAGCGTTTCCAAGTAGTGACTGGTGAGTTGGAACCACTGACCTTGTGGTTCAGACCGACTTTGTGGTCCAGTGCTTATCCAAATAAGTAAATAATATTCAGTATCTAAGTTGTTGTTAAATTCCATCAAGTCAGTTCTGACTCACAGTGACCCCATATAGGGTTTCTGAGGAGCTGCTGGTGAGTTTGAACCACCAGCCTTGTGGTTCAAACTGACCTTGCAGTCCAGAACTTATCCTACAGAAACAGAAATGCAAACATTCATAGAATAAACCAAACACATGCTAGGTAGCTTTACAATAAGGTAGGCTTTTTGTTCCCTTTAGTAGAGTGTACAGATTATTGTTGTTGTTGTTGTTGTTGTTGTTGTTGTTGTTGTTGAGTGTCATCGAGTTGGTTTCAATCCATAGTGACCCTGTATGAGGTTTCCGAAGAGCAGCTGGTGAGCTTGAACCGCTGACCTTGCAGTTCAAATGGCTTTGCAGTCTACTGCATTAACCCACACCTGAGAAATTCAGATTCTTCAAGGACAAGGTTGTACAGTTATGAGATTGCCAGTGTCAGATTCTGAAATCCAGTACCAGGGAACTGGACAAGTAATTGAATTCCTGGCCTCTGGAAATAACTGTAAATTAACTGTACCCAATTAGCTTTGATACTCAAAAATTATATTCATTACTTTGCAAATGGTATTTAAATGCCACACAAGGTGGACCTACAGAACTCTGTAATGAAGAAAGCACTGCCCACATTGGAAATGTGAGTCAGTTCACTATACAGAACTCTTAAGAAACACAGATTGAGCAGCTCCCTTCCTTTGTGTACCACAAATCAAGTCACAAATAAAAATACCATTGAAAAAGCTCAAGAGTTTATAAATATGCTTAAATTAAAAAGGGTTGTGCTCTTAACTTGTATTTTAATATGATGTTTAACCACTCTCGGCTTTCAAAGTTGACCTGTTATCCAACAAACTGCTCATTTACTCCTGCTAATGACTTTGACTCATAATTGTATTTCCTTAAAATTATTGTTCAAACATTCCAGTGTCATTCATCCATGATTACACAGTCCCAGAGAACCATTCTTACTAAATGTGCATGGAGAGAAATAATAATCTTTGTGGCTTAGCACACTTCATAATCTCTAATTGTCCTCTGTTTGATTATTTTGTAGGACTTCAATCTTTATCCCAAATTAATTCTGCCAAGATCTCTCCAAACAGTTAACAAAAGGAATAATGTCATTTCAATAAAATAATGTCCACATTAGGATATAAATATTAAAATAGTCATAAAATAACTAGAAATATTTTTCTCAATTATATGCACATTATTTCCCCTTCATTTCTGGTTTCAGCTTCTCAAGTATCCACAGCAAAATAATGAATGCTGTTCTTTCTTATCTGTAGATTAAAATGGTTAGGTATAAGGGAGACAAGGAGTCCTGGTCATGGAATGAGTTAAGCACTGGGCTGCCAACAGCCATTCCAAGGGAGAAAGTTGAGAGTGTTTACTCTCATAAAGGTTTCCAGATTCTGAAACTCTGTGGAGCAGTTCTATTCTGTTCTGTACTGTCACTGTGAGTCAGAAATGACTCAATGGCTGTGGACTTGGGGAGACAAAGATGAAGTAAACAGACGCCCTGACCTCCAGGGCCTATGCTCAGTATGTTGTTGTTAAATACTGTCAAATTGGTTTCAACTAATGACGACCATGTAAACGGTTTCCCAAGAACAGTTGGTGGGTTTTAACTGTTGAACTTGTGGTTCAAAGTCCAGTGCTGATTTGACAGCACCACACCAGGAGTCCAGTATAGACACAGACAAACAAAAATCACAAACACTCCATACTAAGGTATTGATACAGACGGACACTCAAGTCTATAAGAGCATGGACATGTAGAATCTCACTGACACAAAAAGAGGGGTTTGTGTCACGGATGGAATTGTACCCTCCAAAAAGATAGGTTGAAATCTTAATCCCTATCAGAATTGATGATTCTGAGTTATGGTGTTGGAGAAGAATATTGAAAGTGCCATGGGCTGCAAAAAGAACCAATAGATCCGTCTTGGAAGAAGTGCAGCCAGAGTGCTCCTTGGAGGCCA
>NW_006408537.1:2270190-2271481 GCF_000296735.1 Chrysochloris asiatica
TAGAATCCTTCAATATTTCAATTTGAGGTTTAAATTTTTCCTTGTGTCAGCAGTTTGAAACTACCAGCTGCTCCGTGGGAGAAAAATGAGGCTTTCTGCTCCTGTAAAGAGGTACAGCCTCGGAAACCCTGTACAGGGTCACGATGAGTCAGAACCGACTCCCCGGCACATAACCACACCACCACCATTTCATATTAATAAATGCTGAATGTGTTCTTCCCTCTTTATTTTCTAACTACAGGACTTAGCACATTTCATTACAATACTTGACTTTGTCTTCTGGAGTTACCCTTTGAAATTTCTGTTCTACTCTTTTCTTCCGCATTTCTTCCATTAGCATTAGCATCTCTATACTGTACCTCTTCTTTCTTTTGTGTATTTTTAATGACCTTTTACTTCCTTCCTGTATGGTGTTCTTGATGTCATCCCACAGCTCTTCTGGTCTTCAGTCATTATGTTCAAGGTCATATTTTGGCTCTCATGAACTTGTTTTTTATTTTCTTCAGCTTCAGTCTGAACTTGCATATGAGCAATTGATGGTCTGTTCTATAGTCTGCCCCAGGCCTTGTTTGAGCTGCTAATACAGAACTTTCCCACCATCCTTTCCCACTTATATAGTCAGTATGATTGCTCTACATTCAATTTCTACAGCCCATGTGTCTCATCACCTTTTATGTTGTTTAAGAAGATATTTGCAATGAATAAGTCATTCATCTTGAAAAATTCTAACATGGTCTCCAGGATCATTTCTACCACCAAGGCCATATTTTCCAACTACTGATCCTTCCTATTTGTTTCCAACCTGCACATTTCACTCACCAGTGATAATCAGAATACCTTGAGTATGTTTGATCAATTTCAGACTGAAGAAGTTGTTAGAATTCTTTAATTTCATTACAACTGGCTTTAGTGGTTGGTGTCTAAATTTGAATAGTAGTTGTATTAACAGGTGTTCTTGTAGGCGTATTGATATTGTCCCATCACAGACAGCAACGTACTTCAAGATAGACCTTAAAATATTCTTGCTGATTAATGTGACATCATTCCTCTTGAATTTGTTGTTCCAGGCATAGTAAATGATATGACTGTCAAATTCAAAATGTTCAAAATCAGTCAATTTCAGCTCACTAATCTTAGGATATCAATCTTTATACATTCTATTTTATTTTTGGAGACTTGGTATGGCACTGTAGGTTAATGCACTGGGTTGCAAAGTCGGTCTAAACCACAGGTTAGTGGTTCAACCTCACCAGCCATTCCTCGGAAACCCTATACAGGGTCACTATGGGTC
>NW_006408537.1:2272121-2289219 GCF_000296735.1 Chrysochloris asiatica
ACCAGAACTCATATAAATCATACTGATGTTAGACTAGTAAGCCCATAGTGCATATATCCACCTTGGTGGAGAGAATCCTTCATGAGAAATGATATTTACTATAGGGACTCAGAAGTAGTGATGAACTAACCTTACCTAATAAGCTCTCAGCTACTTGGCAGTGTCCTCTAGACCCCTGGAATTTTTTCTATAATAGAACAATCGTTTTCATGGGAGCTTTAACCAACAGACAATCTAAATTATCAATACTTTATGATAGAGGATTGGAGTCACTCCCTATAATCCCTATTCTCTGGGGAAACTGGAGACTTAAGGTATTAGCCCAGAACTCTGGGGAAGATACAGGAGACTAACAGCCAAGCATTCCATATGTGATTGAGCCCTAATAGAACTATGGATGTCAAAGGCTTCAGTGAGCTTCTCTGGTTGGCAATGCTCTGTGAATATTGCAATACATGTTACCCGGAAGAGTTAACACCATTCATCACTTTATGGGGGGAGCACAGTTGATCTGTAGGATAAGCAATGGACTTTGGACCACAAGGTCAGTAGTTCCAGCTCACCAGTGTTCTATCGGAGAAAGATGAGGCTTTCTGCTCCCGCAAAGATTTACAGCCTCAAGAACCTTACAGAGTGTCGATATCAGTTGGAATCGACTTGACAGTACTTAACCACAAAAACTAGAAAATCACTTTATGGGGAAAGAAGCTTATTCAGTCTGTATGCTGAACAAATAATCCAATAAAATGGATTATATGAAGAAGAGCATGTCATCAGGATTGGAGGAAGACTCATTAACAACCTGTGATATGCAAATGATACAACCTTGCTTGGTCAAAGTCAAGAGGGCTTACTGATAAAGATCAAAGACCACAACTTTCAATATGGGTTGCATCTCAATGTAAAACGAAAAAAAAAAAATATTCACTACTGAACCAATAAATAACATTCTTATCGACAGAGAAAAGATTGAAGCTGTCAAGGACTTCATTTTTCTTGTATCAACTATCAACACTCATGGAAGCAGCAGTTAAGAAATCAAATGACATACTGCATTAGTATGTCATAGTGTTTAAGAACAAAGTTGTCAGTTTGAGGAGTAACGCACGCCTGGCCCAAGCCATGGTATTTCCATCAGCCTCGTGTGCATGTGAAAGTTGGACAATGAAAAAGGAAGACCACAGAAGAATTGATACATTTGAGTTATGGATTTGAAGAAGAATATTAAAAGTATTATAGACTACCAGAAGAACAAACAAATCAGTGTTGGACGAGTACAGATGCTCCTTAGAAGAAAGGATGGAGAGACTTTGTCTCTCATTATTTCAGACATGTTATCAGAAGGGACCAGTCCCTGGAGAAAGACATCATGTTTGGTAAAGTGGAGGGGCAGTGAAAAAGAGGAAGTCCCTCAACAAGATGAAATGGCACAGTGGCAGCAGCAATGGCCTCAAATGTAACAACATTTGTGATGGTATAAGACAGGGCAGTGTTTCATTCTGTTGTTCATAAGGTCACTATGATTTGGAACCAACTTGATAGCAGCTAACATCATCAAATGAAGAGCATTGTATCTGGAGCACAGAAAATGAGCAGCATGATATATGCCTTTTTTTATCAGAGCTTTATCACAGAAACACCACAAGTGGCTTGAAAACAGGAACAAGACCAGGATGTCCGTTATCACCACTCCTATTCAGTATTGTACTGGAATTTCTAGCCAGAGCAATAAGGCAAGAAAGGGAACCAAAGGATATTCAAACTGAAAGGAAGAAGTAAAACTATGCCTATTAGGAGATGACATGATCCTAGACATAGAAAATGTTAGAGATGCCACAAGAAAGTTACTGGAACTAATCGAATGATTCAGCAAGGTGGCAGGGTACAAGAGCAACACATGATAATCAATTCTGTACTAACATGGAGAATTCTGAAAAGGAAATTTTTTAAAAAATTGCATTTACAATAGCTGTCAAAAGGATAAAGTATCTATGAATAAATCTAACCAGGGACATAAAAGACTTATACAAGGAAAACCATAAAACACTACTGCAAGAAATCAGGAGACATAAAAGGAAAAACATTTCATGCTCATAGATTGGAAGACTTAATATTGTGAGAATGCCAATACTACCCAAAGTGACTATGTATATAATGCAACACCTATCCAAATTCCAACAACATTCATTAATGAAATGGAAAAACTAATCTTGAACTTTATATGGAAAGGAAAAAGTCCCAAATAACTAAAGCGATATTGAAGAATGTAGTAAGAGACCTCACACTCCTGATCTCTAATTTTACTATTTAGCCAAAGTCGTCAAAATAGACTAGCACTGGTTCAATGGCAAGCACATGGACCAATAGAATAGAATTGAGAACCTAGAAGCAAATCCACCCATCTGTAGACAGCTGATCTTCGACTAAGGGTCGAAGTCTATTCAGCGATGAAGAAACAGTCTCTTTTATAACTGGTGCTAACAAACTAGATATCATTTGCAGAAAGTGAAACAGGATTCATACTTCATACCATATGCAAATACTAATTCAAAATAGGTCAAATATCTAAACGTTAAAACTAAAACTATAAAGTTCCTGGAAGATAACATAGGGACAAAACTAGGGAACTTTATTTTTGGCATAAATAGTCTATAAAACACACTAAAAATTCATAAGCAACAGAAGATAAGGTAGATAACTGGTATGTCCTGAAAATTAAATACTATGTTCATCAAAAGACTTTTCCAAAATAGTAAAAAAAAAAAGAAAGAAAGAACCTATAGATTGTGAAAAACTCTTTGGCAATGAAATGTCTGGTAAGATTCTAATCTCTAAAATATATAGGAAAAACTCAACAGCTCAACAACAAAAGACTAATAATCGCATCAAAATATGAGCAAAGGCCATGAATAGACATTTCAGCAAAGTAGACATTCAAACAAGCACCAAACACATGAAAAGATATTCTCAGTCACTAGCCATCATTGTTGTTAAGGGGCAATTTGAAAAAACATAGTCAAGCATTATAATGAAATATGCTAAGACCTTGAATTAGAAAATCAAGAGGAAAAAGTACAGCCAGCATTTCTCAAGCTGAAAGAATTGAAGAAAAATTTCAAGTCTTGGGTTGCAGTTTTGAAAGATTCTAGCCCTGGTGTGGCATTGTAGAATAAGCACTGTACTGCTTACAAAGTCAGCAGTCCAAACCCATCAGCCTCTCTCAGAAACCCTATACAAGATCTTCATGAGTTGGAACTGACACAATGGCACATAACAACAAGAGCAAACTATTGAATGATTCATGAAGCATCAAAAGAAGATGTAAGTAATACACAAAATCACTGTACTAAACAGAGTCAGTCGAATACAAATGGAAATGTTTCAACAAACTGATGCAGCACTGGAGGTACTACTTGTCTATGCTGAGAAATATGGAAGACAACTACCTGGCCAACTGACAGGAAGGCATCCATATTTGTATCCATTCCAAATAAAGATTATCCAACAGAATACAGAAATTATTGAATGATATCATTAATACCACATGTAAGCAAACTTTTGCTGAAGCTAATTTAAAACTTATTATAGTAGTACATCATGAGGGAACTGCTAGAAATTCAAGTCAGATTCAGTAAATATAGAACCAGGGATAACATTGCTGATGTTAGAAGGATCTTGGCCGATAGTGCAGAATACCAGAAAAATGTTTTCCTGTTTTCTTGACTCCCTAAAGGCATTCAACTACATGGATCGTAACTATGGATAACATTGTAAAGAACGGGAATTTCAGAACACTTCATTGTACTCAGGAGGAACCTGTACATATACCAAGAAGCAATTGTTAAAATAGAACAAGGGGATACTGACTGGTTTATAATCAGGAAAGGTGTGTGCCAGGGTTGTATATTTTCACCATGTTTATTCAATCTGGATACATAGCAAATAACCAGAAAACCTGGATTATGTAAAGAAAAACATGGTATCAGGACTGGAGGAAGACTCATTAACAACTTGAGATATGCAAATGACAATCTTGTTTGCTGGAAGCAAAGAGAACTTGAAATATTTACTGATGAATATGAAAGACTGCAGCCTTCTGTATGAATTGCAACAACGTAAACAAAAATTCTCACAACTGGGTCAATAAATAACATCACAATAAATGGAGAAAAGATTGAAGTTGCCAAATACTTCATCTTGCTTGGATCCAGTCAACACTCAAAGTGTTAGAAGTAGCAATCAAGAAATCAAATGATATATTATTACATTAGGCAAATCTGCTGCAAAAGATTTCTTTAAAGTATTAAAGAACAAGTATGTCACTTGGAGGATGGAGGTGGGCCTAATCCAAATCATGGTATTTCCAATGACCTCATATGCATGTGAAAACTGGACAATGAATAGGGAATACTGAAGAATATTCTATGTATTTTAATTATGGAACTGATTAAGAATATTGAAAATACTGTGAACACCAGAAGAATGAACAAATCTGTTTTGGAATAAGTATAGCCGGATTGGTCCTTTGAAGCGATGGTTGTGAGATTTCATCTCTCCTACTTTGGACATGTTGTCAGGAAGGACTAATCTGTGGAGAAGGATGTCAAGTTTGGAAAAGTGGAGGGTCAGAAAAAAGTGGAAAACCATCAATAAGATAGATGCAGTGGCAGCAAAAATGAACTCCAGCATGACAACAATTGTGAGGATGGCACAGGACCAGGAAGTGTTTTGTTCTATTTGTACATTGGGTCATTATGAGACAGAACTAACGTGACGGTACCTAACAACAAAGTCTGAAAGTCCTGCCCAGCTTCGTGTGCCTAACTAAGCTCTGTTCCTCAATGTTAATTAATTATGCTTTCCTAGATGAATGTAGGGTACATAGTAGCAATGGTATAAGCATTGAGGAGGAGGAATGTAGAAAAACCCTGTCCTTCTACAAAGCACTTGATTTGGATTCTCTAGTCATATATCATCTCTAAGACGTAAGGTGATAAATAACCAGAAGGATTCAAAAAAAGCTAGCTGCTGATTATTCCACCTTGTGTCTGTGTTGGCTCTCTCTGCTCCCAGAATACACACTGTAACAGAACTCCTCCTCTGAACTCAAAAATCCTCCCAGGGCAGAGGGACCGAGAATAAACAACGTGTTACTAGTACCTAATAAGAAGAGAATTGGGATAGGAAAGCCCAAAGGAAGAGAGATACATCCCTGTCATCCCAGATTGGAAATGGACCTTCTTCCCCATACAATTGGTGCTATCTATATACAGTGGTCAACTGCTATAATTCCCTCAGCATTAGACATTTAGACTTTTGATGGCTTATCTAGGTGTTTCACCATAGGATTTACCAACACTTCTTTAAGAAAAAAAAAAATGTATTTCAAGTTCCAAACAACCAATTTATATGAGAACTTTTTGAACCCAAGTCATTCATGAATTTGAGGCAATACAATTTTCTATACTTCAGACAAGAATGCTGTGACATTAACATTAATATAAGACTATCTGGCAGGCGAAAGAGATGGAATTGGGGGCATTTTTCATGAACCAGTTTCCTCTGCCCTTGAGAGCTGCTTGCTGTGATATCTCCCTTCCATGAAGACAAAACCTCATGGGGGAAATCCTGCCTGAGCTCAGCTTTGTGTGGGCAATGTGAACTTTCTGCATCATTACCAGTGCATCTCTGGTGGCACTGACTGAGCAGGGAGCATGTGCCTGCAGAAAACAGAAGGCAAGCCAGAGCAATCTGCTAAATGTGCAGATAGGCTGACTGCATCCACAGCTGATTAGCACACATTTCAATTGATGATAGGGAACCAAGCACCAAGTCTGCTCCCAGGGCTGAGACGTAAGACTACCATTCTTTTGGCACAAAGGTTTAGACCATAGGCTAACCAAAGTTATCTGGATAGTGTAATGAGCCATACTTTGCTTTTCTAGAGCTATATTGTATTTCTACAGGCTTAGTTTTCCTATTGCTACATAATTTGAAATCAGTGACTAAGATATCGAATGATAAGGCGAAAAAACACCCAAGGAATAGCTAAGTGGAAACATCTGGAACATCCTGGTTCCTTTAAGGATTTCTGGTCAATTCCATACACGTCATATTTAGGACACACAGAACTTGAGTGGAAATTCAATTAGAGTTACAATCACCATTTAGAGAAGGCAAAAGGTTTTCATGGAATGTCTTTAATATTTGCTTATGTTCACTGCCAAAAAAACACATGAAAATTCAGATTTATTCCTAATGATAATCATTTTTATAAGCATCATCGTGATTTATGCTTTAGAGTGGCTGTGACAATGTGGAAAGAAAATGCTAAGTTTCAATAACAATTTCTTCTTAGAAAGGCAACAAACATATGCTTAAAATAAAAATATAGAGAAACAACAGAAGACAATATAACCATTCAAGATCTTAGTATGATGGTTTAATATATACCAAGGGCTTTGAAAAAAATTGTAAAAAAAATTTCCAGTATCTTTTCATTCCATTTTCTATGAAATTTTGAAGCCCCTTTGTTTATCATTCCTATTCTTCCTATTCTATGTGTATATATTAACAAAATTTCTATTTTAAAAATGCTGTTGTATTATACTTAATATTTAAGTAAAATTTCCTAACTTAATATTCGGAAACATATTTTTTATTATTACGTTGTTGTTGTTAAGAGCCGTAGAGTCGATTCCAACTCATAACAATACAATGCACAACAGAACAAAAACTGCCTGGTCCTGCACCATCCTCACAAGCGTTGTTAAGCTTGAGCCCATTGCTGCTGCCACTGTGTCAATCCAGCTTGTTTGGGGTTTTCCTTTTTTTGCTGACCCTCCACTTTATTAAGCATGATGTCTTTCTCCAGGGATTGGTCCCTCCTGACAATATGTCCAATGTATGAGACACAAAGTCTCGCCATCCTGCATTCCAAGGAGACTTCTGATTATATTTCTTCCAACACAGATTTGTTTGTTTTTCTAGCAGTATTAAATACTTTTAATATTTTTTTAATATTTTTCTACAACACCATAACTAAAATGTACCAAGTCTTCTATGGTCTTCCTTATTCATCGTCCAAATTTCACATGCATATGAGGCTATTGAAAATACCATGGATTGAGTCAGGTACACTTTAGTCCTCAAGCTGACATCTTTACTCTTGAACACTTTATAGAGGTCTTGTGTAGCAAACTTGCAAAATGCAATACATCATTTGATTTCTTGACTGCTACTTCTATAAGTGTTGATTGTTGTTGTTGTTATTGTTAGGTGCCATCGAGTTGGTACCAAATCATAGTGACCCTATGTACAACAGACTGAAACACTGCCCGGTCTTGGGCCAACCCCACAATTGTTGCCATGCTTGAGCCAATTGATGCTGCCATATTGCCAATCCATCTTACTTGGGGTCTTCCTCTTTTTCTCTGACCCTCCACCATACAAACATGATATCCTTCTCCAACGACTGGTTCCTCCTGACAATATGTCCAAAGTAGAGGAGATGAACTTTGGCTATCCTGGCCTCCAAGGAGCATTCTGGCTGCACTTCTTCCAACACAGATCTGTTGGTTCTTTTGGCAGCCCATGGCATTTTCAATATTCTCCTCCAACACCATTAACTCAAAACCATCAATTCTTTGAAGGTCTTCCTTATTCACTGTCTAGCTTTTGCATGCTTATGAGGTTAATGAAAATACCACGGCTTGAGTCAGGTGTACCTTAGTCCTCAAGCTGACATCTTTGCTCTTCAACACCTTAAAAAGGTCTTGTGCAGCATATTTGCCTAATGCAATACATCATTTGATTTCTTACTGCTGCTTCTATGAGTATTGATAGTTGATCCAAGAATAATGAAGTCCAGGACTTCAATCTTTTTTCCGTTGTTAAGAATGTTGTTTATTGGTCCAGTAGTGAGCATTTTTGTTTTCTTTACATTGAGATGGCATCCATACCAAAGGCTGTGCTCTTTGATCTTCATCAGTAAATATTTTAAGTCTTCTTCACTTTCTGCAAGCAAGGTTGTATCATCTGCATATCACAGGTTGTTAATGAGTCTTCCTCCAATCCTGATGCCACGTTTGTCTTTATATAACCCAGCTTCTTGGATTATTTGCTCAGCATAAAGTTTGAATAATTATGGTGAAAGAATACAACCTTGCCACACACCTTTCTTAATTTTAAACCATTCAGTGTTGCCATGCTCTGTTTGAACAACTGCTTAGTGGTCCATGTACAGATTCCTCATGCGCACAGTTAAGTGTTCAGGAATACTCATACTTCACAATGTTGTCCATAGGTTGTCATGATCCACACAATTGAAAGCCTTTGTGTAGTCAATAAAGCACAGGTCAACATCTTTCTGGTATTCTCTGCTTTCAGCTAATATCCATCAGACATCAGCAATGATATCCCACGTTCCACACTCTCTTCTGAATCTGGTTTGAACCTCTAGAAGTTCTCTGTCAATGTATGCTTGCAGCAATTTCTGTATTACCTTTAGTAAAACTTTACTTGCATGGAATATCAAAGATAGTGTCCGATGATTTCACCATACCATTGGGTCACCTCTCTTTGGAATGGGCACAAATACGGATCACTTCCAATCAGTTGGCCAGATAGTGGTCTTCCAAATTTCTTGGCGTAGATGACTGAGTGCTTCCAGTGCTTATGCTACCTCTTGAAATTGTTGAACATCAACCATTTCCTTTTGGTATGGTGACTCTGTGTATTCCTTCCATCTTCTTTTGATGTTTTCTGCATTATTCAACAATTTGCCCAGAGAATCCTGTTGATGGTGGACCCCAGCAAAATGAAGTCTTTAACAACTTCAATCTTTTCTCCATTTATTATGTTATTTATTGGGAATATTTTGTTTCCTTTACATTGGAGTTCAACCCATCAATAAGTATTTTAAGTCCTCCTTGCTTTCAGCAAGCAAAGTTGTAACATCTGCATATCACAGGTTGTTAATGAGTCTTCCTTCAATCCTGATGCCACATTCTTCTTCATACAATCCAGCTTTTCAGATTATTTGCTCAGTATGTAAACTGAGTAAGTATGGTGAAAGAATACAACCCTGGTGCAGGCCTTTCCTCATTTTTTTTTTTTAAATGCTTTATTGTGAATTATGTGATAGTTTACATGGGAGAACATTAGCTTCACATTGATCCCATCGTATATCGTCTCCTTGCCATAGTTACAATCCCCTCCATGCATCAGCCACCACTAAGTGTCCCCTTATTCTGTTCGAACGAATGCCTCTTGGTCAACATACAGGTTCTTCATGAGCACAATTAAGTGTTCCAGGATATTCATTCTCCACAATGTGGTTCATAGGTTGTCATGATCCACATAGTTGAAAGCCTTTGTCAATCGATCAATAAATAAATAGTCAATAAAGCACAAGTAAACATCTTTGTGGTCTTCTCTGCTTTCAGCCAAAATCCGTCTGATATCAGCAATATATACTCATCTGAATCAGGCTTGAAACTCTGGCATTTCCATCAGTGTGCTGTTGTAGCCCATTTTGAATTATCTTTAGCAAAATTTTACCTGCATGTAATGTGTTAATAATATTGGCCAATAATTTCCGCATTTCATTGAGTCACCTTTCTTTGGGATGGGCATACACATGTATCTCTTCCAATCAGTTGGCCAGGTAGCTGTTTTCCAAATTTCTTGGCACAGTTAAATAAGTGCCTCCAGTGCTACCTCAGTTCATTGAAAGATTTCAATTTGTATTCTACCATTGACAAAGTTCTTTGCCAATGCCTTCAGCGCAGCCTAGACTTCCTCCTTCAATAGCATTTGTTCTTAATTATATGCTGCTATCTCTTGAAGTGGTTGAACATGGACCATTCTTTTTTGGGACAGTGACTCTGTGTACTCCTTCCATATTCTTTTGATGCTTTCTGCATTATTCAGTATTTGGCCCAAAGAATAATTCTGTATTGCAAGTTGAGGCTAAATTTTTTCCTCAATTCATTCAGCTTGAGAAATGCTGAGAGTGTTTTGCACTTTTGGTTTTCTAACTCATAAACTTTGCCTATCTTATTATAATTTTGACTTTATCTTCTCAATATGCCCTTTGAAATTTTCTGTTCAGCTCTTTTTCCTTCTCTTTATGTCATTTGCTTTAACCACAGTAAGTTTCAGTTCTGACATCCATTTTGGTCTTTTCCTTCCTTCTTGCCTTCCTAATGACCTTCTTCTTTCTTCCTGTATGATGTTCTTGATATCATCCCACAACTCTTATGGTCTTCTTTCATTAATGTTTATTGTATCAATTCTGTTCTTGAGATGATCTCTAAAATCCGGTGGGATATGTTCAAGGTTATATTTTGGCTCTCATGGATTTGTTTTTATTTTCTCCAGCTTCAGCCTGAACTTACATATGAATAATTGATGGTCTGTCTCACAGTCTGCCCCTGGCCTTGTTTTAACTTATGATATAGAGCTTTTCCAGAGTCCTGGTGTGACGCTGTGGGTTAATGCGCCAGATTGCAACGTCATTTGAACTGCAAGGTCAGCGATTCAAGCTCACCAGCTGCTCCTCGAAAACCCTATACAGGGTCGTTATGGGTCGGAACTGACTCAACAGCACTTCACAACAATAACATAGAGCTTTTACACCATCTCTTTCCACAGGTGTAGTCAATTTGATTTCCGGATAGTCCATCTGCTGAACTGCATGTATATAGTCATCTTTTACTGTGTTTAAAAATATATATTTGCAATGAATAAGTCATTGGTCTTTCAAAATTCTATCATGTGACCACCAGGATCATTTCTATCACCAAGACCATATTTTCCAACTGCTGATCCTTCCTCTTGCTTTCCAATATTTCCATCCAGTATATCAATTGGATATATTGGAATGTAACTATCAATACATCTTGATAGCATGCTTGATCAATTTCAGGTTGAACAAGTTGGTAGATGATGAAAGTTCATCACTGCCTTAGTGTTTGGTTTATAAATATGAATAATAGTTGTATTAACTGGTCTTCCTTGTAGCCATATGGATATTATCATATCTTAGACAATATTGTGCTTCAAGATAGATCTTAAAATGTTCTTTTTGATGATGGATATAATGCCATTCTACTTCAATTTGTCATTCCTGTTATAGTAAACCATGTGATAGATTCAAAATGGTCAACACCTGTCCATTTCAGCTCATTAGTGCCTAGGATATCAATGCTTATGCATTCTATTTCATTTTTTTACAACTTCAGATTTTCCTAAACTGATACTTTGTACTGTACATTCCATGTTCCAATTATGAATGCATGTTTGCAGTTGTTTCTTCCCATATTGAGTTGTGCCCCACCAGCAAATAAAGTCCTGAAAGTTTTACTCCATTCTTATCATCACAGTCAACTCTATTTTGAGGAGGCAGCTCTTCCCCAGTCGTATTTTGAGAGCCTTCCAACCTATGGGGCTAATCATCCAGCACTTTATCTCACAATATTCTGGTGCTATTCATCATGTTTCAATATTCAATATTCTGGTATTGACAGTATTTCACTGCTATTTATAAGGTTCTCAGTGGCTAAATATTCATAAAAAGTATACCTCTCTTCCTGAGTCTGTCTTAGTCTGGAAGCTCAACTCAAACCTATTCACCATAGGTGACCTTGCTAGTATTTAAAATATAGATGGCAGAGCTTCCAGTGTACCACAGCAACATGCAAGCTACCACAGTGTGACAAAATGACAGAAGAGTGGTGGAGTTTATGCTATATATTTATTTTTGTATTGGGTTACATTATATATATTATTTAACGTGCTAACAGTTTTATGGAGTTCTGGTGTGATGTTGTAGAATAAGTGCTGGACTGGGAAATCCTGATGCGGTGTGGTAGGAGAAGCATTGATGGATCAAACTACCAGTCACTCTTGGAAATCCTATACAGGGCCACTAGGAGTCAGAATTGACTTGACATCACTTAAAAGCAACAACAATAGTTAAACATTTAAGATGTGTATTTTATATTCTAATCCTTTATTTCTCCATATTTAATTTGCTCCCAATACTTGCATCTCCTATGCAAAGCTGATGTGACTATTCTTGGGCCATAATTTTTATACGCATTCATGATTGGTTTCTTAAGATAAATTCCCTAAAATGGAATTGCTATATTAAGGCATACAGGAGTCCTGGTGTGACACTGTGAATTAATGCGCTGGACTGCAATGTCTATTTGAACTGCAAGGTCAGCAGTTCAAGCTCACCAGCAACTCCTTGGAAACCCTATATAGATTCGCTGTGAGTCAAAACCAACTGCTTTTTCTTCAAGAGTAGCAAGGGTTGTCTTATGAGAATTTCATTTGGAAAACGAACATATTCACCATACAACGATGATCTTGCCTCTTCATATTTCTTTTGTTCCCAAAACTCAAAAAAACATTCAAAAGAAATATAATTTGAGTCCCTCAAGGATGTCAAAACTGCCTTTTTGATGTGGTGTAAATCAATGAGCACAGGAAAAGGTTAGAAAGATGGAAGCATCACTCTCAGAAATATATAGACCTAGTTGGTCCCTGGTATGATTCCATCCTGATGTCTATTTTCAGTATCAGTAATCAGTTGTCTCTGTCCTTCTACTCTACCACATAAGTGGCACCACCACCCATGGAAGAGTCTATGGACATGGACATGAGCCCTCCAAGGCCCCCAAACTATCTTTTCAGTTGTGAACTAAAAGCTGACAAAAATCATCACTTTAAGGTGGATAATTGTGACACTATAGGATCAGCACTGGACTGCAAGTCACAGGTTGGCAGTTCAAACCCACCAACTGCACCTTGAAAACCCAATACAGAGTCACTATGAATCAGAACTGACTCAACAGCACTTAACAACAGCAATGATGAAAATGAAGACCAGTTTTCTTTAAGAACAGTCAGTTTAGAGGCTGGTGCAAAGGATGAATTGTATGTTGTTGAAGCAGAAATTATGAATTGCGAGGGTAATCCAATTAAAGTAACACTGGCTCTTTAAAAATGTCTCTACAGCCAACAGTCTCATTTGGAGGCACTGAAATAATGCCACCTTATGGTTGAAGTGTGGCTCAGGGGCTGTGCCTATTAGTGGACAACACTTAGTAGCTGTGGAGGAAGATGCAGAGTCAGATGACAAAGAGGAGGGGGATTTAAAACTCCTAAGTGTATCAGGAAAGTGATCTGCCCATGAAAGTTGTAACAAGGTTTCACAGAAAAAAAAACCTAAAACTTGCTGCAGATGAAGAAGAAGATGATGATGATGATAATAGTGATAATAAAGATGATGATTTTGATGATAATGAAACTGGAGAAAAAGTTCCAGTGAAAAAATCTATACAGGATACTACAGGCCAAAAAATGCACAAAAATCAAACCAGAATGGACAAGAATAAAGACAATCAATATCAAGATCATAAGGTTAAGAATCCTTAAAACAAAACAAAACAAAAAAACAGGAAAAAACTCCAAAAACAGTGAAAGAACCTAATTCAGTAGAGACATTAAAGCAAAAATGCAAGCAAGTATTAAAAAAAAAAAAAAAAAGTGGTCCTCTTCCCATGGTGAAAGCCAAATTCATCAATTATGTGAAGAATTGTTTCCGGATGACGGATCATGAGGTTATTCAAGATCTTGGACAGTAGGGGAAGTATCTTTAAGAAAATAGTTTAAACAGTTTGTTAAAACTTCCCATCTTATTTCATTTCTATATCAGTTTATGTCTGGCTGTCCTTTTGTATAATGCAGAATGAGAACTTTCCCTACCATATCTGATAAATGTTGTCCAGGTTCCTTTACCAAGAATGTGTTGTCCAAAATGCCTGTTTAGTTTGTAAAGATGGAACTCCACCCTTTGCTTGGTTCTAAGTATGTTTGGAATGTTATGATAGGACATAAGTAGCAGTGGTCAGATACATGGAAATGGTGGGGAGACAAAATATACATGTGAAATGAACTCAGTATTTTAATAATAATAAAAAGTATATAGACCTAGATGGAGGGTATGTTGAGAGAAAATAGCTTCACATTTTAATATCTCTGTTTAATAAATGTTTTTGTGATTTATAACAATATCTTCCAAATTGCTTCAAAATCATCAAAAAAGATGTGAAAATTATTAAAATGCCCAAAGGTAAATGGCAAAGTGGGAAAGAAACAGGTTCTTTGTCCCCCTATCAAGAATATTAGAAAGGAAATGCCAAGGAGTAACTTATTTGGGAACTCAAAATAACTTGAGAAAATTTAAATGGAGATGACTGCTCCAGAGATATGAAAAGTGTGTCTTCTGTTTGCCTTCTACCACAAATAAGCAACAGTTGGTATGCACAAAATAGCAGCAAGCCTGCAGATACCTTAAACTCATGAAGAGAATGGAATGAACATTAGTTATTTCTCCTTATGGATCCCAGTTGCATCAACTCTAAAGTGTAAAGAATAATCCCAGTCTTTCCTACTTAACAGGATTGTTGTGAGAGTTAAACAAGAGAAAAAATAGAACTAAGCTTTTGAAAATTATAAAGTTACTGGATCTAAGTAAACTCCAATTTTAACAAATACTGAATACTATACCCAATTCTTTCTTTATGACCAAGCTGAAAACAATATTGTTACTAGTGTTGCTTTGATGACGCATATTGAAGAATTTTCTTTGAAGGAAAATCACAAGCTTCGGCCTTTGTAGCTTTCTATGTCTTGAACAAAGTTCAGTTTCTTTCGGTACTCAAAAATGTAGCAGGCAAAACACACAGAATCATTTTAGTATCTAAACTCCATTAGCCATTCAACAGACTAAACAAGGCTACTTAACTAGAGCAACGAGAAAGGGGGAGGAGTGTAGTTGGAAACACATAGGAGGTATAGGCAGAGGCCAAATCAGGTATGGCCTTATAGCCTGTTAGAAATTGTGGGCGTTCTCCTAGGAACAATGATGGGAAGCCAATAAAGGGTATTAAGGAGTGGTGTGACATAAACAGATCTGTGTGTTTAAATAATCACTTGGCTCCAGGGTAAAGAATGAATTAGAGAGGAACAAGAGTGGCAACTAAAAGACAAATTAGAAAGCTCAAAAATAGTTCAGGCACAAGTTGATGGCTATCATGGACTTAGGTGATAGTAATGGATGTGGAGACAAGTAGATGTGCTTATAAGTTATTCAAAAATGAAAATCAATAAGACTTGGTGATTGTCTTAATTATCTAATGTTTCTACAACAGAAATACCATAAGAGGGTGGCTTTAAATAACAAAAATCTATTTTCTCATAGTTTTAGGAGCTGTTGTTTTTTGTTTGTTTGGGTTGATCCCTTCTAATAATATGTCCGAAGTCTGACATCATATGAGAGATGAAGTCTGGCCTTTCTGGCTTCCAAGGAGCATTCTGGCTGTACTTATTTCAACACAGATGGGTTTGGTTTTTTGAGTTCTCTGTACTTTTAATATTGTCCTCCAACACAATACCTCAAACATCAGTTCTTCTATGGTCTTCATTATTCATGGTTCAACTTTCACATGCATATGAAGTTCTTGAAGATACCATGACTTGGGTAAGACACACCTTAGTCCTCGAACTAACATCTTTGCTCTTGAATTGTTTAAAGATGTCTTGTACAGCAGATTTCCCAAATGCAATATATTGTTTTATTTCTTGATTGCTGCTTCCATGGAGTGTTGAAGGGATCTGAGCAAAATAAAGTCTTTGACAACTTAAATATTTTCTCCACGTATACGGATGTTGTTTACTGGTCCAATGGTGAGTGTTTTTCTTTTTTTTACATTGAGGGGCAACCCTTGCCAAAGGTTGTGGTCTTTGATCTTCATCAGTAAGTATATTAAGTCCTCTTTGCTTTCAGCAATCAAGGTTGTATCATCAGTATATATCAGGTTGTTAATGTGTCTTCCTCCAATCCTGATGCTACGTTTTTCTTCATATAATCTAGCTTTTCAAATTATTTGCTAAGCATACTGATTGAATAAGTATGGTGAAAGAATACAACTCTGGCACACACCTTTCCTAACTTTATGTCATTCGGTGTTCTCTTGTTCTGTTTGAACAACTGACTCTTGGTTTATGTACAATTCCCTCATGATCACAAATAAGTGTTCCAGAATACTCATTTTTCACAATGTTATTTATAACTAGTCATGAACCACCCAATTAAAGGCCTTTGTGTAGTAAATAAAGCACAGATAAACATCTTTCTGGTATTCTTGATCATATGCTACCTCTTGACATGGTTGAACATTGACTGTTTATTGTGATGCAATGAATCCATGTATTCCTTCCATCTTCTTTTGATGCTTTTTGAATTATTCAATATTTTGCCCATAGATTACTTCAATATTTCAAGTTGAAGCTTGAAATCTTTCTTCAGTTCCCTCAGCTTAAGGAATACTGAACCTGTTCTTCCCTTTTTGGTTTTCTAACTCAAGGTCTTTGAACATTTCATTATAATATTTTACTTTGTCTTCTCAAGCTGCCTTTTGAAATTTTCTGTTCCGTTCTTTTACCTCATCATTTTTTCCATTTGCTTTAGCGTCTCTATGTGGGACAGCATGTTTCACAGTCTCTTCTGATATTCACTTTGGTCTTTTCATTATTTGTTGTCTACTTAATGACCTTTGGCTTTCTTTCTGTACAATAACCTTGATGTCATCTCACAACTCTTCTGGACTTGTGTTTAGTGTCTAGTACATAAAATCTGTTCTTCAGATGAGCTCTAAATTCAGATTGGATGTATTCAAAGTCATATTTTGGCTCTGTGGACTTGTTTTAATTTCTAGTTACAAGCTAGACATCCAAAATCAGAGCACTAGCTCTAGGGGAAGCCTTTCTCTGCCTCTCTCAATGCTGGGGTTGATTCTTATCTCTTCAGCTTTTATTACTTGGCTCCTTGGTGATCTTCATGTGGCACAGCATTTACCTTCCTCTATCTCTTTCATTATTGAAAGATTCTCTGGGCAAATTATTGAATGATGCAGAAAGCATCAAGAACAGATGGAAAGAATACATCAAGAGAAGGTGGAAGGAATACACAGAGTCACTGTACCAAAAGGAAATGGTTAATGTTCAACCATTTCAAGAGGTA
>NW_006408537.1:2290562-2291804 GCF_000296735.1 Chrysochloris asiatica
AAGAAGAAGACCACCAATGAGATGGATTGGCCAAGTGGCTGCATCGATGGACTCAAGTGTGGCAACTGTAGTGAGGTTGGCCCAGGATCGGGCAGTGTTTCGTTCTGCTGTGCATAAGGTTGCTATGGGTCGGTACCAACTTGATGGCACTTAACAACAACAACAATCTCTGCTTGCTCATTTGCTTGTTTATGCTCTTTTAAAATACAAAGGAAACTTACTAAAAGCACATCCTATACTAATATTGTCTCCTTATATACCACAGAAAATCTGTTCACAAATGGGCTTACAACTATTATAGGAGTTAGGATTTACAACATATATTCTATATGGACTTGTTCAACCCATAGCAGTTATGGTCACAATATAGGGAACAATAGAGATGGATGTATCAAGAATGACTACCAGGCTTCAGACTGACAGATTATTGGAACAGAGTAAACACAATGCAAATGTTCTTTGAATAATAGGGCAATACCACCAAATTGTGTGGCAACAATTGTGAGGTTGGCCCAGGATCGGGCAGTGTTTTCGTTATGTTGTGTATAAGGGTTGTTATGAATCAGTACAGACTCAATGGCACTTAACAACAACAACAACCAAATTGCAGTACTGGTATGCCAATGTAGGATAAGCACTTGACTCCAGGTCAGTTTAAACCACAAGTTCTGTGATTCAAACTCTACAGTTGCTCATTGGAAATCTATACAGGGTCGCTATGAGTCGGAACCACCTTGGTGGCACTTAACAACAATAACAATAACAACCAAACTAAAACTGCATGCAAATAATAATGATGACAAGAATCACTAACATTTACGAAGTAGTTGTTCAATGTCTGCTATTACAATAAGTGCTTTACATGTTCTGTGTCATTGAAACCACATAGCAACAGCAGAAAACAAGTTTCAGTATCATCTCTACTTTATAGATGAAGAAAATGAGAGACTGAGTAGTTGACATTTCCAAGGTCCACCAACTAGTTAATGGTAGAGGTAGGATTAAAACCCAAGCAATCTACTTTGAGGACTCAAGATCTAGACTTTCTGAAGCCCCTTCAGATACGTTTCATGGGTTTTGCTCCTCTAGAACACCCAGATGAAAACTGTATGTGTTATTGTGAAGTTCATCGAGTGGGTTCCAACTCATAGAGACCCTGTATAGGGTTTCTGAGAAATGGCTGGTGAGTTTGAACCACTGACCTTTTGGTTAGCTGTCCAGTGTTTGTCATACAACGTCACT
>NW_006408537.1:2296649-2299042 GCF_000296735.1 Chrysochloris asiatica
CCATCACAGTCAACTCTACTTTGAGGAGGCAGCTCATCCCCAGTCACATTTTGAGTGCATTCCAAACTGAGGGGCTCATTTTCCAGCACTATATCTGACTGTGTTTCTCTGATATTCATAAGGTTTTCAGTGACTAAATATTTAGAAGTAGTTCGTCACTTCTTCTTCCTAATCTGTCTTCATCTGGAAGCTCATCTGAAATCTGTCCATCATGGGTGACCCTGCTGGTATTTACCAGTGGCATAGCTTTCAGAATCACAGCAACTCACAAGCCACCACAGTACGACAAACTGACAGATGAGTGGTGGATTTTCACTAATTAGAGTGAAGGATATTACAAATTAATAAAAATGCTGGATTGTCAAATGTTTTAAAAGTGGAAAAACTATTGATTTTCCTCCTTATTCTCTTTTATACTTATAAGTACACACCACTTGTTTTAAGAAATTGCCTCCATCACAAACCATATAGTTATTACATGTCCCCAGTAGTTGGTTCCAAAGGGCTACATCATCCATTAGATTATCACTTCCCAGTGGTAGGTAGTTGATTCAGTGATAGGTTTGTGACACACAAGAAGTCAAAGTTCATCCTTAGATTGGTACTCAAGGTATACATTTAGTTACCCATGCAACCAATACTTCTTGAGAGCCTACTGTGAATCCAGACAATGGTCTAGGCACCAGTTATGTTGTGGATGAGAAAAACAGGGAGATCCTTGCCATCATGGTGCTATATTTTATTAGAGGAGGCAATAGAACAAACTCAACAAATATGATAATCTCTTGATATAAAATATTAGTATTAAATATGAAGGGGGAAAAAAAGGGAGTATGTGAAATGTTGGCTGGGGGAGTGTTGAAGTTTGCTCAGGGATAAATAACCATTGGGAAAGAGGTACACTCTTTCATCCAGAGTCACAGGGTTCCATTCCTGCCTACATGGAGGGAGAGGTTGCCTGGAAATGAATCCAACTCAAGGAAAAGCAGAACCAATAGTTTCAGGTAAACAGATCCTAACGACTTCTCTAGCGCACCTGGATCCAGGTGTGCCTTGTCAAAGCTACCTGAGGACTTTTCAGTTTCATGGCAATAAAGGCCCTTATTTTTTGTTTGAATTGGCTTTTCTTTCACTTACAACAAAAACAGGCCTGATTAACACCAACATTTTAAACTATATATAGAAACTGAAGTATCTTTCAATGTGTTTCTAAGTGGGGTTCCTGCTGTACTTGGATTATTTAATAGCTAGAACTCATTTCTAATTAGCAGTATACATTTACATGTAAACATCTAATATCCTATAGACCTTAAAAACAGAATGTTCACTCAAAAGTATTTAAACAAGTTCCTTAAAATGCGGCTTATACTACTGATTTAAAGAACTCATGTTTCCAAGTTCATTCTTGTTTCACATTGTTGTTGTTGTTAAATTCCATCAAATCAGTTATGATCCATAGGGACCTTGTATACAGTTTCCGAGGAGTGGCTGATGAGCTTGAACCACTGACCTTGCAGTTCATATGGCTTTGCAGTCTGGTGCATTAACCCATAGCGCCACACCAGTAATAATTTCTAAGCATTTTGAGATTTTTTTTTAAGCATCATCTGACAGAAGAGAGAAGATGCCCAGCTTACTTTTGTTGGTAGTGTTGGTTATCATTTTTTTGTTATACTTTTGAAGGACATGTAATTAGAGACCAGTCCTCATTTGTTCTGAAGGGAGAGCCAGCCATCCTGTCACTGGCCATCTTACCACACTGAGAGTCCTAAGTACACCAAAACCTTGCCTCACTGGTGATATCTCAAAAGGAGCCCTGGTAGGTCAACTGTTAAATGCTCAGTTTATCAAATCAAAAGGTCAGAGGTTCAAACCGCCAGTTGCTCTGCAGGAGAAAAGACCTAGTAATCTACTCCATTAGAGATTGTTGTTGTTAAGTGCCATCAAGTCAATTCCGACCCATAGTAACCCTCTATAAGGTTTCCAAGGAACAGCTGATGAGCTAGAACCACCAACCTTGTGGTATCAACTTTACAATCCAGTGCATTAACCCACAGTGCCACATCAGGACCCCTTGAAAAGATTTTAGCCTGGGAGTTTCTATGGGGTGGTTCTATTCTGTCACATAGGGTCACTACAGGTCAACTTGACAAAACACAACAACAGTAATAACTTGACTGTGTTATGCCCTCCCACAACATGCCAGCTGACCGAAACCATGCTGTATTGAAGTTTGCTTGAATATAAGATTAAGAAATGAATAGGTTTTTAATTTTCCACAGTTCTCTTTCCTTCAGTTAACTTCATATATTCCCTAGAGTTAATCTTATTCTTTCTAATCCCTAAATCAAAGCAGAACAAAATAAAGTACAGTAAATTAAAAAAAAAAAAAA
>NW_006408537.1:2300852-2312404 GCF_000296735.1 Chrysochloris asiatica
TGTCTCCCAAATTTCTTGGCAGAGATAAGTGAATGCCTCCATCATCTCTTTATACAAATGTAGTCAGTTTGATTCTTATATATTCCATCTAGTGAGCCCACATGTAGAGCTGCCATTTGTGATTTTGAAAAAAGGTATTTGCTATGAATAAGTTGTTGGTATTGCAAAATTCTATCACTTGATCTCCGGTGTCATTTCCATTATCAAGAGCCATACTTTTCAGCTGCTGATCCTACACTTTGTTACTAACTTTCACCTTCCAATTACTCACTGTTGTTATTCTCGTTAGCTGCTGTTGAGTTGGTTCCAACTCATAATAACTCTATGCACAACAGAACGAAACACTACACCCTCCTCATAATAGTTGTTATGCATGAAACCATTGCTGCTACCACTGTGCCAATCCATCTCACTTGGGTTTTTCCTCTTTTTCACTGAGCTTCTACTTTGCAAAATATAATGTCCTTCTCCATGGATTGGTAATCCTGATAATATGTCTGAAGATCAAGTCTGGCCATCCTGGCTGCTAAGGAGCATTCTAGCTGTACTTCTTCCAACACAAATTTGTTTGTTCTTCTGGCAGTCCATGGTACTTTCAATATTCTTCTCTAACACCACAACTCAAAGGCATCAATTCTTCTATGATCTCTCTTATTCATTGTCCAACTTTCACAAACTTATGAGGTTATTGAATATAGCCTTGGGACAGGTGAATCTTAGCCCTTAAACTGATATCTTTGCTCTTGAACACTAAAGATTTCTTGTGCAGCATATTTGCTTATTGCAATATGTCACTTGATTTTTTGACTACTACTTCCATGAGTGTTGATTGTGAATCCAAGCAAAATAAAGTCTTTGACAGCTTTAACCTTTTCTCCATTATCATGATGTTATTGATTGGTCCAGTTGTGATCATTTTTGTTTCCTTCACATTAAGGTGCAATCCATATTGAAAGTTGTAGTCTTTTATCTCATCATCAAAAGTAAGGTTGTATCATCTGTATATCACAGACTGTCAATGAATCTTCCTCCAATTCTGACGTCATGCTTTTCTTGTCATATAATCCAACTTCTCAGAGCATTTGCTCAGCATACAGATTGAATAAGCAGCGTGAAAGAATACAGTCCTGGTGTACACCTTTCCTGATTTTAAACCATTTAGTATTCCCTTTTTCTGTTTCAACAGTTGCCTCTTTTTGGTCTATGTACAGGTTCCACATGAGCACAATTAAGTGTTCTGGTATACCCATTCTTTGCAATGTTATCCATAGCTTATCATGAGCCACATAGTTGGATAATTTTGCATAGTCAATAAAGCGCAGGTAAACATCTTTCACAGGTAAACATCAAGGAGCTCTGGTAGTGTAGTGGTTCGAGTCGAGCTTCTAACCTTAAGGTTAGCAGTTCGGAACTGCCAGCTGTTCTTCAGGAGAACGATGAGGCATTCTGTTCCTGTAAAAATTCACAGCCTCGGAAACCCTATGCAAGGTCGCTTCGAGTTGGAACCAACTCCACAGCACAAAATCAACATACCAACAACCAACAATCAAACTTCTTACTGATATTCTTTGCTTTCAGCCAAGATCCATCTGATGTCAGCAATGATGTCCTCATCTGAATACGAGGCAGCTTTCTGTCAATGTACACTTGCAGTCATTTTTAAATTATCTTCAGCAAAATTTTACTTGCATAATATATTAATTATATTGTTCAATGATTTCCACATTCCATTGGGTCACTTCTCTTTGTAACTGTCACAAATATGGATATATTCCTATCAGCTGAACAGGTAGCAGTGTTCTAAATTTGCTGGCATAGATGAGTGAGTGCCACCTGCTCTGCATCACTTTATGGAAAGATTTCAATTTGTATTCTGTTAATTCCTGGAGCTTTTTTTTTTTTTTTTTAACCAATGCCTTTAGTGCAGTTTGAACTGCTTCCTTCAGTACCATTTGCTCTTGATATGGTTGAACAAAGACCATTTCTTTATGGTAGAGTGACTCTGTGTATACCTTCCATCTTCTTTTCATTCGTTCTGCATCATTCAACATTTGCCCTTGGAATCCCTCATTATCTTAAGTTAAAGTTTGATCTTTTTTCTTTGGTTCTTTCAGCTTGAGAAATACTGAGTGTGTTCTTCCCTTTTGGTTTTCTAACTCCAGGTCTTTGCACATTTCATGATAATACTTTACTTTGTCTTCTTGAGCTGCCCTTTGAAATTTTCTGCTCATCTCATTTACTTCCTCAATTCTTGTATTAGCTTTAGCATCTCTGTGCTGCAGACCAAATTTTAGAGTCTCTTCTGACATTCATTTTGATCTTTTCCATCTTTCCTGTATTTTTAATGATCTTTTGCTTTCTTTCTGGATGATGTACTTGACGTCATTTCACAGCTCTTTTGATCTTCTGTCATTAATGTCTAATATTTCAAATCTTTTCTTCAGATAGTCTTTAAATTCAGTTTAAATTCAGTCTTTAAATTCAAGGTCATACTTTGGCTCTTGTGGACTTGTTTTAATTTTCTTCCACTTCAGCCTGAACTTGCATATGAGCAACTGATGGTCTGTTCCATAGTCTGCCCCTGATCTGGTTTTGACTGATGATACTGAGCTTTTCCACCATGTCTTTCCACAAATGTAATCAATTTAATTCCTTTGAATTCTGTATCGTGAGGTCCATATGTATAGTTGCCTGTTTTGTTGTTGAAAAAAGGTATTTGCAATAAAGTCATTGGTTTTGCAAAATTTTATCATTCAATCTTCAGCATCATTTCTATCACCATGGCCAAATTTTCTAACTACTGATCCTTCTTCTTTTTTTCCAACCTTTACATTTCAATCACCAATAATTATCATTATAACTCGATTGCATGTTTGATCAATTTCAGACTGAAGAATTTAGTAGAATTATTCCATTTCATCATCACTGGTTTTAGTAGTTGATGCATAAATTTGAGGGGCTTCAAAAGTGCATAGAAAAATTCCATTATCTTCAATTCCATTTTTATATGAATTTTTTAATTCTCCCTCAGACAAATATATGTGTGTGTGTTAATCTTAAATATTTAAGTTGTAAGTAACAGGAAGGACTCTCTGGGTTCTGCAAATAATGAATACTTTTGGTTACTAACTGAAAGTTTGGAGGTTCAAGACCTTCCAAAGGTGATATGAAAGAAAAATATCACAATCTACTTCTGAAAAATTGTTGTTGTTGTTGTTAGGTGACATCGAGTCAGTTTCAACTCATAGTAACTCCATATAGGGTTTGTAAGGTGTGGTTGGTGGGTTTGAACTGCTGACCTTGCAGTTACCAGTCCAGTGCTTATTCTGCATCTGAAAAATTAGCCCTTGAAAACCCTATGGAACACAGTTCTACTCTGAAACACATGGGGTTACCATGAGTCGGAATTTACTTGATGTCAGTTAGTTAATGCTAAGGGACAGAACCCAGTGTAAAAAACTTAGACGAAATGAAGCTAAGCTCCTGTAATCCAACTTCAGGCTGGGTAAGCTCCTGTAATCCAACTTCAGGCTGGGTAAGAAGATAACTGACTACATCCAGAGCTCTGCATGGCATCTAGGTTCCGTCTCTCACCACTGGGTTCCTCTGCATGGATTGGCTTTACTCTGTCTTCCTTATTGGCTTCCCCCACATGGCTTCGAATGGGCTTATGGTTTCCACCAGAGAAGAAAAAAGTTGTGTCTTCTATGTTAGTTCAAAAAATAAGTAAGGAAGGCCTCAGGAAGTGTAGCTCAATTCCCCTACCAGTCTTAGGACTAGATACAGAGTACAGGGGAATAGGGCACTATAACTGTTTCAGCTGTACACACTTTTTGACTCATTTGTCATCCATTAAGACCAGGGAGGTCCAGTCATGAAAGAAGATGGTAACTCACCTTTGATCAGGGAGGTGTGTGTATGTGTGCACATGTTTGTATGTTTGTGTATTTGTATTGGGAAATAGTTCATCTGAAGAATGGGAGGTGGTCAATCCAGACACAAGTGCTACTGGGAAAACACAAGGGTTCTTTAAACTAGTTAAACTAAAATATTAGGTTTTAGACTGCTGTCACAATATCTGAGGTCTTAGGTGACTTAAAACCAACAGGGAGACATTTTCAAATGTAGGCTTGAACAAGTGTACCAGTTTCTGTGAAACTTCCAAACTAAGACAGATTAGCAAAGAGGCCCTGGCTATCTATCTCTGAAAAAAAAAAAAAAATTGGCTAGTAAAAACTTTATGAATATAGTCTGATACAGTTCTGAAGATGAGTCTCTACAGGCAGAATTCTGAACAGGAAGGAGCAAAGATCCAGAATAGGTTAGAAGAAGCAACATATTCTATGGATGGAGAAGAGAGATTTGAAATGATTCATCAAATAACAGAAAAACAGAGGTCTCAATATATATTTTTAGATAAAAAGGAATGACTATAAAAGGAAAATGGGCTTTGGAAAGTTTTATCCTACATCCAAGAACAGACCCTATAGAAAATGTTCAGGAGCTCCATCTGTCTAGGGAGAAACTAGGATCATGAAAATAGAAGCCCTGGGCTCCTCAAAAGGACTCACATATGACAGTTAAAAGGATGACTTAATAGATCACTATTTAGTGTATGAAATTTTGAATACCAGTACAGGACTGATACAAGCAAAAAATGGATTGCTTGAGCAGTTTCAACCTTTATTGTTTTACCTCAAAATAGTTATTGTTTGTGAAACTCCTGAAGTCCCTTCAGTGACTTTTCAGATTCTGCAGACACTCTGAAAACCAGTGACCAGGAAGACACTGCCACACAAGTCACATTCCACAGGACCCAGCCCTCTGCTCCAAGACAGCCTGATATTCTTTATCAACTAGAATACCAGTGCTGAAAATATAGTACTTGTGAAAATTATAAGACTTTGCACAAATATAATATATAATACAGATATTTGACATTTTTAGAAAGAAAACAAACCACAGACTTGCCTGTTTAGACAACTTCTTATGATTTATTCCTACTGAGTTGTATGTTCATAACAATTGCATTACAGTTTTGTTAAATCATTCCCAGCTACTAGCTTATCTGAGAATGCCTATATCTGGTAATTTCTTGAAAAGGACAAAGACATAAGTCCAGTCAAGGCCATAAGACTGCTTTTCTCCTAAGAAACTGTCAACCAAATTTCCCAGGGAGGAACTGGAAAATGAAGTCAGAGACATTGATAAATTTCCCTGCTGAACAATCAATAAAACCTCACCATCCTGCTCAGACTCCCACTGTGGAAGCAAGAGCCATAATTACATTGTCAAAAATTCAAGTTGTTCCGGCTGACAGCGACCCCCTTGAAAAGTAACATATGATTGGCACTTGGTTTAGGGTGGTGAACCTAGACTGGCAGAAAGGGCAGCAGAAGCAAAAGTCAGAAGTGAAATTTCCACAGTGACTACAACCACCCTATACCCTCAGACTGCCACCCTGGAGGAATCCAGCAACCCTTTGTCATATTAACATATCAAGTGAGCACCTGACAGAACTTACTAAGCAATCTGAACTCTACCAGAGAATCAAAACATGCTCTGTCCCTACCCTCACCAGAACAGACAGAAAGAAAGACTGTGTGGGGTATGTGTACATGTCAGTGTAGGTGTGTGTGTGAGTGTGAGTGTATTCATGTGTGAGAGTCTTTCTACAATAAAGACATGAAAAGTGCTTTCAGCTCCATCTTTCCTCTTGACAGCTGAGCAGTAAAGCCTGTTTGCTTTGCAATTTTAATCTATAATAAAAATCAGCTGGAGTAGAAGGGTTGCAAGGGGCAACATGAAGAATGAGTTGGGAGGGAGACGTGGGAAAAGCGATATTACTGACATGCAGAGCCATTTGTGTGATTCCATATAAGCCAAGCTGGAGTTAAATTAGAATCCGTCAGTCCTCTTATTGCTGGATGTGAGGAATAAAAGGCACGCAATAGACTCCACTTGTTAGGCAGTGCTCTGCTTCTGGCTACACTGGGGCCCATGCAAATGGTTTCCTAGAAGCTTTTATTGTAACCATGCCCAGCCATGGTAGTTATACACTGCTAGGAAGCAGCTGTACCAAGAAAGATTAAAATCAAAAGGTATTCATTCACTGGGTGGTGGGAACAGAGCATAAGATGTCTGGAAATGTTGTTACCCATGATCTCCAAAGCGAAAAACTCTCTCCTACACTGATGAAAAGAGAGGGAGAAGAATATTAGTAACAAGATAAATTTTTAGATAGCTCTTGTCCCATATCAAATATTGATCTGCTGGGGACTCAATGCTTTTGGGGAAAAAGGATAATGTCATCAAAATAGTAAAAATGAATATTTCTGGTTCACTGTGTAGTAGATACGCTAGAGCACTCCACATGCAGCAAGTCTCTGAGGTGGGTGCTGATTGTTTCCTTGATTCTACAGAAATGAATTTGCTCAGGGTCATGGCTGATAGTGGGAGAGCCAGGCTGATTTCCAATTCCAAAATCACTACCCACCAAAACAGTGTTTTTTTTCTGAGTGTAGTCAGTGGGCTACCTGAATTATAACACCTGAGGGGTCCACTGAAATGCCTATTCCTAGGCATGCACCACAGGGCAAGTGAATCAGGCTCTGGAGTTGAGGCCCAGAAATCTGAATTTAAGACATCTCTTCAAAAGCATCTACATTATTCCAATAAATCTCCTCACTACCTTTTCATGGAAAGCTGAATGAATGTTGGTTTGTTAGGGACTTTCTGGCTACAAAGCAGTGAATCAAATCATTCACTGTCTAGCATACTTAACAGCAAAAGAGAATTAGTTTTTCCCTAAAGCTCCAATGTCACCCACCTTTGGCCCTGGAAAAAGACCAGTGGAATTACTTAATGATTTTAATCATGATATACTACCATGTCAGAGGGGAAATCTGTTACCACTTTGTACCACTCAGAGACTCCTCATATAAGCCACTGATTCTCAAATCCGAGGGTCCCTGCTTATCCTTGGGCTTCTTCAGATGGTTCATGGGCTGGTTTAACCTCTGGCTCTCCTCCATCAGTTTCCAGTGATAAACAGCAGCATGTTGGGTTCATGGCCTAGGTGACTGTTGGGCTAAAGTAAACACTTGAATACCATGGCTGACATGTGAATAGACAGAAGACTGTCATGGATTCTGGACTACAATATCAACAGAAGAGCTTGTAGATAAAAAGATATGAGGGGGGGAAACAAACAAGACCTCCTTGGAAGTAAAACATAAAAGTCAATATTCTAATCATTTGGTGTTTCTATCCCAGGTAGTTACGGTGGTTTTTTAAATCATTTGTATGCAAAATGTGACCCCCAATATCTATACTCAACAATTAATAAATATTTGATGAAAAACTAGAAGACAAAAAAAAAAAAAAAAAAAAAAAATTTGCTATTATTTGCCTAAATACCTCCTCTCATAGTGAGTTTAGTAGACAATGATGATAATAGAACCTGGACAGAGAAAAGTGGCAGGTCCCTCAGCAGAGATCCATGCCCATAGCTAGAGCGGTTATTTTGTGATTGTTATTGTTTACGTACTGTCATAATAACCCTGTATAGGGCTTCCGAGGAGCACATGGTGCGTTTGAACAGCCAACCTTGCAGTTCAAATGGACCTTGAGACCCACTGCTTATTCTACAGTGGTGGAATTTTAAAGCATCTTGGTGGCATAGTGTTTAAACCACTCAGCTCCTAACCAGTCCATATGAGGCAATTCTACTCTTGTCCTACAGAGTACTGTAAATCCAAATTAACTCAACGGCAAATGGATTTGGTGGGATTTTATTTTGTTCTGCCAATATAAAAATGCCATTAAAGATATCATGTTTTCTGGAGATTGGGCCACTATTTGAAGCCCATATTTTTTATCTGCCTTTTTTGCCTCAATATATGCAACCAAACATATACCAGCATTTGCCGAAAGACACAAACTTAAAGTTCAGCATTTTAAACATATTTTCCAGTTGTGACTAACGGTTATGCTGGTAATTTCCTAAATCTGAAGGAAACAATAATCCATTTTGGAAAATGGGATTAGGTGATCAGAAGACAGATAGCGCTGAGCAGAAACACACTGTAACCTAACACTTGTCCTCTCCCAGGAATCCATAGACACACAGACCATCTGTAAGCGAGTTAAGCAGAACTGTAACTGAACCTTGTTCCAGAGAGGAACACAGCAACAACAATAAAATGAGTGTCTGTTTCGTTTGTAATGTCAGGCTATGACGTGTCAGAAACAGCAGTGAATGCTAAGAAATTGTACAGCCAGTTTTCCCTTGGTTATGCTGCAGTGACAAACACAAATTTCTGTGGATTGTGACGATGATGATGTGTTCCTCATTCACATGCTAGACAGCGGTAGGCCAACTACAGCTCTGCTCCTGTTTGTTTTCATTCAGGTTCTCAAACTGAAGAAACTGCTCCTATCTGGGAAAGGCTATTCTCAAGCAGATGGGAAAGAATAAAATGGCCAAAGCATGGCATAAAACTTCTGCTTGGCCATGGATTATATCATTTCTGCTCACATTCCATTGAGCAAAGCAAGTGCATAGCTAACCCCATTCTTCATGGGGCAGGGAAGTGAATTCAACCCACAAGGATCCCCTGCAAGTCCCAGACAGCAAAGAGAACCCCCACTCCCTTTCTTTGCCAATTCCAGCACATAGGGACCCTGTAGGGCAGAGTAGAACTACCCCAGGTGTTTCCAAGGTTGTAAATCTTTACTGAAGCACACTGCCACATCTTTTTCCTTAAGAGTGGTTGGTAGGTTCAAATCATTAACTTTTGGGTTAGCAGGCAAGTATGGAATATAATCTTCTTATAAAAAGGGAAATGAATAAACAGAAACCATAGTATACTCTGTGATGGGAATCAGAACAATTAATATTTCTTATTTAAGGAAATATTACCTGCATTCTAGTTGACCTTGTTGCCTCAGAATATGATAGTGTAAGGCTTGTATTTTGTGTGTGTGTGTTTTGTTGCCTCAGAATATGCTAGTCAAAAAGTTGTATTTCATGTGTGTATGTTTAATAGTTTTGTAGTTTCCCCCCATTGTCCCCACATTCACAAGACACAACTCAACTCATTTCCTCTAGACAAATTGCCTCACTCACCATGCAGGGAAAGAGTTCCATTTCTCACAGCCAAGAACTTTGCTCCATATGGAAAGAAGTGGGTAGAGTGGACACTCCCATAGAGTTTGATGTGAGCTTTGCCTTGGAAAGGCTTGTCCTTGGATCCAATCCGGAGCTCTCCACCATCAGACACAAGGATGGAGTGGGCCCTGAGCTCAACTGGTCCTGAATTCATGAAAACCAGCTTGCCTCCTAATAGTCCAAAAAGAAAATTGTTAGTGTGTGAGTGGATGAGGCTCAGCTCCTCTTGACAGTTTTAAAGTCTGGTGAAATGCTCTTCATTTTTGTATTTCTGCTGGGGTTTAAATTTATTTTATTATGCCCTCTCTTCTAGAAGCACAACAGGGGGGATAAAACCTCTGGGAGCAAAAGTACTATATAATTGAGCGAGCCAGTTTAGGCTAGCTATCAACTCTGGATATTCTTTCCTTCCCAGAGTATTCCTGGCTATAATAAAAGGGGCACTACAAGGAAATCCTCTTTATCTCAGAGAGCATATATATCAGTCCTCCAAGTACAACACACCAAAATATATTAGAACTATGTTCTTTTCCTTTGACCTTCATGCTCAAATAATCATAAGATACTTGTACATTCACCTTCTATTCCTCTCTGGTAAGAACACAATACAAAATATAGAACCAACTATATGCTTAAAGATATTCCCTATAGCTTTGTTTAGAATATTTTTATAACAATAACCTAAATGCCCAACATTCTTGGACTGCCTAGTAAGAGATGTGAAGACTTCTATTTTTGCCATTTAGTAACAAAGAAAAATGTTTATAAAATTATATGGTGAGGGGAGACACGGAAACAAATATACAGGAAATAGAAATAGAAGTAAAAGTACCAAAATTACAAACATTATGAGAAAAGAAAAATGTAATGGTGGGCAAACATCATGGCAGTTTAGTTGACCAGCATTCCTTTTACTTTCTTTAGATAAAACGCCAACAACATTGCCATTGAGTCGATTCTGACTCATAGCCACCCTACAGGATAGAGTAGAATTACTCCTTAGTGTTTCCTAGACAGTCAATCTTTTTTTTAGGAGCAGACAAACTCATCATTCTTCTGTGGAACAGTTGGTAGATTTGAACCAATGGTCTGGCAGTTAGCAGTCTGATGTTATGTTCCTTTTCTTTTGATAATAGACACTAATGTCTTTGGAAAATTCTCTGCTCCATTAACTACAGATGAGTGGGACTGTCAATCAAGGTGCCCTGTCCTACCATAATCTGAGTCACATACCCAGCCTCCAATAGGAAATATGGGGGGAAAAACAAAAGGCCCAGATCTGATTAACTACTGTGGTGTTATTCTAGCAAGTCGGGAAAGTCTGGAGTTTCTGTTTCTGAGATGCCCATGGGCACTACTCCTCTCTTCAAAGTGTAGAAGTATCTACTTTTGCACTCAGTATACAAGACTTCCTTTTGATTCTGTAAGCTGCAAAATAGCTTTCCAGTAATTACCCTTTTTTAAAGGAAAGTAGGTTTCCATTAATTACAACCAAATAACCTGAAATGATGTTGATACTATTTTGCTCTGAAGTTCAATTTGTCTATAACAGAGGGATCATATTTTTAAATACTACTTTATACAGTGAAAGCAAATACGTACCATAGTTAATAGTTAAGATGCCTTCATCTTTATAATACTTGTGTTCAAAAATCTTTACAGTACTTATATTTCACACCGATTTTCTCAGTAACACCAGAATAAACAGCACATCTCATATAAACCAACACTTCAACCTGAATGAGTAATTCTCAGTAATTCTCTCCTATAAGTGGTTTGCAAAATCACTGAACTAGATCTTCTACTCAACAGCAAAGTTTTCAGAGTAAAGGCCTAGAGAAGACAGCCCCCCAGATCACATCCCAAATTAGTTTATTACTAAATAAACTAAAATAGCATAGAATTGATCTTTTGGTTTCACACATGGGTATTACTCTTATCTTGCTTAAGTGCCCAAATTTCCTACGTACACACACATTTTTTTACAGAGGATATTGCTATTATACTTAGTCTATAAGCTTATATGTTGTCTCAAATGATCTAATAGTAGACAAACGATTTAGAAGAAGCAAGATGTCAGAAATAATTCCAAAGACAGTTTCCAAGTTAATCGACATTCCAGGAACAGAGGACCCTAAGACCATCAAGGGAGAAGGACACAAAGGGAATGTGGGACCTTATCCAGAGAAGCAGTGACACCAGAGATGGAGGCAGAGATGGGGACATGGAGAGAGAGAGCAGCAGAGGACTCTACACTCATGGAAAGAGAAAGGCTGTGTGCTGGTGACCAGGAGGCAGGCTTGCAGAATGTGCGCTTTGATTGTTTAAATTATTATATATTCCTGAGTGTTTTTATGTACATCACAAACAAACAACCAAA
>NW_006408537.1:2312664-2314297 GCF_000296735.1 Chrysochloris asiatica
GTAAATGTTTTACTGTGAATTATGTGATAGTTTACATGGGAGAACATTAGTTTTACATTCATCCTATCGCATATCGTTTAATTGCTATGGTTACAATCCCTTCCATGCATCATAAACCAACCAAAGGGTATACCCTACAAGCCTGCCTCCTCACCCCACCCCCGGCCCCCAGTCATCAGCACACAGCCCCTCTCCCTCTCTGGGTCTAAAGTCCCCATCTGCTCCACTTCTCCACGTCATCATCTCTGCCTCCATCTCAGGCATCCCTGCTTCTCTGGGTAGGGTCCCTGCTCTCTGCTTTTCTCCCTTAATGGTCCCAGGGACTTCCTGCAAAGTCAATCACTCTCCTCCTTTTGCTACAAAATGTCTGCCTTTACATTTCCAACCCTCACAATCAGTCCTGATAACAATTATTCACTATTGTACCACAAGAGACCTATCCCCATCTCCTTTCATTAGCCCCACCTAGACAGATTGGATACTACTCCTTGGAGATTCGACCTTCCTCCACACCCTCTGGATCTTGGTTCCCTCTTCAAAGTTTGTAAGCCAGTCACTTCTTGCCTTTGTAGGCCCCATCTCCCCCATTTTGGGTAGCCAAAGTCCAAGTTGCCCATCCCTGTCTACTCTGTGTATGGAGGGGGTGGGAATGATCCTTGTTGTAAAGATTTGTTCCCTCTTTTGAGCTACTGCTTCCATAGGTGTAGGTCAAGTTCATCAAATTATATCAAATTACGCTTTTCTTCTTCGTTTCTTTCTTCTTCTAGTTGAGCTCTGATAGTCCAGTCATTAAAGCCAGGTCAAGTGGGTATAATCTGCAAGTGTGGGTGTTCTTATGTATTTGCCCTCTCTTCTTATTAGCTGGACGCTTCACTCTTCACTCTGGTCCTCTGTGGCTATGTCATTGACTCTAGGCCCAAGAGTCCCCAGCTCTTGCCACACTTCTGGCCAACCAGGTCTCCACCCGGGTTCACAGGAGTCTATTGAACATGGTAGGGCTTAGCTCGCAGCTTCATTGATGTTTTTCTCACACTTCCCCTTATCGGTGACGAACGTGGTCACCAATCAGAGCGTGTATCCCCATTGAGTCTTAGTCTTGGAAGGAGGTTTGCTTTGAGGGGAACTACCACTTGCCTTGATGTCTCCTGGGCAAGCAACTTGCTTGTTCTTGTAGTAATCAGTCAGTCTGCCTATATTGTTTTGAATTTTTCCTGTCAGTCTTTCTTTCAGGTATCTTCTGTTCTTCTAGCCACTCCAGGCTGGTCTGCTTATCCTTTTAAGTGGAAATTTCCCGCCTCTGAAGATTCTAGATGCTGTTCAGGATTCCACCTATAGTCTTATGTAATTCAGAGGCTCCGCAGGAAGCATCCTCACTGGGCATGTTGTAGCCCCATTTTAGGTATTCTAATCAGTTATAGGCAAAAGATGGACTTACAAGCTTTCTATGGTGATATTTCTGGCTATTCCTTTCTCTCTCTTCTGTCTATTTTATAATGTAATGCAAGGAAAACCAAGATTCAAAAGACAGCCAAGCATCTTAACATTATTTCCCCCTTTTTCCCCATTCCAACCATGTCTCAATCCCTGTATCCCAGAGCCCTGTTGTTCCAAGGTTGTGCATACATCATTATTT
>NW_006408537.1:2317407-2332750 GCF_000296735.1 Chrysochloris asiatica
CCAGAGGTAGAAGGGGAAGCATAAAAGAACAAAACAGCACCAGTGAATAAAAAACAAGAAAAAAAACTAGACTGAATACTGCAGTCTATCATCACAGAAAAGGGAGAGGAGATAGAGAAGGGAAAAAAAATATATCTGTAGCCTAATATGAGTATGACTTTAATGTCCTCTCTTCAGCTTCTTAAGGAACTCTGGTAGCGTAGTGGTTACAAGTTGGGCTGCCAACTTCAAGGTCAGCAGTTCAAAACTACCAGTGGTTCCGTGGGAGAAAGATGAGGCATTCTGCTCCCATAAAGATTTACAGTCTCAGAAACCCTGTGTAGGGTCACTATGAGTTGGAACCGACTCCACGGTACTTAGCAACAACAACAACTTCAGCTTCTTGCTTTCAAAGCTGCCTAAGAGATTTCAACTGCCATTTACCATATTAGAAAATAAAAAAATAAAAACGTTCAGGGCCTTCTCTTTGGCTGAGTACCTGTGCACATGAGTGGAAGAAGAACCCACCAGTGGTGAGGGTGGGGGGTGTCCACTCGCTCAGACTCACCCTGTAGTCACTGGAATGGAGGTACACAAACAGTGGGGGCCCCAATTACCAGATTAAAAAAAGAAAAGAAAAGAAAATCAGAACAAAGCAAAATGATAAAGTGTATTGTCCACCTTTGTTCCAAGGTTCCTGTGGCATTTTCCCGTGGCGATTCTGCTCCCCCGCTTCATCTTGCCATTTGGTCTCACCCAAGATGTTGGCTCCAGGCCTCCAAGCCCAGCAGATTCAAAAGTACACGATTTCTTACTTCAGCTTCAAGTTCCACTAACTATAAGCCTTCAAACTTTCAAAATACTCCTAGCTCTGTGGTTCCGAGTATTGGAGCTCTGCCCTGGATCTGCTTTGCCTGGTATTCTGTGGTATTGCTGAAGGCGAACTTCACTGCACCTCCACCCTAGCTGCCATCAAGCCCCGCCTCTATAGCAATATATTTTTAATTGCCTTTGTATGTTTCTCCAACCTTGGCACAAGTCCTTGGAGGGAAAAATTTTAATGTATTGGTCGTAACTGAGTCTTCAATCTGGAAAGGCACCAGAAACATTCTAGGAGTTCAAAAATATTTGTGGAATGACTGAATAAATAACTCAGGCAGCTAAATCAAGTGAGGATAAATGTTACATTAATACTCATTAATCAGTCCTCATTAATCAGTGAATATTATGATTTGAGAATTTGGGTGAGACACTTATTTTGAAGCAACTATAATCATTTAGAATATTTTGGGCTTATAGAATTCCTATGCACTGGTAACCATGCTGCTAAATTATCTGAGGCTAATTTAATTTAAAAATATATAATAAAATATGCTTAAAAAAAGACAGTTTCCACAGTCTTGGTGAGGGTCAAAGGAAAGCAAAGACTCTTAGCCTATTAAATCAAATTCTGAATCCAATGTGCCAAATTGTAAAGTTGGATTGTTGTTTGCTTCCAGAAATAGCAACTGGAAGTAGTTAAGCATGCACTTGAGGAATGAGAGGACAGAAGGAAAAGACTAAAATGTCTTTAGTCATTTTTATTTACTTCCATCTTAGTACAGCGATAGTGATCAATAACTATTTGGCCCAACAGTCAGATTTGGAGACCACTTCTTCCCTGACCTGTTCTAAAATTTCTCATCAGCTTTTTTCAGCCCTCTTTATCAAACTCTGTATAATCTTTCATCTTAAAGCCCAAACCACACACCATCAGTAACAACAACGGGATGTGTATTTAAATGGTTTGTGCACAACTTCTTACCTAATAATTGGTGGTTTGAACCCACTCAATGAGAGAAAGGTCTGGTTAACTGCTTTTACAATGATTACAGCCAAGAAAACCCTATAGAGCAATTCTACTCTGTGAAAATACAGGGTCCCCAGGAGTCAGAATGGACATGACAGAAACAGCTTTCATTTTGCTTTCAACCACAATTTAGAAAGACACACCATACCTAAGTATCCAGTGTCCCATCTGTAAAAGGTGAATAGTAAGAGTTTCTCCCTCAAAGAATTATAATGATGCTTCTTGAAATGACACTTGTAAATCCCTGACATGAGGTTTGACACATATTAGGCATTTAATGTAGTGGTATCTGCTGCTATTATCACACACATCTTCATATTCTCATCATCTCCCCATTATTTCTGTAACTGGTCAATTTCCACAGTTGCTCCATTACTATAGCACTACTAGGCTATCTGGAGTCCCAGTATGGCTCCATAAGATAAGCACTTGACTGCTAACCACAATGCCAGCAGTTCAAAGCTACCAGCTGCTCCTTGGAAACGCTATATAGGGTCACTACTATGAGTCAGAATACTCAATGGCACTTACCAACAACAACAGATCATCAAATGATAACATCTCACTGTTGCTACTCCTGACTTTTCTTCTGAAATATGGCATGTACGTCATACTTGATGGCATGTACGTCATACTTGATGGTAAACTATCCAAGAAGTGGATAATCTATGGGCTTAATTACAGAGTGACACCTGACTGCTTGCCAATGGACCTACTCACAATTTTTCACTTTTATTTTACCCTCTGTTGTCAGTATACATAGAAATGCAACTATAATTATGAATTCTGCCATAAACGAAAAGTAAGAAATGTGACCTGTGCTTCAGGCTAAACTTTATTGTGTTTAGTAAATCATATTCACTCAGAGCCACATAACATCAGCATCACAGCTAATTGTCTCCAACCTGTAGACTGTGGGTTTGCCTGGTGAGACTCCCTCCCATTACAAATACTCCTGGGCTCTGAACTGACCTTGATGAGTCAACAGTGGAGGCAGGGTCCTGGCACTGATGTTGCTAGTGGCCTCTGAATGTCCCTCATTAAGTCCCATAAAATTGCCAGATCTCAGTTTACCTATGCCCCAAATCTGTCCTTCTTGGCACCTAGCAATGGTCTCATTCATAAAGTAGAGAGAAGAATTGCTTGTACACTGAAGTACCTTCCAGCCGTAGAATAATTTGCCATCTACTCCTTTAGAAATGATGTCAGGTAAGCATGTGACACTGATGAAAACATGAGCCCAAGTTTTCCTGACACCACCTATGCTGTGGTGAACTTGGTATTTCCTTTGGGAAATCTGTTACATGCAAGCCAAGGAAAACAAAGTCATCTACTTCTAAAATATCAGGCATTAAAACCCCTCTGGATCACAGTTCTCTGACTAAGGGTCACCATCAGTTACAAACGGCTTGATGAAAACTGGTTTATTAAGCATCTACAATGAACATGCCCTAGTGATGCTAATGGTTTGTGTGCAGCCACTAAAGGTTAGCAATTCTAACCTACCCAGGAGCTCTGCAAAAGAAACACCTGGAATCTACTTCTGTAAAAATTACAGCCAAAAAGCCCTATGGAACAGTTCTACTCTATAACACACAGGGTCGTTATGAGTTGAAATCAACTTGACAGAGCTAATTTGTCTGTTTTTCCACCACTTGAATATCAATATGGTGGTGGCTTGTGTATTGCTGTGATGCTGGAAACTATATCACTGGTACTTCAAATACCAGCTGTGGCACTCATGATAGACAAGTTTCAGACGAGCTTCCAGACTAACAAAGACTAGAAAAGAGTGACAACCCACTTATGAATGATTAGCCACTGAAAATATTATTAACAGCTGTAGAATATAGTCTGATATAATGCCAGACGATGATCCCCTCAGGTTGAAAAACACTCAAAATACAACTGCGGAACAGCTGCCTCCTCAAAGTAGAGTTGACTTTAATGACATGAATGTATCAAAACTTTCAGGGCCTTCATTTGCTCATGGGGTACAAATCAAAATGAGGAGGAACAGTTGCAAACATTGACTGGTAATCAGAATGTGGAGTGTATAAAGCATGAATCTAGAAAAATTGAAAGTCATCAAAAATTAAATGGAATTCATAAAGATTGATAGCTAGGCATGTATGAACTAAAATGGACTGGTTTTCACCATTCTGAATCAATTATGTGGCTTATTATGCTGGGAATGACAAACTGAGTAAGAATGATGTCACATTCGTCAAAAAGCATGCTCTAAGATCTATTTTGAAGTACAATACTGTCTTTGATAGTATAATATCCAAATGCCTACGAAGAAGATGAGTTAATATCACTATTAGTCATATTAACACACCAACCACTGAAGTCAGGAATGATAAAACTGAAGAATTTTACCAACTTCTTCAGTCTGAAATTGAGCAAACATGCAATCAAGATGGATTGATAATCACTGGTGATTGGAATGTGAAAATTGGAAACCAAGATGAAGGATTTTTGTTGTTGTTGTTAAGTGCTGTCAAGTCGGTTCCGACCCACAGCGACCCTGTATAGGGTTTCTGAGAAGCTGCTGGTGAGCTTGAACTGCCGACCTTGTATTTCAAATGGATTTGCAGTCTGGTGCATTATCCCATAGCATTACACTGGGACTCCAGATGAAGGATTAGCAAGTGGAAAATAAGGCCTTGGTAGTAGAAAAGATGCTAGAGATCAAATGATAGAATTTTGCAAGACCAACACTTATTCATTGCAAATATCTTTTTCGACAACATAAATAACAATATATGCATGGACCTCAACAGATGGAATACACAAGAATCTAATTGACTACATCTAAGGAAAGAGATGATGAAAAAGCTCAATATCATCAGCCAAAACAAGGCCAGGGGCCAACTATAGAACAGACCATCCATTGCTCATATGAAAGTTCGAGCTAAAGCCAAAGAAAATTAAAACAAGTCCAGGGAAGCCAAAATGTGACCGAAAATATATCCCACCTGAATTTAGAGAATGAACAGATTTCATGTATTAGACACTAATGACAAAAGGCCAGAAATGTTGTGAATGACATCAAGAACATAATCCAAGAAGAAAGCAAAAGGTGAGTAAAAAGACAGGAAAGAAAAGACTAAAATGAATATTAGAAGAGACTCTGAAACTTGCTTTTGAATGTAAAGAAGCTAATGCCATTGGGAGAAATAATGAAGTAAAAGAGAGGAACAAAAAATTTCAAGATGCAGCACAAGAAGACAAAGTTAAGGTGGAAATGTAAAATGGTTCTATCACTGTGGAAAACAGTGTTATGCTTCCTCAGAAATTTGGAAACAGAAACACTATATGACTCAGGAATCCCTCTACGTGGTGTATACACACAAGAAATAAGAGCCAGAACACAAGTAGATATATGCACAACGATGTTCACACAATAGCATACACACAATATAAAAAGTTGGAGACATGCCCATCAATGGAAGAGTGGACAAACAAACTTTGGTACATACACACAATGGAATACTATGCAATGTTGAAGAAAAATGATGAATCTGGGAAACACCTCATAACATGGATGAACCTGGAGACCATTATGCTGAGTGAAATAAATCAATCACAAAAGGATAAATATTTCATGAGGCCACTATTGTAAAAACTCAACAAAAAGTTTTTGTACTAAAAGAAACATTCTTTGATGGTTACCAGGGAAGAAAGTAATTCACTGGCTACAGGGTAGACACATGTTAACTTGGGTGATGGAGAGAGCAAAGAACAAGAAGGGGGAGGGCAATATACAACAAGAAAAGAATAATGAATATAGGTAAAGACACTGGGAGGTATGCAAGGGCTAAAGAGAGTAGAGGTAAATAGTGATACGTGTATACAACATTGGAATAATAGTGTTCTGTGTTCAGATACATGGTCAGAGACACAGGCTGAATGAGTATGGAAGGAGGAGTGGGATATTTATATATCCCACAAATATGAAAGAATTTGAAAAAGGATATTTGTACATGGGTAACCACCAGGAATCCTGATGTGGTGATGCAGGATAAGCACTTGAATACAAGATTGGTTTGCACTGCAAGGTCAGCAGTTTAGACTCACCAGCCACTCCCCAGAGACCTTATACAGCATTGCTATGGGTCAGCCACTCCCCAGAGACCTTATACAGCATTGCTATGGGTCAGCCACTCCCCAGAGACCTTATGCAGCATTGCTATGGGTCAGAACAGACTTGTTGGCACTTAACAACAACAACAATAACCACAGGGAAGAAGTGGAACAAATGTTGTTGCATGGAGGGGATTGCAATTATTAAGATGAAACAAAGTGTATGATTGGCTGAATGTAAAACTGAAAATCTTCACTTAATTATCATTAAAAAAAAAAGACAAAGTTAAGCATTATAATGAAATGTGCAAACACCTGGAGTTAGAAAACTAAAAGGGAAGAACACACTTAACATTTCTCAAACTGAAAGAAACGAAAAAGATTCAAGCCTTGGGTTACAATATTGAAGGAATCTGTGGGCAAAATGGTGTGGTGCTGTGGTTTTATGTGCCAGACTGCAGTCATTTGAACTGCAAAGTTGGCAGTTCCAGCTCACCAGCTGCTTCTTGGAAACCCTATACAGGGTCACTATGGGTCATAACCAACTTGATGGCACTTAACAACAACAATATGGGCAAAATATTGAATGATGTAGAAAGCACCAAAAGAAGATGAAATAAATACAAATAGTCTTTGTATCAAAAAGAATTGATCGAGAAGCATTTCAGTAGGCAGCATGTGATCAAGAAGTGATGGCTTTGAAGAAAGTAGTCCAAGTTACACTGAAGATATTGGTGAAAAACAAGGCTCCAGGAATTGAAGGAATACAAATCATTCAACAAACTTTTGCAGCACTGGAGGCACTCACTCATCTATGCCAAGAAATGTGGAAGACAGCCAACCAATTGTAAAAGATCCATATTTGTGCCCATTCCAAAGAAAGTTGACTCAACAGAATGCAGAAATCATTAATATTGTATGTCAGTAAAATTTTGCTGAAAATAATTTTAAAATGGTTGCAGTAGTATATTAATAGGGAGCTGCCAGTCTGGACTCCAAAGGGGATGTAGAAGAAAGGATATGTTGTTACATGGATCTTGGCTGAAAGCAAAGCATACCAGAAAGATGTTTACTTCTGCTTTACTGACTATGCAAAGGCATTCAACTATGTGGATGATACAAAATTATGGATAATATTGTGAAAAATGGAAATTTCAGAACATTTAATTGTGTTAATGTGTAACCTGTACATACACCATACATACACCAAGAGGCAATCACTCAAAGAGAACAAGGGAATATTGAATAGTTTAAAATCAGAAAAAGCATGTACCAAAGTTGTATCCTTTTACCATACTTACTCAATCTTCATGCTTAGCAAGTAATCTAAGAAACTGGATTATATGAAGAAGAACATGGCATCAGGATGAGAGGAACAGTCATTAACAATCTGCAGTATGCAGATGACACAACCTTGCTTAACTTAAAATACTTACTGATGAAGATCAAAGACTACAGCCTTCAGTATGGATTGTACCCCAATGTAAAGAAAATGAAAGTTTTAACAATTAGACAAATAAATAACATGAAGATAGGGGAAAAAATGACTAAATTTGTCAGGCTTCATTTTTCTTTGTTCCATAATCAATACTTATGGAAGTAGAAGTCAAGAAATCAAATGGCATATTACAATAAGCAAATCTGTCTGTGTTAAAGAGAAAAGATGTCACTTAGAAGACTAAGGTGTGTCTTAAGTATTTTTATTTGTCTCATATGCATATAAAAGTTAGACAATGAATAAGGAAGACTGAAGAAGAATTGATGTATTTGAATTATGTTGTTGGAGAAAATTTTGAAAGTATTATCGACTGCCAGAAGAACAAACGTATCTGTCTTGGAAAAAGTAAAGTCAGAATGTTCCTTAGATACAAGGATGGCTAGATTTCATCTCTCATTCTTTGGACATATTGTGAAGAGGACAAGGACATTATGCTTTGGAAAGTCAAGGGCCTGTGAAAAAAAGAAGACCCCTATAATATTGAATGACAAAGTGGAAACAAAAATGAATTCAAACATAACAATTGTGAGAACTGTACAGGACTGGGCAGGGTTTCATTCTGTTGTGCAGAGGATCCCTGTGAGTCAGAACAAACTTGATGGCACCTAACAACAACAACAACAACAATTTGTTTTTACTGTGTGCCAAAATCCTTAAATATGTTGTCTTAATGATTTTCAAAACCTGTCTGTGAGGTTGGTTTCACACCATAATTTCTCAGAGCACAGTACATCGTTGCTGTTGTTAAGCGCCATTGAGTCGATTCCAACTCATAGAAGCCTGTATAGGGTTTCTCAGGTGCAGCTGGTAGGCTTGAATTGCCAGCCTTTTGATTCACAATCCAGTGCTAACCCTACAGCGCCACACCAGGACTATGGTGGTGGCTGTGTGCCGTGGAGTCAGGTCCGACTCATAGCGCCACAGGGACCCTGTACAGGGTTTCCGAGGCTGCAAATCGTTACCGGAGCAGAACGCCTCATCTTTCCCCCACGGAACAGCTGGTAGTTTCGAACTGCTGACCTTGAGGTTTGCAGCCCAATTCGTAACTACTACGCTACCAGAGCTATAGGCTAAGAAAAATCTGCCTCTTCTAACTCTAGAGCATTAGGACACAATATCATCTTAATAAAAATCTCACTTTCTCAACCACCACCCCATCTCCAAGCCCAGGTATTTTTTTTTCATTAATTAGGGGTGCTTTTGTAGTTACATTTAAGGTAAAGCTTGCATTAATACAAGAAGGTTTGTATACAACTTGTTTACGTATTTCTTTTAATTTTGCTCACGGAGATAAACCTTGTCTCATTCCAAAAAAAGGATTTGCAGCAGACTACAGGGATTAGTGGGTAACAACATAAACCTGGGCTTTGTTCCTTTTACCACCAAGCAAAACATTAAAGGCACAGAAGCAAATCTGTACAAGTGTAAAAACATCATTTACTGACAGGAACTAATAATGATGCTAACGAGGGGAGAAAAGCCCAGCCCAAAGAAAATGGATGTTTCTTGTTAGCAAGAGTATTAAAACAAGACTAATTAATTAATGTGATCACTGTTATTCCCTGCTAAAAAGCATTCCCACCTCACTTTCTCAGTGAGGAAATTTAGGTAAACAAAGAAGGTCGTGATATGGAATTCAGCTGTTTTTTCCTAATACAATTACAAGGGCTAACCAACAAACAAGTTTCTTGGTGTGAAATAGTGTGAAGTTTATATTTAATCTAGCATGGTGCCAATGTTCCAAGTTTTTCATCCCCATACTTTATTAGCTTAAAATAAATATACAGGAGGCTGCTTTAAAGGAGAATGACTTTAGTATGGGAGGGAAATGGGAGGACTCTATTTCTCCACTTTATAGAGCTTGACCCCATTTCTGAAAGCTGAAATAAAGAGCCGGATGCCTTTGGCTGTGACCTTGAAATTGCTTGTCACGACTGTTCATGAAAGTTGAGTATGTCCGAGAAGTGAACTTGAGTGATTTTACAAAAATTAATCAACCATCATTATTGTTACTTCCCATCTAAAATAAATAAATGAACACAACTTTACATGTAATCACTTCTTCCCATTAACCATCTTTTATTTTTTGGAAAGAGAAGTAAAAGACTTTTAGCAACTAGCTAAATGCTTGCAAAGAACATCAAAACCTGCTTTGGGCTAACGCCACAATTAGCCATTCTCTGTAATAGCCACAAAATAATTGTGTGTGTGTGTTAGAAAAAAACCCACAAAGTTCTAGATATTTTCTCCCTTGCAGAAAAAAAAAAAAAAAAAAATGAGAGTGTAAATATTTTACCATACAATAAGATTCTTCAAAAAATCTGGCTATCCCTGCTACCTTCAATTCTTCTTTTCCATTCTCTCTCTAAAGTCCACAGTTGAACCATTACCTGACCTCTCCACCAAAAGTGCTCCTAACAAGATTACAAATGGTCACTGCACTGCTGTATCCAGGGCTCAGCACTCAGTGCTCACCTTCCTAGAAGCATTTACACACTTGACCACTCCTTTCTTAACTCTTTCCTCCTGCTTCCCCATCATTATTCCTCCTGATTTTCCTCCTACCTCCCAGATTCCCCTTACACAGACGCCTCTGCTGATTCATCATCATCATCCAGCTTCTGACACTTTGAGTTTTCCAAGACACATGCCTCTGACAATTTTTCTTACCAGTCTATGTAAGAAATCCATGGTTGTCTCATGGATTTAAACACCATCATATGCTAATGACTCCCAAATGTATAAGGTTGGACAACTCAAGACTCATATATACAACTGCCTATACAGCATCCCTGGAGTACTGGCGTGGTGCTTTGGGATAAAGTCCTAGAGTGCAAGATCGGTATGAATCAAAAGGTCTTAAGTTCAAACTCATCAGCAACTCCTTGGAAATCCTATGCAGAGTCTCTGTGAGTCAGAACTTACTCGACGGCACTTAACAACAACAACATATAGCATCCCTACTTGGGTGCCTCTTAGGCTTCTCAAATTGTTGTTGTAGTTGCTAAATGCTGTGGAATCAATTCTGCCTCACAGTGACCCTGATTGGGTTTCCAAGGAATGACTAGTGGGTTTGAACCACCAGTCTTGGGATAGTGGTTATCCAACAGTGCCACCCCAGAACTCTGGACTTCTCACATTAGTATGTCTAAAATAGGAACTCCTCATATTGTCCCACAGACCCTTCTACAACTTCTTATCTCCAAAGATGTCAAGTACATTCTTACAACTGCAAAAAAAAATCATAGTGTGAACTTTCACTTTCTCTCAGAACAGTCCTTCATAACCAATCCTTCAGAAAGTTTTCAGCATTCTACCTTCAGAATATCCCCATAACCCAACCACTTCTCAGCACTTTCACATCTGCATGGAGTCTCAGCCAGTCACACCTCACCCATAGATCATGGCAATAGCCTTTGAACTCAAGCTAGCTCCCTGCTTTTGCTCTGATGCCTTACCACAGGGTTTAGTCTCAAAACCGTAGTCGGTTTGATTTTTTGAAAATGGAAATCAGATCACATCACCACTCTGCTCAAAAGTCTCCAGTGATTCCCATCAAACTCAGAGCAAAAGCTTACGAGACCTTACAGGATTTGGTCATCAGTATCCCTGCCTCCCTCTACTTCCTCCTTGCTCACAATGCTGCTGCTGCGTTGACCTTCTTGCCCTTCCTACCTCAGAACCTTTGAATTTACTGTACAAAAATATTTCCACAGTTAACCACTACTCGCTGTTCTTGTTGCATTGATCTCCACAGCACTAAGTCAATCTAACAAATAGTATAACTTGCTTACTTATATAAACAAACTCAACTAGAAATGCTTATATGATTTTGTTCACTGCTATATCCCCTGTGCCTGGAACAGTGCCTGATATATTGGGAACATAACAAAAACTCACTCACTATTTGTAGAATGAATGGGAAGTTAAGCTATGAAAATAAATGAGGTCTCCCATGGAAGACATCTAGTGAGAACAGATGAGAAATTAAGAAAATTAACTTTAAAATATCAATATCTAAAGACTAGAATAAGGAAAGGTAGTATCAATCTTCTTGAGAGTATATCAAAGAATTAGATGAATTAAAAGAGGAATCAGAAGAGCATGAGAACAGATTCTCCAAGAAGAGCTTTAAGAACAGTGAAGGTTATAATTGATGGTGTCAAACCCTTAATGCCATAGTCAGTAGAATCAGGGAGGAAGAAGACAGAGCCACACTTTACGTTAGAATGTGACTAACAAGTGATAAAACTCACCTAGAGATAATTACTCCAGTTTTAAGTGGAGGGAGATCCACAAAGAGACCCAAGGACTCCAATGATTATGTCAATAACCATGGCATATCCAGTTTGCCATGTCACCAAACTGAGTAATTCATTTACCCAAAGCTTGAACTACCTAAATTTTAATATATAAATTATCTAACTTACTTATCTCTATTGTTTAACTTCCATTTAACTTCTATGTCAACCCCAAATAATTTCTTTCAAAATTTAGTAGCCTATATCTCCTTATTTTTCAGCTGTTAAGTACTCAACTGGATAGTGTGGGGAGCTTTTGAGATTTCCTCCCTGTGGAGAATTGTAGGTGATTATCCATTCAAGGATACTGCTCCACCCCAACAAAAAGGGCTGGCTGTATGATCTGGGTACACGTGGGGTGCATCGCTGTTCTCTACTGGCCTGTACTGCTGTGGGGGTACGGGCCAGGACGAGGTGAGGCAGAGAAGAGTGGCATGTAAGGAAGACAGCTGCAACCGCAGCCTGCATGGTGATGGGGATGCACACAGCTTCCTTTGTTGGCAAGATCCGGATTAGACTTGTGCCTGATCCACTGGAGCACAGCCTGGGAAGCCTTCGAGGTGGGCTTGTCCCCGCCAGAGAGGTGGAAAATCAATTTGGCTGGCAAACGAGAGCCCCCAAGAGCTCAGTCCACGCTCCATAATCCTATCCACCAGCAGCTCAGGAAATAGATGCCTGAGCCCTCACATATTCATGGGGGACATGAGGCATAAATCAGGCTTTAAGGATTGGGGGCAAAAAGAATGGACTCTCTGGCTGGATACTAATTAATCAAGCACAGAACACCTAAACCCTTCAACCTGGGACAGAGCCATGCAGAAGTAGGCACAGGCTGCTGTTTTTGCTTTTCCCGTTCGTTTTGTGGTTGTTGTTTGCTTGTTTCATTTCAATTAAAATAGATATTGGATAAAATGTTCCCCATTAGCTGGTGTTGCTTATGCCTCCCCCTGTCTTCCTTTAATTAAAAAACATGCTTATTGTAATACTTGCCAGAATCACTTTAACGGTATTTTAATTGTAATGTCTCTGCCTGATTAAAAAAAGAAAATATGAACTAGAAAGTGCTTGCAAAAATGTTCTCAGAATGCAGGGAAAAAATCAAACACCTCCCTGTAATGGGTACCACATACAAATTTCTTAATTGGTCTGGTTCTGCAGTCCAATGGCAACAGAGGGGGGAAATATGTATCTGAAATAAATTCGCCACTCAAGGTTGGAAACAATAGCAGTTAGGAGAAATTGTTTCATTGTTTCCATCAGCTCAGATTTCCCTAACAGGACAAGGAACTACATCCAACTAAAAATGCCATGCTCAGGAAAAGCACATGTAATGTGGCCAGACAAGCTCCACTGTTCTTGCAGAGTCTCACAGCCTTTGGGAGTAGAGTAGCCGGGCTAGGTGAGTCAGCCTCCAGTCCAGACAGTTCTATCTGCTCCCCTTAGTTGTTTTAGGTCAGTGATCCTCAAACTGCCTCAGAATCACCTGAAGAGCTTTAAAAACATAGCTCACATGTGTTCCACACCCAGAGAAGGTGAGGTACAGGTTCCAAGAATTTACATTTCTAGAAAATTCTCAGGTGATGCTGATGCTGCTAATAGGGGGCCACACTCTGAGAGCCATGGCTGCATTGATTATGTGTTCATGCTCTTGCAGCATGTGCTGTCATCTAAAACTGGTTGAGAACTGCTAGGCTGGAATGATAGATTCATTCTTTAATTCAAATAGCCAACATTTACTACTGATCTTGTTTTTTCTTGTTTTATCCAGTAGGTAAAGTTGTAAAAAAAAAAAAATTACAATCCCTGCTTCCAAAAGGTCACAATGAAGCTTAATTTTCTAAGGGAATTGATCCAACTTTGCACATAACTGAGAGAGAAGATAAAGATTATAATTCAGCCTTTTCCTCTTTTTTTAAGTATAATAAAAAGCAAAACTCATTAACTTAACCTTGCAAATAAATTAACTCTATGGACTTCTGGTGTGGCGCTGTAGGATAAACAAGATCAGTGGTTCAAATCCACCAGCTGCTCCTTAACTCAAAGATGACTATGAGTCAGAACCAACTCCACGGCACTTAACAACAACAACAATGGTGGTGGTGGTAGTGTGAAGTGGAGTCAGTTCCAACTCATAGAGACCCTGTATGGGGTTTCTGAGGCTGTATATCTTTACAGGAGCAGAAAGCCTCATCTTTCTCCTGTGAGACCACTGGTAGTTTCAAACTGCTGGTCTGAGATTAGCCAACCAACTATAATCACTACACTACCAGAGCTCCTTAAATTACTCTATTGGTTGGTTATGTGTCATGGAGTCGGTTCCAACTCATAGCGACCCTGTACAGGGTTTCCGAGGTTGTAAATCTTTACGGGAGCAGAAAGCCTTCTTTCTCCCACGGAACAGCTGGTAGTTTCGAACTGTTGACTTTGTGGTGCGCAGCCCGATTCGTAACCACTATGCTACCAGAGCTCCTTACCCTATACTAATTACTAAGTGTAAACATATTAATGGAAGATCAACTATAGAGAAATATTTAGAGGTACTCAAACACAGATATAAACAAATTCCTTTGCCATTATAGCTAGTGTTATCAATTACTATTTAACTAAACCTTGATCTCTTTTCTACTTCCAGGAAACCATTACATTCTTTTACCAAGTGTTTCCAGGCATTTAAGTGCTCACAGCCTTTAGCCACTTCATGGGCTTCTAAAAAGACACCTAGGACTCCAGAAAGCAAGCTATTTCTAAACAGAAATAGGTGTGTTTTTAAAAAAAAAAAAAAAAGGGCAGGTAAAACTCTCACTAGTTACCAAATAAATAATTCATTCAAATAATCTTCCATTGTCTCTTTATCAAAGTTCAATGAGCATTCACCCACATTGCTGACCAGTCCTATAATTTGATACACTTTTCTAAGCAATTTGTTTTTTTCAAAACATCCCAAGTATATATTTTTTTCTAAATGTTTTTCACATGATTTGGCTATAATATAATAGTTTTATCAATGAAAAACAACAGTTGTTTCCATAGTATTTATTTAAAATGTGAATATCCCTACCTTTACCTAACTCTAGACATATTAGATTATGTTTCTTAGATGTCATCAAGTCAGTTCTGACTCCCAGCAACTCTATGTACAATAGAATGAAGCACTGCCCAGTTCTGCAGTATCCTCACAATCTATGTTGGAATCCATTGTTCAGCCACTGCCAATTCATATCATTGAAGGTCTTCTTTTTCACTAACCAAGCATGATGTCCTTCTCCAGGGACGGGTCCCTCATGATAACATGTTCAAAGTATGCAAGATGAAGTCTCACATCATCTCTTCTAAGGAGCATTCTTGGCAGTACTTCTTCCAAAATAGAGTTACCTGTTCTCTGGAAGTCGATAGTAGATTCACTATTCTTTACCAACATCATAATTGAAAGGTATCAGTTGTCTTCTTTAATTATTGTCCAGCCTTCACATGCATAAAAGGTGATTGAAAATACCATGGTTTAGGTCAGGTACACCTTAGTACCCAAGGTGACATTTTTGCTTTTTGATACTGTACAGAGGTCTTTTGCAGTAGATTTGTCCAGTGCAATCATTGTTGATGTTGTTAGGTGTCATCAACTAATAGCAA
>NW_006408537.1:2333525-2339964 GCF_000296735.1 Chrysochloris asiatica
ATTATTTGCTCAGCATACAGGTTGAATAAGTATGGTGAAAGAATACAGCCCTATTACACATCTTTCTTAATTTTAAACCATTGTGTTCCCATGTTCTGTTAGAACAACTGCCTTTTGGTCCATGTACAGATTCCTCATGAGTACAGTTAAGTATTTGGGAATACACATACTTCGCAACGTTGTCCTTAGCTTGGCATGATCCACACAATCAAAAGCCTTTGCATAATCAATAAAGTACAGGTAAACATCTTTCTGATATGCAATATATCCCTTGATTTCCTGACCACTATTTTCATGGGTGTTGACAACTTCAGCCTTTTCTCTACCATGGCATTGTTTACTGGTCCCATTGTGAGGATTTGTTTCTTTATGATGGGGTGTAATTCATACCGAAGGCTATATTTTTTATTTCCATTAGTAAGTGCGTCAAGTCCTCTTTGCTTTCAATGAGCAAGGTTGTCTTTTCTGCATATCATAGATTATTAATGAGTCTTCCTCTAATCTTGATGTCTCATTCTTCTTCATCTAGTCTAGCTTCTCTGATTATTTGCACAACATACAGATTGAATAAGTATGGTGAAAGACAACCTTTCCGGATTTTAAACTGTTTGGTATAACCTTGTCCTTTTTGAATGACTGCCTCTTGGTCTATGTGCAGGTTCCATGAGCACAATCAAGTGTACTGGAATTCCCACTCTTTACAAGGCTACCCATAATTTTTTATGATTCACATAGTCAAGTCAATAACTTTGTGTAGTCAATAAAATACAGGTAAGCATCTTTTTAGCTTTCTCTGATATCAGCAATGACATCTCTTGTTCTACCCACATCCTTTTCTGAATCCAGCTTCAGTCTCTTGCAGTTCCCTGTGCATGTACTGCTGCAACTGTTTTGAATTATCTTCAGCAAAATTTTACAGGAATATGATAGTAAATGAGAAATAACAGTAATGATATTATAGAAATGATAAAAATGAAATGTTCAGTTTCCAGTATATTTTCATCAGCACAAGAATCCCATATAACCAATTATCTTAGATTTCTAGTTATACTTTCAGTTTTGGATAAGCAAGATAGGAATCATTAATCAGAAAATGAAGTCCAGGGTTAAGGAGACCCTCAGTCCTCAAGGACCCTTATAAGCCAAACAAAGGAGTTTAGACTTGCTCTAAGTGGTTAATGGAAATCCAGTGAGGAAAAGTTGTAAATAGAGAAGTTTGAAGCATTCATCTTTCATTACTGAAAATATTATAGCTTCTGCACTAGGAAGGCACTGGTTCTTTTCAGTGGCATTTTTCATGTTACAATATCCAAGTTGTCAAGACATAAAGCTGTAAATTGTTTAATATCTATCTTTCTGTCTGTGTGCCCATCTATTGAAAGCATGTCCTTTCTCACAGCAACGGCTTATCTTTCATTTAAGGCTAATCAAGTGTGTCTGAGACCGTTCTCTGGAGGTAATAATGTAAGTCATTGTCTGCTGGGGAAAAATAAGGGGTTTCAGAGCCAAGTGCCCCCCACATTAAAAAGCCCTTGTCTCTGATCTCTGATACACAAATATGAAATGAGATTAGTCACTGTCTGGACTACTCCGCTAACATCTGAAGATACCAGGAAGGACTCAGATTATAGAGAAATTCTTTGAGTTCAATCCTACCTCTTTGGATCAAAAACTCATTCATTGATTCATTTAACAATTCTTTGAGTACTTCTTACGTACCTAGAAATGCTGGCAATATAAAGGTGAATAAAAACATATCTGGCTCCTGCCTTCTTAATTCTATAGCCTAGACCACACCTTCCCTAAAGGTAGAAAGGAGGAAGGAAACATGCCCAAATAAAATAGTGATAAAGAATTGGTTTAAAATTAATTTCCAATTATTAGCCAATAAAGCCTGTCAACTTTGCTTAGCTTTTTCAAAGCCCAGGTTAATTCGTTATGATGCTAATTTTTTAAATAAGGCTTCCACTTTAAATTAAATGATTTAAATTTTTGCACAGACCAATCTATTACAAAGTACCATGCTTGCAAATACGGGACAGGGTTTACTGAACATTACTGCACTGTCTCCACAGGGCTACAAAGGCAAGGAATAGTAATGTCTAGTAGAGGTTTATTCAAGTCACTGCCCTACTGCAAAGGGAAGAGAATCACCTTCATTTCTATTTTGTGTGTTGATTTAAAGGCTAGGCCTTTACCCAAAGCCACTGGAGAATCTATGGTTGCTGCAAAAAGAACTCAGACCCCTACTTGGCTGAGTCAAATTCATTGTCTTGCCTGTGCACAATCCTCCCAATTCTTGCCTTGAAAGTTAGCTACATTCCAACTGAGAGAGACAGAAATTCAACTAATCTCTTTTTACAACCAACTTATAGATGTTGTTGTTGTTGTCTAATGTCCTTGAGTCAATTCCGACCCATAGCGTCCCTGTATAGAGTTTCCAAGGAGCAGCCAGTGAGCTTGAACCACCGACCTTGCAGTTCAAACAACTTTACAGTCTGATGAATTGGCCCACAGCGCCACACCAAGACTCCAAACTTACAGATACATTACTTTAAATTTACCAATATGCAACAAATGTTCCCAGCTACAAAATCCTCTCTCTCATGTTGATCAAGATATACTATAGTTATGAGATAAAGAAATTCTATTGCAGAATATTTCATTTTTATTAAAATTCCCAGATGTCTTCAGTTGGGTTCTTCCTTTAAATTTAAGTGGATATCAGTGAAACCTTGAAACTCAACAGTGAGCACAGTGACTCACAAAGGCCTGATGCACAGAGGCCAGAGTGATAGCTCAGGGAAATCCTGCTTCATAGTAGTCCTAGATCATTTCATTGTAAAGCATTATCTGAAGCAAGCACCTAGGGATACTGAGAATGGTTCAGACCTAACTAGGAGGAACTGAGTCTATAACCCCTAGGATAAAAAAAGACTGTGCTGAAGTACAGCACTTAATACTTTGCTCTGAAAATTTTAAACACTTGCCAAGGACAATAGTACTCTACAATGAACCTGTGGATGCAATCCTGTTTGGATCAAGACAAAATGTCCTATCTCAATAAACAAAGAATATGCATTTTAGACCCATTGTTGCTGCTGTAGTTAAGTAGCTTCGAGTCAGTTCTGACTCATAGCAACCCTGTATAGTTTCCAAGGAGCATCTGGTGGGCTTGTAGCGCTGACCTTGTGCTTAGCAGTCCAGTGCTTATCTTATAGCAGTGTTATCAGAACCACATGGTATAGAAATTGTAAATATAACAGACTTGGCAATAGCTGAGTTTCCTCAAAATTGTGGACCAAAAAAAAAAAAAAAAAAAAAGAACATGTTCCAAATTGTACCAGATTACACCAGAAAATCATGCTTCCACAAAGTCCAAGTAACAAGGAGAATGAAGGCCATAAAATGCGTCAACTCTGCTACTTACACCTCTCTATCATTCCCTCTCTCACAATAGAAAGAAAAACACTTCCAAATACATTCAGAAGATACCTGAAACAAAAGCAATCTAAGGTCTTTATTACCTAACTAGTTCTTTCAGTAATCCATTTTACTTTGCACGTAAAAGCAGCCACTATATGTGAACAAAATAGTGAATGATGCCTATTATTCAGTCATTGCTTCTGTTACCTTGTCAGCCCAAAAAATAACAACTAGCATTAATTGAGTGCTTACTCTGGGGCAGGCTCTGTGCTCAAGGCTTCACCATTATCCCTTCATTTAATACTCAAAACACCCACAGCAGATGAGGAATACATTTTTACATTGGCACACAATATTGAACAATCAATATTAGTTATCACTGCTAATGTTTTTGTTACTATAATTAGGCATTACCCTCATGAAGAAAACCCTCAGGTTAATGGAAGGTGTTGTGTATAAAACCATGTCCCCCTAAAACATGTGTGGAATTCCTAACCTCTATACTCCTGGATGCAATCCTGTTTGGAAATAGGATTTCTTTTTTATGTTAAGTAGATCACACTTGAGTGAGTTGAACTCTAAATCTAATCACCTCTGAGTTATTAAAAAGAGCCTGACCAAACAGAGATATGCACATACAAATGGGAGAAGACAAGCCATAAGAGAATCATCCACAAGGCAAGGAACCAAGGAATGCCCTGTGAGCCTGTAAAAGACGGGATCAAAATGGCTGTGGCCCTGATTTGGACTTTTAGCCTTGGGAACAATGAGAAAACAAATTTATGTTACAGCAGGACTAGGTAGCTAAGACAGAGGCTAAGCAACCTGCCCAAGGTTACAGAGTTAGCAAGTAAATTCAGACTCAGTTCTTTGTGGCTTGAAAGATTGCCAAGTATTTAACTGCTTTAGTATATACCAGTAGACCAAGAAATAGAAAATCACATTAAAGGAAACCTGTGCACTATCAGGCAGCAATAGAGACTGCATACACACTTCTGCTCAAACATTATACAGAGATGGTACTGCGAGTAGCAAGCAACTACAGAATGAGCTCCTTCTGAAAGCTCAACACCAAGGAGAGAGAAGTTTCAACAGCTCATCCTCCTCTGATCAATTCTTAATTGATCATTATGTCTAGGCCACTTGGTATCAAGCTGCTTGACCACCAGATCAGAGAGCAATTCATTGACTAATTCAGGAAATATGAATGCTTTCCCCACTACAGACCATAAGCCTGAAATCTTTGCCTGCAATGCTTAATGACTCTCACAAGAAGGTAACATTCCTTCTTTGTTATTATGGCTCATCATAATTACTTGGAATAAAAATAAAATTTTTAATTCAGTGATGCCTATGGCCATTGGGCATCTTAACATAAAAGAACCAAAAATATAATTAACTAAATCAAGGCAATATGCCTATTGCCATCCCAGCTCATTAGTATTAATTGATTGGGTTTATTCTCTTTTGTGTTTAATGGAACCCCTAAAAATATTTAAAAAAAAAAAGAAGAAGAAGAAGAAAAGATAGAGCAAGAAATTAGACAAAAGCTCTGGATTCTACATTAATTAAGGTAAGTTCATAATATGATTGGAGCTCTTATCATGGTCTCAAAATAATCTGGCATTTTTCAATACAGCTCAGGGATCAGTATAGACAGCATCATCAGTAATGGAACAAAACTTTGTCTCTGGTACCATTTTCCCCATGCTTCAAGGAAATGTACAGCTCTCCTTCCTACTACGTAAGTTGTGCGTCTGAGAAAGTAATGTCAATTCTATGTTATAGATGGAAATATGAGTAAGGCACAGAGAGTTCAAGAATTTTGAAGGCTCAAATTCTAGAGTTGCTGGCTTTCCTGATGTAAGAGTTCTCTATAAATAAGATTGCTGACTTACATGAATGGAAAACTATTAGAGAAGATACAGTATCTTCATAAAATAGTTCCACTTTTATTTAGGACCAGTCCTTTCTAAAATGTATACATACTTTAAGTAGACTGCATTTGTTGTAAAACTATGGAAATGGACAAGAAAGCACTTCTACTATCATTGGCTTAAACTGTTTCATGCTTTTTGCTCACCCTGAAGATAACATAGGAATAATAAATTAAATTCTACTCAACTGTTTGTCTGGTATCATGACTGGATGTGAAAAAGATTCCTAATAACACAGATATTCAAAGTGTGAATTGCTGTTGATGATGATAATGATTCAATCTTTTATCCAAATAGCTTTTTATTGTCCTTTCAGTAATACATGGGCTTTCACATGTATTACAGATGAAGAGAAAAAATTAGAGATTTAGAGCTATGCAATATCAACCAGATATGAGAGCTGGGGTTTTTAACCAGAGAAGGCATTCTCCAAATGTCTTCTAGAAACAACAACAAAAAAAGGAAAACCTTACCAATAGAGTTTCTATTTCTTGTTGTTGTTGTTGTTGTTAAGTGCCGTTGAGTCGGTTCTGACCCATAGCGACACTGCACAGAGTTTCCGAGGGTGTAAATCTTTACGGGAGTAGAAAGCCTCATCTTTCTCCCATGGAGCAGCTGGTAGTTTCGAACCGTTGACCTTAAGGTTCACAGCCCGATTCGTAACCACAACGCTACCACAGCATATTTCTAGCAACTTATAATGCTGTACATACACATGTGTATATAATATGCTGTTGTTAAGACTCACAATGATGCTGTATAGGGTTTCCAAGATTGTTTATCTTTGCAATAGCAAAAGTCTCATCTTTCTTCCACAAAGTGGCTGGTGAGCTTGAAACATCAATCTGGTAGTCTGCAGTCCAGTGCTTATCATATGAGCCACTGCACTCTGTATATATCATATTTGTTTATATGTATACAAAGGGCTCTCAAAAAGTTCATAGAAAATGTAATTAAAAGGCAATGGAAAATTCCACAAACTATTTGAAGTCTCCTCATATCTACGCTACAAGAAGAATGAAGTCCTTGACAAGAATGTTGTTTATTGGTCCAGTGGTGAGGATTTTTGTTTTCTT
>NW_006408537.1:2342291-2363147 GCF_000296735.1 Chrysochloris asiatica
GACCCTGTACAGGGTTTCTGAGGCTGTAAATCTTTATGGGAGCAGAAAGCCTCATCTTTCTCCCACAGAACAGCTGGTAGTTTCGGACTGCTGAACTTGCAGTTCACAGCCCGATTCATAACTACTACACTACCAGAGCTCCTATGACATGCATAGTCATGCAAAATCACAGTGCCCTTGGATACCAGTCCTCTGAGTTTAATCTGAAGTTTAGGCTTCAGGTCTTCAATGAGCATCTCACTGTAAAAAGTACTGTTGATTGTTGAAACTTTGTCCTGATACTGTTCCGATACTTGCCCTTGAGAATCCGAGAAAACTGTAAGCATTAATTTTCCAGCTGATGGTTAGCTTTTGAACTTTTTCTTGGTTGGCAATTGAGGATGTTTCCATTCCATACTTTGCTGTTTACTCTCAGGATTGTAGTGATGAATCCATGTCTCATCACAAGTAAAGTGTTTTTTTTTGAAGAAATGTTTGCATTTCTTTGAGAATCAATCCAAGTTTTGTTTGCAGATGGTCAAATGCTTCTGTTTATGCTTTTACATGAGTTGCTTCGGTATCCATCTCACACAAAATTTTCGAAACCCAAGTTTGTCATGGATTATTTCATAGGCAGAGTCATGGCTGATTTGCAAATGATTTGCCACATAATCCACTGCCAAGTATCTATTCACCAGAATCATTCACATGCGTGATCAATGTCATAAGCCATGTACATGGACAGGTGTTTTAATATAACCAGAATGTGGATAATTTTTGACTCACCCTCACATATTATTGTGTATCTACATGTGTATGTATGTGTGTATAAGTCAATGAGAACAAGTGAGAGAGTGAACCAGTAAATGAGTTTAGAAAAAAATTATATTTAAGAGAGTAAGGATTTGAAAAACATATTTTTTCAATTTCATCCAGGACATAAATGCTACACTTTGTTCCAAGTCTATTCATTCAACAATCAACATCACACATTTTTTTTCTGCCTTCATCATGTTTCAGGCACTGTTCTAGACCATGAAGAGAAAATAAGTGATAAAGAAATTGGTGATGGTCTTTGTCTTTCTGAAGGAGTCCGAGTGGTAACGTGGCCAAGTGCTGGGCTGCTAACTTCAGGACTGGCAGTTCAAATCCACCAATTACTTCATGAAAGAAAGATGAAGCTGTCTGCCCCCATAGAGATTTAAAGCCTTGGAGACCTTATGAGGTAGTTCTGTTCAAGAGGGTTGCTATGAGTCTAAATCTACTCAACAGAAGTGAATTTTTTGCCTTTTTGAGCTTATTCTAGTTCAAGAGAAAGATTGTAAACAAATAATTTCATGTGATGCTGAGTGCTATGAAGAAAAAAAAAGGATAGAGAAAGATGGTGATAGTGATCAAATTTTAGAGATGGCCAGCTATCTCTGAAATATAGTAATATTTTCTCAAATTGCTGAATGGAATGAGTGAGCTAGCCATGAGAACATCTTGAGGAAGAATATTTCAGGCAAAGAGTATTACGTGCAAAGGCCCTAAGGCAGGTTAGTGCCCAGGAGTATTCATGGAAGAACTGGGGCAAAGTGAATGAGGGACAGAAGAGCAGACGACAAGATCAGTGTGAAAGGGTCAGAGATTTGGTCATGGTAAGCACTTTGGATTTTATTCTTAGTAAGATGAGAAGCCATTGGAGGGTTTTGAGACTAAAAGTAGTAATATCTGACATATTTTTAAAGGATGCAGACACTAAACTGAAGTTTATTTTAGCATACAATTTAAAAATCAAACACCTGGATTAAAATACAAGAAGGCTTGTATTTCTACCACAAAAGTAGCTTCAGAGGTGGACAGTCTAAAGCTGGTCAACAAGGTCCTGAGTTTCTTCTATTTTTTTGCTTCCCCATTCTTAGTGAGTCACCTCATGGTCCAAGATGGTGAGTAAAAATGCAACTACCCTATTTACATTCCAGAAAGCAAGAAAAAGAAAGAAGGATGAACAAAGAAACCATACCGCATCCTGTGTCAGCTCTACTTTAGGAAACTTCCAGAATGTCCCATACCTCCTTTACATCTTATTGGCTAGTTTCTAGTCACAAGGCCATATCTAGTTACAAAGGAGGAAAGAAAATGAAGCATTTTAGCTGGGGCATTGTTTCTCCAAATAAAATTGAGATTGTACAATTAAGGAAGATAAAGAATTGAAGACAGAAAAACAAATGGAAAAGCAATTTGAAATGGTTCAGGCAAAATTTTATAATGACTAGAGCTAGGCTGGTACCATTGATGGTGTTGTAATAAGAAGCACATGTAGAAGATCCAGTAAATAGGATTCATTGATAGATTGGGCGTTGGAGGTGAGAAAAAGGAAAGGGTCTGGGATGCTGACAAGGTTATAGCATGAGCCTCAGGATACATGCAGTTCCATTAACTGAGATGGGAAAGTTCCTCAAACTTTAACTTGTATTTCTATTGATAAAAACACATCTCAGATGTGAAAAATACATCTTTCATCTCCTCTCTATTCAATTCTAAACTCACATCCTGGATGCCCTCATCACTCCAGTATACGTTCTGCCTTTACTGTCTGCAACATTTATTTTAGAACTAGAAATTCTGCTGTCTTATGTTTGTCCTCTATTAATTTTTCTTTAGTGATATTATACAATACTGCTATTAAAGCATTAAAATTAAAATAATTAAAAAACAACACACATTGCCACCAGGTAAATTCCAACTCATAGCAATTCTGTAGAAGAAACAGAGAGAGAGAAAAGTGTTGGAGAAAGGCAGTAGCATGTATGTAACACACACTTGACATCCCCCTCTTACATAATTCAAGATCTTGGCAACCAAACATTTGCATAAACCTGTCAACTTCCAATAGAATTTTGCCTGAATCACCCCAGTTTATTGTTGTTGTTGTTAAGTGCCATCAAGTGTCGGGGACTGGACTCGACATAGTTGTGTTGTTCACAAGTGTTTGGTTCACGAGGAGGGGAGATCCAGCGGCAATAGGGATAGCGAAAGAATACACAGACAAACAGAAGAAGGGAGACAATGAGGCACCCCAAAGCCAGGGTAGATACATCACTGGTGAGCAGACTTGGGGCTACAGAAATCGTGGCCTCTGCAGGCAGCAACTCACTGCCCTGCAATCTTTACTGCATGCCCTCCTACCTGTAATGCATACCTGGGGAGGCCCAGGCCTCTGTTTTATTTAGGGGAGTAGCTTCACACCAAGCTGGGAGGGACTTAGGCAAGGTACAGCTAACATCAGTACTTTTCCAGACATTCAGGTAACTTTACATTGTACTTCGCTGGTTCGCATCCCAGGCCAGCAACTTGGTTTCTCAGGCTCAATTAACATATCTATAGCCCCTGAACTCAGTTGGGGGAAGGTGAGAGGTAAGGACAAAAGCTTGGGCGGAGTCCTGCTGTTTTCGGCTTCCTGAGCCAGGTTTTCAGGAACTTGGCTGAATAGCTAACACTTGGGAGAGATTCAGGGTGGATGGCTTTTTTGTCTGTAGAACAAAGAACTGTGATGTAGCTAAGATGTTTTTAGTTAATCCTTTAGAGAAAGGCTTGACCTTGCAACCTTTAGACTTGGCTTTAGGAAAATATCACATTTATCTGTGGATTATCAAGGGCTTCTTATATTAAATTAATACATGTAACTGAATATTAGGATGAAAAACAATTTGCCATTGACTGCCAAGTGGCTAGATCTGTTACACTTGGGCCTATAGGGCCTCGAACCTCTGACCAGTCTTACACGATCTGCAACATAAATTCTGATTCATAGCAACCCTGTATAGGATTTCCAAGGAGCAACTGGTGGGTTTGAACCACCAACCTTGCAATTCGCAATCCCATGCTTATTCTACAGCACCATATTAGGACTCCCTTCCAGGTTTAGTCTGTATTTTATTCTCATATTATTTAGAATACACTTACCCTGTGGTGTTGGTGGTGGTTATGTGCCATGGAATCGGTTCCAACTCATAGTGACCCTGTATAGGGTTTCTGAGGCTGTAAATCTTTACAGAAGCAGAAAGCCTCATCTTTCTCCCGTGGAGCCACGGGTAGTTTTGAACTGCTAACCATATGATTAGCAACCCGACTTGTAACTACTACACTACCAGAGCTCTTTTACACTGTGGAAGGGAAGAATACATTAAATGAAGGTTCTCCTTCCCCTCTCAGGGAATGGGACAGGTGGTAGGACTATGAGGCTAAATTGTGGACACAAATTTCTGTACAAATAGACTTCAGGAGGTGTTGACAGGGAGCAGGGTTGCCTAGAATGAAATGCTGAGATTTTTATCATGGGTCATGGCTTCTAGAAAGAATGAGGACAGAAAAGGTATACAGTTCAAATTTGGTTCAACAGATGATTTGTGAATGCTTATTAAATGACTAGGACTTTTTTGTATAAGATATAAAGTGGGGAAAAGAGGAATATACATTAAGGAGAATTATTCCTCATTTTTTTTTTTATGTCTTATATAAGGAAAAAAAGTATAAGGAAGGTATAAGGAAAAAAATAGGGAATAATGCCTTACAGTATCACTCCTTACTTTTCTTATACCTGACACAAAGAGTTACTAGGCTACTTAATGTTGTTGTTGTTAAGTGCCTTGAGTTGGTTCCAATTCACAGCAACCCTATGTAGTGTTTCCAAGGAGCAGTTGGTAGGTTTGAACTGCCAACCTCTGAACTATGGCTCACAGTCCAGTGCTGATTCTACAGCACCACACCAGGAGTTCTTAATAAGCCATAGCAAATTATCTGTTGAACCAAATTGGACCTGTATACTTGCCCTGCTCTCATTCTTTCTAGAAGCCATTACCCATATCTCCATGTTAAAAGTCTCAACATTTCACTTTAGACAACCCTGCTCTCTGCCAACATCTCCTGAAGTCTATTTGTACAGAAATTTGTGTCCACATTTAGTCTCACAGTCCTAGCAACTGTCCCACTCCCTGACAAGAGGAGAACCTTCATTTCATGCTTTCTTCTCCTTCCACAGGAGTCCTGGTGTGGCACTGTGAGCTAAAGTGATGGACTGCAAAGTCAAGTTAGCAGGTTCAAGCTAATCAGCTGCTCCCTGGAAACCCTATACAGGGTCGCTATGGGTTGGAACCGATTAGACAACACTTAACAACAACCCAGGATAAAAATATTTTATTCTCATGCTCCAAATAATATGATGCTAAAGGTACGCCTGACCCAAGCCATGGTCTTTTCAATAACCTCCTATGCATGAGAAAGCTTGACAGTGAACAAGGAAGACCATAGAAGAATTGATGCCTTTGAGTTATGGTGTTGGAGGAGAATATTGAAAGTGCCATGCGTTGCCAAAAGAACCAATAGATCCATTTTGAAAGAAGTGCAGTCAGAGTGCTCCTTGGAGGCCAGGATGGCCAAACTTCGTCTCTTATACATTGGACATATTGTCATGAGGGACCAGTCACTGGAGAAGGATATCATGTTTGGTAAGGTGGAGGACCAGAGAAAAAGAGGAAGACCCCAGCGAGATGGATTCATGAAGTGGCAGCATCAGTGGGCTCAAGTGTGACAATGATAGTGAGGTTGGCCCAGGATCGGGCAGTGTTTCGTTCTACTGTGCATAAGGTTGCTATGAGTTGGTACTGACTCAATGGCACCTAACAATAACAACAACAAAAAATAATGCCTAAATCTTGGATAAGCAAGAAAAACACTGTTGGTACGTGACAGATTTGGACATGAAATAAGATCTTGAATACATTATAAGAGCGTATATAATACACACTCGGCTGCCTTTATCCAACCTTTTTCTTTCTCTTGGATCCTTTTTTTCCATCTTTGGTTTCTGGCTCTCCCTCTGAACACTATTCGGTGATTGCACATCCTCCTCAAACTAACAGTACATACAAAATGCAAGCAACTTTAATTAGGAAACTTCTTCCAAATAGTAGCATAAATTTAAGAGGAAGACCCTAAGCTATTGAAGGGCATGCCATCCTCCAGTAAAAGTTGATGCTTATAGGTAGTTGTTGTTCTTCTTCTTAAGTGCCGTCAAGTTAATTCCAACTCATAGTGACCCTGTATAGGGTTTTCAGTAAGTGGCTGGTGAATTTGAACCACCCACCTTGTGGTTCAAACTTACCTTGTTGTCCAGTGCTTTATCCCACAGTGGCATCCCAGGATGTCTTTGTTGTTGCTGTTGTTAGCTGCCATCAAGTCAGTTTTGACTTATAATGACCTTTAAAGGCCTGGAAATATCATCTTTTCATTGACCCACAGCTTTAAGTATGTAATTTTTTTTGGTCATTGTTATGTTAGATAGTTTATGGGTATCAATAAGGCAGAACACATTGTAGACACAACACACATATGCACACTTGAGCATATACACACAAACACATAAACACACATGCACATGCTCACATAAACGTATACATGCACATGTAAACACATACATACATGTACACACATACACACACCACAACATAGGGTAAGAGCCCAAGCTGACAGACCAATTTTTCTCCTAAAAAAGTCACTAATTAAGCATGAAACTTATCTTTGACACTGAAGAACAAAATACCTTCCAGAATACAGAATGACAAAATGCCTCATCAGAAAATACTGAATCTTAGCAAGGAGGGGAGTGATTAACTTTTCAGTCTAGGAGTGGAGGTCCCTAGGACCATCAAGGGAGAAGAGCAGAGAGCGGGACCCTACCCTGAGAAGCAGTGATGCCTGAAATGGAGCCAGAGATGATGACGAGGAACGATGGAGCAACAGGAGACTTTAGATCCAGAGAGGGAGAGCAACTGTGTACCCATGGCAATGAGACAATATACAATAAAATGAATGTAAAACTAATGTTCTCCCATGTAAACTATCACATAATTCACAATAAAACATTTAAGAAAAAAAAAAAAAAAAAGCTCATGGAAAAATGGAATTAAAAGGTTTGAAGACCCTTTGTATCTCCATAAAAAAAAAAAAGAAAGAAAATACTGAAGCAGTCTCTAAGAGAGGCGGTATCAAAACTGCACGTTTTTATGTCTTTTGAATATATTTTATTTTCCCTTCATGCAATCATGCTTTTACTTCAACAAAAACAAATGCTTGTGTAACTATTAAATATACTTATAGTAAAGAATGGAGTCCTGATGTGGTATTGTAGGATAAACACTGGACTGCTAACCGCAAGGTCAGCAGTTCAAACCCACCAGCCACTCCTTGGAAACCCTATACATGATGTTGATGAGTCAGAATTGACTCAGTGGCCCTTGACAATAACATAATAAAGAATAGTGTTTTAGTGCAGAGTTTTATAGGTAGTTATTGTTGTTGTTAAGTGCCATCATGTCAGTTCTGACCCATAGTGACCCTGTATAGGTTTCCAAGGAGCGGCTGATGAGCTTGAACCACCAACCTTGTGGTTCAAACCAACTTTGCAATTTAGCACATTAACCCATAACTAATCATATTTCCTAAGCAATTTTCATTTGCAAGTGTAGAGAGTCACGTTGATAACTACTCCTTATGATCAGTCACTGAAATAGACAACAATTTGTATTTTCATTCAACAGATAAGGAAATAAATGCACAAAGATGAGAAATAACTGACTTAATCATTTGGTGATATGGTGGAAAACTAAAATTTGAAATCTCAGCCTTCCCAACTTCCTCAACCCTCGAGCTATGTGACCGATTTTGCAATAAGAAAGCCTATTTATATGACTTTCCATGGGACCAAGAAGTCAAAACCACAACAGGGAAAAAGCAGGAAGACATTGCTTTCTTGGCAAGGAATTTCAAAGGCAGCAGCATTAACCAATTTCAGGGCATTTTGCTCTATTGTGGGGGCTGCCCTGGATAAGCGTGACTACAAAGTGCTTGAATGAAGAAGCATATTCTTTGAGTAGGCTGTTAACCTTCTTGTTTTTAAAAAATTAAAATAATCAAGCACTGTGCTTATAAGAGTCAAAAGAAAGGGCTTTCACTTTGAACCCTCTGACCACTTCTTCCTTTTCATAGTAAGATCTCAATTGATCTGAAAATAAATCGTCAACCAAGTTCTGGAATGCAGCCAAAAAGTTTCCCTCCCTCCTTTCCACTAAGAGTAGGAGAATTACATATATACTGTGCCCCCTGCAAACTCCACAGACCTTTAATGTGCAGTAAGTTGAGGATGCTCGTGTTGGTGTCAAGCAGAAGCCACTGGCCACTCTCCACCGTGACGTTGTCGCCATCTTGTGGTATGCCTTCAGGAAACCAGCTGTGAGCCCTTGACCATCTCTGGCAGAACTGAAAAGAAAACTGGACCTGGAAAACAGACAGGTGTTTTGTTTGTTTTTCTTTTGATTGTGTTGTTTTGTTTTCTATTTGTATTAAGTAGGATAGTATGGGTGATTCATCAAAATAGAACCTCTTACATGAATTAAAGTTAATTTAAATATAACTTCAATGTCCTCAAGAAAATTAGTTACCCATTTTTTATACTACTAACCCAAATAGAGAAAACTAATGGAGGGGAAAAAATTATACTTGGAGTGTCTCAGTGCAGGACCCCCAGAATTCTCCAATAGTACAATGCTATATTGTCTTATCTTTTTTCCACCCAAAACAGGGTCCCCTTCCACTTAAGAGGTGGGGCCCATTCCATTTTTTATTTTCACAGACATGTATTGAGTCTCGGACAAAAAGTCATAAATAGCTTGGAATAGGGAGAATTAAAATATTCTGCTTGATGGGTGGCATTTTGCTTTATGTAATTGGTATCATTTTTCACTGGCTCTACTGCCAAGTGTCCCTGTTTTATAGGAACATTCCTCTTCTCAAGTGCTCAAACCCATCCTCCCACTCCATTATTTTATGTTATTTTTCCCCTGTATGCTGGGTGTATCCGTGCTGAACAAATCCCATGCATAGATGAAATGCCGACTGACTTCAGATGACAAGTAAATAGCTTGGAACCTCTGGGTCAGAATCATGGGGCAAGACTCAGAGAAGGTTCCCAGATGCAGATTCAGTCCCTCTCCATCCCAGTCTTTGGTCGCCCCTCAGAACTTTTGGGTTTCCTTTTAATTTGCAGTCACACTGAAGTCATATGTTCTTCAAAACAAGTATAGAAACCACAGAAAACAGTTAGCTTTCAGCTCCTGCCGGAAGTAGAGATGTCTGAATGCCCTATGCGGTTATGGGACTATAATTATGGACTTGGTAACTGTTGTCAAGTCAGCCGCCAACTCATGGTGATTCCATGCACAACAAAATCAGTTCACTGTGATCCTGAATTTTCAGAAGTAGGTCACCAGGCATTTCTTCTTAGTCTGTCTTAGCCTGGAAACTCTACTGAAACCTGTTCAGCATCACAGCAACATGAAACTTACAGATGAGTGATAGCCATGCTTGAGGTACATTCGCCAGTAACTGAACCCTGTTCTCCCACATAGAAAGAGTTAATCCTACCACTGAGCCACGTCTGCTTTCACAATTATTAATAATAAAATGAAATATATACCTCAAAGTAATGCATACAACATGTATAAGCCTCTCTCCACACCATTCTTCCACCCAACTTCCAAACAAATGTGAAGCCTCTGAAAAGGCGTTAGAGGCAGATGGGAATATTAAGAAGGGAAAGCATGTTTATAATACCAACAACTGTGCTTACACTGAAAATAGTGCCCTGGAGTATCTCTGAGAGAGAAAATAGAAAAAAATGTATGGCCGGAAGATCCAGCAGAGTTTCTAGGAGAACACACCAACACCAAGAATTATACCCAACCAAATTACCTACAAGTCTGTAACTAGGAAAGTCATGGTCTTTTAGTTTCTAAGACTATGGCTCATAAGACAGAAAGGTATAAGACACAGTGATAACCAATCCCAGCACCACAGAGAGAAGAATGGGTTATATGTGAACATCATTTTGAGTCACACAAATCATGTCACCATGAGGACTATCCATCGCCTCTCCTATTCAAAGTAGGAAAGTACTTTAACTCCAGATGATTTCACACTGAAGTTGGTTATGTTGTTCTTAGGCACTGTCAAGTCAATATTGGCTAGGTTATAGGAGATGAAATTTCAAAACATGTCTCTTATAAAGCTAGACATTCTTACAACCTCTTAATTCATTTTTGTAGAATGCGTAAAGAGAAAGGGAGGTGAAGAAGAAACTGATGTGGAATAAAGAGGTGAGAGAATGGAAAAAAGAAAGGGAATCACCTGCACAAGAGAGTGAACATTTACTTAAAGTAGCCTGGATTTCTAGAAGGTCCGACTCAAGAGAAATCCTCTCTCTTCATTTCAAAGATGTTGTTTCACACAGTGCTTCTCAGCTTAGAATTGTTTAAACTACAATTTTAACAATTCCACTCTAAGCCTACTGAATCAAAAGTTCAGGCAGTAGGGACCAGGATTCTGTAATTTTAATAACTTCCTCAGATGATACTTATGCATTAATATTTGAAAACCAATTCAAGACAAAGGGTTAGAAAGGAGGAAAATATATTGAAAATGAAACCAAGATGTTTTCTCTAAATGCAAGGGCTTAATGAAGACCAACAAGCTGAACAGGGTGGTAGGTGGAAGGACTCAGGAGAAGGAGGAAGAATTCACCAGTGTAGCTCTTTCTGATACACTAACTTCATGTCCACCGCCCAGCCACAGAAGTACAAAGATAATCAGAACCCATGGCCTTCACAGTGAAAAGTTCAGAAATAGTGAGACAGTAATGAGCTATTGAAGAAGATCAACAGAAGACTATCCCAAGGTGTCTTTCATTAATTAACTTACTAATACTTTAGAAGTTCTTATCATTAGGATTAATGATATCTAACTCTACTTTAAGAACTTTCTCTCTTCATCTGAAGCACTTGTGTATCATTAGGTACACTTCATCTATGACAAAATCTTGGCCTGGCCTGTCAGCCTATATTTTCAGATCTAACCCAGTGGGGTGGGAATGTCAAATGTTGTTGTCTCATCTTTAACAACAAGGAAGTAAAGGTTCAAAGCGCATATGTGCTAAGTTAAAGACAATAGTAGGGGAGACAGCATTGATTTAGACAAAGCAACTCCCCACCTCAGGCCTCTTTACACACCTCTCCTGGAACATTCTTCCCCTGAATATCTGCATGGCTCACTATCCTACTCTGATCAAATGTTATGTTCTTCTTAGTCTCCCTATCTAAAATAGCACTATCATACTCTCTCCTTTCACACTGTTTCATTTTCCTCCCTAGCATTTATCACTATTAGATCAGATCATTACTTGTCTATTTGTTGATCACCAATTGAGCTTACTTGAAGGCATCTTCAATGACAGTAAGGACTTTGTTTTTGTCATGGCTCTATCCCTACCTCCCTAGCCAGTCCCTGATAGTAAGTTCTTAATAAAAATGAATTAAATGTTTATTAAATGAATCTTCTACCTGCTAACCCCATGTATACATTTATAGATATTATACATCTCTACCCAATACACTAAAAGCAATGGTAGTGTAGTGGTTACGAGTCAGGCTGCCAACCTCAAGGTCAGCAGTTTGAAACTACCAGCAGTTCCATGGGAGAAAGATGAGGCGTTATGCTCCCATAAAGATTTACAGCCTCGGAAACCCTGTGCAGGGTCATTATGAGTCGGAACCAACTCCACAGTACTTAACAACAACAACAAACCCAATACACTAGGTGGACAAACATTTAACAAGACCAAAAGCACTTTGAAATACCCCATGCCCTAGATCTCCTGGTCTATTGGATTTGGCCCAATGCTTTCAAGATCTATTTAAGCTTAAACCAAATAATGGGAAATACATATTGATTAGAACCTGAGTGGCAGATTCATTCTTCCTATTAATTATCCCACTGACTTTTTTCTTTAACTATAAGGATCTCTCTTCAATGTGATACATTTCAAATGCATATAATTTTTAAACATTTAGTTTCAAGAAATCTATGACTATTGATATTCAAACTTCTCTTTGGTATAATAAAGGTATCTTGAAATGCATACATTTTTATTGGTGATTCATGATTTAACATAAAAAAATCATTAAATATCAAAAGAAGTACATGGGTGATCGAAAGGTTTTAACACACTCTAATGATAACTGAAGAGTTGGAGGTACCAGTCCATCCAGGAAAACTTAGAAAAAAAGTGTGACAATCTACTTGTAAACAATCAGACACTGAAAACCCTGTGGAACATGGTTCTACTTTTACACACATGGGGTTGCCATGAGTGGGGATTGACTCATTTTGTTTTGTTACTAAAAGAACAAAAAAATGAGTCTCGACCTACTTACCATATAGCTAGGGAAGTAGAGCCATTTACTTCCACAATTACACATTGACAGTAAATCCATGATTACAAGCAGGTAGGCTGGAGAATTTTAGCTCCTTCTCATTTCTGTGTTAACAATGCTGACAGTATTAGTCTTTACTCAGGACTCCTAGGACAATGCCCTATGAAATACTAGGAATGGCTCATCTTTCAACAAAATGGATTTATACAGTGGCTGCAAAAATGGGCTCAAACACAGTAATAGTTGTGAGAAAGGCAATGTTTCGTTCTGTTATACACAAATTTTCTATGAGTTGGAATCAACTCAATAGTACCTAGCAATAATAACATCTCCCAACACCTTCATCCTCCAATCCTTATCACTTTGGTCCAATCAAGCAAAAAGGGATATTGACAGCATTGATCACAGAGTTCATATCAATATATTTGAAAGTCTATCTGTTGACACCAACATGACTTTTTGTTGAAAACCATACTCTGGTTGCACACACATCTACTACAAGTTGTTTCCACCACAGTTCTGAAGGTGCTTAGCATTTACTTCAGATTTTTTTCTTTGAGCATGTGGGAGCAGGAGTAGAAATAGAGATATAAGTGTTAGAAGAATAGAATAAAGACATAAGAACTGTCCAGAACATGCTCTCATCTTTACCTCAGCACATACAGCCCCTGATGAACCAAAAAGAAACAAGTAAAATCTTTCCTGCCTCAGCTAGGAAGCTTGTGTAATTTGTTTTCTTCTTGCAGCATGTCAGCACATCTCTGAACTTCAGGGAATGTGCAGTGTCTGCAAATCTTACATGTCACTTAAATGTACTTGCAACACCACCAGAGTTATCTTGAAAGAAGTCATTGATCACCAACTTGGAACACCAGGCAAAGCAAAGACCTATTTGTGAGCATATGTGTTGAACTGGCGTGGAAAGTCACAGCTTTGTGGATGACAAAAACAAGGAAAAACTGTTTTGATATTTTACCAGACTGTCTCTTCCTCAACATGTAAATCCAAAAATAGGAAAAGTCAGGTCCTTGTAACCACCATTATCTTTACTACTTATCCTGATTTATTTTCTCCAAAGCATTTCTTACCACCTACCACACTGTATATCTGTTTATAGTCAGTCAACCCCTACTAATACATCAGCTTCATGGGATTGTCTTGGTGGTCTACTGTATTCCCAACAACTACAACAATGCCTAGTATATAGTTGTTGTTGTTGTTGTTTTAAGTGCCAATGAATCAGTTCTGACACATACCTACCCTGTATAGTGTTATTGAGGAGCAGCTGGAAAGTTTGAACCACCAACCTTGTGTTCAAACGAACCTTGCAGCCCAGTGCTTATCCTACAGCACTATACCAGAACTCCTAGTGTATAGTATGTTCTTGAATTTATAAACAGTAATTGATGTTTGGGCTCATAATCACTGTACCATAGTTCAAAATATAATGGCATATAAAGCTGCTTATATATGTGTGTGTATGTGTGTGTACATACATATATATATATATTTACTTGAGTGTTCTTTAATATGCAGATGTTTTTAAATTTTCTAGATTAAATTTATTTATCTTTCTTCTGTGGCATCCCCTCATTGTTTCATGAATGGGTATTCCTTCCTTAATTTTGATGTAAATACAACTTATTTACATACTTTTATATTTGCATGGTCATTTAGAATTTACATTGATAGACATTTTCATTTCTCTGTTTGTTTGTTTCTCTAGTTAACTGGTTGTCATAGCACCATTTCTTGAATAATATTTGGTCTTTCAACTAATAGCTCTGGCTATTTTAATAACTATGTAGTAATGCTGGATGGTATTAAACTTGTTGGCCAATTAAAACCCCAATATTTATCTATGAGCTAATGTAAAGGCATCTCTCCCAGATAACTGCAACCTGGTCCTTTCTTAGGATGCTTATAACTAAGAGAAAACAAATAGCCGGATAATTAACATAAAGTATGATCAATTTCATAATTAAAGACATAACCATGGTGATGTGGGAATTCTGAGGACTAGAAGTCTGACTCCGGTGGAAATCGCCTTACAGGTGAACACCAGTACATTAATCACCTTTAAAAAATAAATAAATAACTGGGCACTACACATAAAATTGACATAGGCTGAAATTATTTTAGCTAGTTACGAAACAAAAAATGTTCATTGTAGAATATTCAACCACATTCAAATCCAGGATTAAGAAGCGAGCCTCTGACCTATAACGCAATAATCCTTTAGGGAACAAAAAGGAAATTAAATTAGTTTGGCATAATTTGTTCTTACTGAGCTCAGGCTAGCTTTAAGTGATGACTGTCTTTTCCCAGTACTCATAAAGCACTCACGATTATGCGATAACATGAGAAAGTCCTTCCACACTGTCCACTCTAGGAAACAACAACAATGTGTTTTGCCAAAGACTTGTGTACAATTCAAGGTTAACCTTTGCCTGACTTAGAATTAAGGCAATCCATTGGCTTATCTCCTGGTTCTACACACTTCCTGTACATTGCACTTTCTCGGGGATTTCTAATACCAGTTCAATGCTTTGTACACATAAGTTATTTTATCACTCTTGAGCTTCAGAGAGCTATGACAACCTGAAAACAGAACTAATATACAGAGCCTTTCTTTGTCTTCTCTTTCATTTGAATCTTCAGTTTTCCTCTAACAATGTTTCTCTTAAGTTTTCAGTCTGAGGGTGATTCTACTTGATGAAGAAAATAATAATGATAATAGCTACTAGTTGTTGAATGCCTCTAATGTCCCAAGTGCAGTATTAGACATATCGTTTACAGTGCTACTAATCCTCAAAAATAAAAACATAGTTATGACTCTCTCTTCACTTACAGTGTACTCTTAAAAATTAAGGTTGCTTGACTACCTAAAATGAGGGGGGAATAAAGTCACGAAGTGACTAGCTTACAAGTTCTCAAGACAGAGTTTAGTTAAGGAGTGTGCAGGGGAAGAAATCTTGTCTAGAGAGGTTTGGTGAAAAGAGACAGGGATAAGATTCTTATGATTCAATAGTGAGTAATTGTTATCATGAATAATTATGACTGTCACAGCTGTAAAGGTAAAAGTTTTGTAATTAAAAATGGGGGAGTAGTTAACCTTACAGTCTGGAAACAGAGGACCCTGGGACTATCAAGAGAAAAGAGCACGAGCAGAATGTGGGATGCTATCCACAGAAGTAGTGACACCAGAGAGGGAGCAGCTGAGGATTCATGGGAAGAGAGGCACTGAGTGCTGGCAGTCAGGAGGCAGGCTTGCAGAATGTGCCTTTTGGTTGTTTAAATTATTATATATTCCTGAGTGTTTCTGTGTACATCTCCCCACCCCACCTCCACAAAAAAAGGAAAACAGAAGGAATAGAAGCAAACACTGGTAAATGATGATGCATGGAGGAGATTGTAATCATTGCAATTAAACGATGGTATAAAGCTGATGTTCTCTCATGTAAACTATTACTCAATTCACAATTTAAAAAAAAAAAATTACTTGGGAAAAACAATAAAATAAAAATTGAAACCTAAAACAAAAAATTAAAATTAGTGTGGCTCTGTAGGATCATAACTGGACTGTGAACCACAAGGTTGACAGTTTAATCCCACACGCTGTTCCTGGTGAAATCAACTCAACAGCACATAACAACAACAATGTTTACTGAGTGCTCTTAACAGACCTGGCCTTAATAATCACAGATTCTTTTTCGAGTGTCTTTCCTGGAACTGCAGAGTAATTGGATCCTGGCACACAACCAACATTTATTGAGCCTACACTATATATCAAAGCCATTTGAACTGCAAGGTCTGTGGTTCAAGCTCACCAGCTGCTCCTCAGAAACCTTATACAGGGTCGCTATGGGTCAGAATCGACTCGACGGCACTTAACAACAACGTATATCATGCACTAGTCTAGGCACTGGTGATAGAGCTTGAACAAAACAAGCTCCTGCCTTCATGGAGTTTACATTTTAGGAGAAGAATAGGAAAATTTATAAAATTAAGAATGTGTATTTAAAACAAATGTAACAAAAAATATAACAAACGTTGTTGTTGTTAAATGCTGTCAAGTCGGTTCCAACTCATAATGACATTGTAAAGGGTTTTTGAAGAAAGGCTGGTAGGTTTGAACCACTGGTCTTTATGTTAGCAATCTAGTGCTTATATTACAGCACCACATCAAAAAGAATATATGACCCAACAATTCTAAGATTTGGTATACACCTAAAAGACTTGAAAGCAGAGATTAAAATAGAAACTTGTACCCTAATGTTCAGGGAGCTCTGGTAGCGTAGTGGTTACGAATCGGGCTGCGAACCTCAAGGTCAGTAATTCGAAACTACCAGTTGTTCCGTGGGAGAAAGATGAGGCTTTCTGCTCCCATAAAGATTTACAGCCTTGGAAACCCTGTACAGGGTCACTGAGTCGGAACCAACTCCACGGCACATAACCACCACCATCACCACCCTAATGTTCATTGTACCATTTTAGTAGTAACTAAAAGGTGAAAACAACCTAATTACCCATCAACAGATGAAGGCATAATCAAAATGTGGTGCATACATACAATGGAATACTACTCAGCAAGTAGAACAAATGAAATTTTGATACATGTTACACTATAGATGGAGCAGGAAGATGGTACACTGAGTGAAATAAATTAATCCAAAAGGACAAACACTGTATGACCACATTTATAAAACAGAGACGAGGCAAATGTATAGAGACCAAAGTTTTTTAATGGTTACCATAGACAGAAGAAATGGGAAGGGAAAGTTAACAGTGATGAAAAAAATTTCGTTGATTAAGGGTAAAGTTGCACATCCAATTATTGTAATTGTTATCAATTGGTTGTACGCCTATAAAGCATGGAAGGTCCCAGTAAGAGTGGGAGAAAATGTGGCACAAAGTTCAAATTATTAATAAATAAAAAGACCAGACTTACTGGTCAGAAAGACTGGTAGAACTGAGACTATGGCCCTCAACCACTCTTCAGGTCTGGAAAAGAGCTCAACATTGTAGCCCAATTTTCATGCCAACAGTAGATAGTCATATAAAGGTGTCAACATACTAGTAAGTTATGCTCACCATGGAACTGTCAATCATTCAAAATCAAAAGGTCAACATTTACATAGGACAAAGTTGAAAGTGGATGGGAAGGTGGGTGGAATAGAAATAGGAAACACCTGGAGGAAGCAAAATAACTGTTGTTGCATGAAGTGGATTGCAATCATTGAGATGAAAGGAAGTATATGATTTCTTAAATATAAAACTGATGATTTTGCCTGTAAACCTTTACCCAATTCACAAGAAAAAGTTTTTTGTGTTTTGTTTTTTTTGTGTGTGTGTGTGTGTGTGTGATAGATATATTTACAACAATGACCCCCAAAAAAAAAAGAATAGCTTCTAAGTAAGCTATGTTCAACCAAGCACCTCATAGGATTTGGTTCCTGGGTTTGTAAATTTGAGGTCATGGTTTCATGATTCATCCTAGTGAGTTGCCTAATAACATACTTAGTGTGTCTGCTCTGTCCTAGTTCATTGCACAGAGACTGGGATCTTAAAAGCTTGCAAAAGGCCATTCAGGGCACAACTGGTCTCTATTTGCCTGGAGCAACAAAGAAGAAGGAGAATTCAGAATAGGAAAATAATATGGGATATGTGGCTAATCGTCTCCATGAAAAATTGCTTTCTTTACCATGAAACTAGAAAAACAGGATGGTGCCTAGCTACCACTACTGAATATTTTGATCCAAGATTCTATATTCTAAAAAAAAAAAAAAAAAACTGATCAAAAGGAGGAAAATGCAAAACAGAATTTCAAATTTTCATAGGCTCTGGACTTTCTGGAGTCATAGAGACTGGTAGTTTAGCTTGACTAGTAAAAATGTCTGTCTTGAGCATTACACTCTTTTAAGAATTATCTATATGGAACCAAAGTGACAAGAGCAACTCAAAAGAACCTTAGGGAGCAATGAGTTTATGCTAGTGGGAAGGAACAACTCAGAAAAGGAGGAGGAGAATGGTTGTATAACTCAACTAGCACAATCAATGTCACTGAATTGTATGTGTAGAAACAGTGTCCTTTTTTGTTGCATGCATTCACAGTAATAACAACAAATTAATTTTCTTAAAAAGTAAGGATAAAGAGACATAAATTCTAAAATGGGGTTGCTATTTTTATATCCAGTAGTCAGGGACTGCAGCTCTGATGAGATTGAGGCAGTACCCATGGAGTATGAGCCAGGAGCTACCTGACAGAAGGCCTGGGAAGAATCATGCTAGGAGAGAGAGTTTCAGGTGCAGCAAGAAGGACAGACATAGTGACTAGAACTGACGGAGGGAGAAAGAAAGGAAGGAAGATGACACATTTATATACATTTCTAACTAAAGCAGCAGAACACTAGCTTTTCCCACTGCATGAAAGACCTAGGTAGCAAGTGAAATGTTCAGCAGTACACAAGGATCAACAAACTACGGCCTGTAGGCCAACTCTGGCTTGCCCTCTGCTTCTGTAAATGAAGCTTTACTGGAATACAGTCATGCTTGTTCACTTACATATTGTCTATACTTAATTTCAGTTTGCCAGAGAGACTACATGGCCCACAAAGCCTGCTATCTTCTCTATAAAAAAAAGTAAAATTTTGCTGATCCCTGGCCAGGAATGTCTTACTAAATAAGTAAGGTAAGCACAAGTATCTTTTCCACCACAATTGGGATGCAAGCACAAGTAGGCCCGCACTTACTTTGCTTACTGTGTACTCTGTCCCTGTCAGGGATTGAAAAGTGGCTTTGATTTTGTAGGATGGTGCTATGGGGTTGGGAGACACACAGACGCCAACCATACCTAGTAGCAGAATCTGTGGTGTGATGAAAAATGTGAACTAGTTCACTACATATTAGTAAGTAAGCATAAGTAAGTCAATGCTTACCTAGCTTATTAGGTAAATCTGACACTGCCCCTGGTATATTTCAACTCACACTATCAGTAAAAATAACTGGTATTATCCAAGGACCTATAATATTCATTGTAGTGCAAAATCCACTCCACCAATATTGAAATATGTTAAAAATGGAAATTTCTGTAAATAAAAATAAGAAATTATAATACAGCTACCTAAAAGTTTAAGGACTGGCAGGCAAGAACATCTTAATAAAAGATAACACAATTAAGTACTCGAAACGAGTTCAATTTTCCTTAATTTCTAATAAAAATTAAGACTCTTGTAAACAATGATGCAGTAAACAAAGCTCTCTGAGGGCTGATCACATAAAGGAAAGTGGATGTGTGGGCAAGTGTGTGTGTGTATACAAGTCACACACACACACAGAGCCAAAGCATTAGACTGACATATACAAGCTAGCCTTCTCCACAGAGCTGACAGACTGCCATTTAACCAGCAAGCACAGAGCACATGTTCTGCTCCCAGTCACCAGTAAGAGACAAGGTTAACATTTTAAGTGATGGACTATAGCGTGTTATTTCCCCATGCAATGGACCCGTGACTGCATCGCCTTTGAAAACACTTAATTTCCGTGATTGAATACATGGAGCACACTTTCTCTGCCATGAACCTCTGACAGCTCTTCAGTTTAATACACCATGGGAATCTTTTTTTCTTCTTCTTCTTTTCTTTTTTCCTCCCCTTTATACTTGTAGGGAAACAAAATGAATATGTGGTGGCAGAGGAAAAAGGAGGCAGCCCAGAAAATGGGAATCCGTTTATAAGCATCACTGTATTTTACAATACAAGTATTCACTGCCATCTGGTCTAATTGCTTCTAATGTTTGGGCTACCATCTTCATACAATAGAAATAATGATCTCCTCAAGGGGGAAAAAATTATATATAAAAGCAAACAAAAGTTGATTACATGTAGCTTGCAGGCTAAAGAAGCACAGAGCTATTTTGTAGGGAACAATCAATTAGGAAAGTGGGTAGGTCTCAGATTAACACAAAGTGGGCCCCCTGGGTGTCCCCTCCTTTTCCTGGTTTCCTACCTCTTTGGGGGAGTTTTGTTCACAGCTCACAGAGAAAAAGGAGCTGATGAGGCATGTTTCTCAGCTGAGGTTAAAAAAAGAAAACTGATACTAAAGTGCTTCTGAGTAGAACTGCGCTCCACAGGGTTTTCAATGACTTTGACATTTTTCAGTAGAACCATCGGGTTTTCAATGGCTTTGATGTTTCTAAGGTAGATTGCCAGGTATTTTTTTGAGACATATCTGGGTGGGTTCGAACTGCCAACCTTTCAGTTAGTGGCCAAGTGCTAAACCTTTTACATCACCCATATCACATTCATCATATTTGGACAAGGACCAGAAAATATAAAGTCTTCTTTTTGACATCAGACATAGACAGTTCGGAAAATTACTGGAAAAATGGCTGTGTATTCTACCTAGACTTCCAATCCCTTCATGAAATGATATCCCCAGGGTCACTGCATACCTGAATGCCTCAAAGAAACCTATAAACAGGAAGGAATAGTCGCTGGAGAAGGATGTCATGCTGGGTAAGATGGAGGGTCAGAGAAAAAGAGGAAGACCCCCAACGAGATGGATCAGCCAG
>NW_006408537.1:2367322-2373971 GCF_000296735.1 Chrysochloris asiatica
CTAACTGCAAAGCAGGCAGTTCAAACCTACTGGCCTCTCCATGGGAGAAAGATGAGGCTTTCTGCTCCCATAAAGATTTACAACCTCAGAAACCCTAAACAGGGATGCAATGAATCAGAATCAACTTAATGTCAGTGGGAGTTTTTTGGTTCTTTTATGTAGTCCTGTTTAGTGTTTGGCTGAAAGTTGATGCTGAGGGATGGTTTTAGTTCCAGGCTTGAAGAGTGTCTAAGAGCCATAGTCTCTGAGAATTCCACCATCAGACCAGTAAGTTAAGTCTTTTTTTATGTTTTTGAATTTTGTTTTACATTTTATTTTCTCTCTGTCCAGAGTTTCTATTGTGAGCATGATCAGAAGAATCAGTACTTTAAGTCGGGCACCATCTACTTCTTCTGGTCTTTGGGTTGTGGAGACTAACATCCACCTTCTGCTTAGTAGTTATATGCTTAACTATTTGCACCACCTGGGAGACTCTTTGGGCAAAGGAAGAGTGTATTAGTATGCTATTATTATCTAGTCTCAGGATTAGATTGTGTTATAAAATAATGGTGAAGAAATTTTGCAGATGTGACTAAGGTCCCCAACCAGTTGCTTTTGTGGTAATCAAATGGAGATGGGCATGAATGAATCAGATGAGCCTTTAGAAGCAAGATTCTGCCACTGGCCTTGAAAGGACAAACTGCCATGCTACAGAAGTGATATCTGGAAGCTGAAATGGTTTCTCAGCCCTACAGTCTCCAGGAACTGGCCTCTGTTATCAACCAGAATGAACCTGAAAGAAAACTCCAAGCTCCAAATGAAAAGGCAGCCTAGGCAGGGACTTGATCTCAACTTTGTGAGTCTGAGCAGAGGATCCAGGCACACTGAGCCCAGACTCTTGACCTACATAACTGTGCTATAGTAATGGATGCTGTTTAAGTTGTTAAGACTCTGGTAATTAGTTACACCGCAATAGCAAATGAATATACTACCTTAATGACTTGCTTTGGAGAATGCTCTTCACAGAGAACAAGTTAGTGGTCTCTTATTTGCCTCTGCATTAAAGTCACTGCTTAAAAGGATAGACAGCAACAAGACCAAGTTGATATGTGAAGGCTGGGCAGAAGGCCAGATTCTTTCACAGCAGAAATGGCTTGCCACACACTGAACATGCAGCAAATAATGTTTTAATTCCTGATGCCATGGAGCTTAAGTTAAAACTGGATGCAGATCTTTCATTTACTTACAAAGACTCTCAAAGCTAAATTGTGAATACCATAGATTACTATAGCTGTATCATCTCTTTTTATTTAGGCTGAAGAAACGTAAAACCTTTCTGATCCTGAACTCAGTTATGATAACACATCCTTTGGCGATAATAATAATGCTTTAAAGCTCATATTCCAGCTCTGCTTCTGAGAACAGTATTTAAAAGCAGTTGGTATTAATAGTACTACTCTTTTGCTAGCATTGCTTGCTGAGGGCAGAAGGGGATCTGACGTTTTATTCCATCACTAAAGAAATAGGCAAAGCATCACAGGAAAGGACCAAGCTCAGAAATCAGAAAAGTTCATACTCTACCCAGAATCACCATAGGGCTTTCTAAATAACCCAACTCATGGTGACTCCAGATTGTGTCAGAGTAGATCTGTGCTCCATAGGATTTACAAAATAGGTTGCCAGGCTTTTCTTCTGAGGTATTTCTAGGTAGACCTGAACCTCTCACCTCTCTGTTAGCAGCCAAGTATATTAATCATTTGATCTACCCAGGAAATCCCTTAACTAAATAAAATTTTGCTAATACTCTAAACTTCAGAATAAAGATTAATATACTTTTTAGGATGGAAAAAAGAAATGTTAATTCAGACTTGAAGATCTCCTGATAGTAAAGTAGCATGTTTTATCATTAGGCATTCATGCATATATGCCTGGTATTTGATAATTTTATACAGTTTTAAGTTCTAAGACTAATGTCACAAAATTAACAGCCCTATACAATAAATAGGGCTGATGGTGCTGTGGGTTAATGTGCGAGACTGCAAAGTCGGTTTGAACAAGATCGACTGTTCAAGCTCACTAGCCACTCCTTGGAAACCATATACAGGGTCGCTATTGGTCAGAACTGACTTGATGGCACTTAACAACAACAACAGTATACAATAAATGGAGCCCTGGTGTGGCGCTGTGGGTAAATGCACTGCACTGTCATGTCGGTTTGAACTGCAACGTCAGCAGTTCAAGCTCATCAGCCACTCCTCAGAAACTCTATACAGGGTTGCTATGAGTCAGAACCAACTCAACGGAACTTAACAACAACCACATACAATAAATGATGACACTGAGAAAGATTAAGTGATGTGCTTCAGAGCTCAGATGAAAACTCGGCAACTTAGAATTTGGAGCATTTGCCTATCCACTAAGGTACAGATGCCCTTCTTTGTATTCAGATGTGTTTAATCATCACCATCACCATTATGAACATTTACTGAGTGTTCACATCGGCCATGCATTGTTGTAAGGACCCCTGTACCCATGAAGGTATAATTGAATTTCTAAGCTCTTAGAGGTCAATTTCAAATGCATTGTTCCTTTTCGTCCAAATGCATCCGCTACACATTGTCCCTTTTCTGCCAAACCCTGTTTATTGGTTCCAGATGCAATGAATCATCTACTGACTTGAGCAACATTAGAGGTAAACACCAAGGTTAAAATGTAGAGATAATTGAATAACACCAACTACCAGTAACAGCAGTCCAGGCAAAGGAGGAAATAGAGCCGGAGATTTCAGATAGGGCAGTCTGATGGAAACCCTCCACTCTCAGGATCAAAACCACATGCCATTTTGACATGAAAGAAAAATATCTGTGGTTTATTTTCCCAAATTTTCATATGCCAGTTATTAATTTGGGAATGAACTAGCAAGCAGGTGGAGGCATAACTTAAATACCCCTATGACTGAAAAATAAAACATCCAAAAGTCCACTGCCATGCACTTAGTATATCAAAACTTTGTGTTTTAGCTTTTTAAAAAATACCTAATTCATTGCTTTGGCTGCTGATAAATGAGCTTAATGAAATATATGCATTCCCCTTTGCAAAAGTTTTCCAATGCCCTTACAAAAATTCATGAAGCTCCAGATATTTTCCAGATAGAAAAATGGCACTAGAGTCACTTGCTTTGCAGTCACCTGGAATTCATTGTATGCAATTCACATAATGTATAAACATGCACATATGATATATTATACACATTTGTTTATACAAACACTCCAACAACTTTCTATATCATGTGTCTTTAAAGGCAGAAAACTCAAAATCCTTAGTGAATACAATTTGCAGACAGAGTTATCATGGAAGAAGCCCTTCAAAACTTGGAGGTTCAAAAGTCACAGAGACCCCCATGAAGTAAGCCTTAAAGTAGTTATAATCAACTGCCTAGTAATTCAAGGCTGGACTAATTCAACAGCAATACAGAGAGATACCAGAGCCCACAAGACTTCCCTAGGACACCTGCAAAATGCCTCTTAGCAGAATTCTCCCAATTTGAGGGAACAAACCCTGTGTTGGAAATCTATTGCTCAACTTGCTAAGTAGTGTTGATTATTCATGTGACTCTGTTTTGCTTTAAGAACATAGGAACTTCTATTTTGCCAGTGGGAAGAAATGTAGCTCCTAATAAGTCCCTGTATTCATTTTGGGTAATGAAAGCTTCGATATCTGGTCTAATCTCTCATTTTATAAATGTAAAACTAGGAGACCCTTACATGATTACCTAATATATTAATCAGTGACAGAGTCAGAACAAAAGGTAAATCAAAATCGGTTGCTGCTGTTGCTGTCTTCCCCCTAAAAAATGCATGGCCTTAATTTTTAAATTACCATAGTGTAAGGAACTCTTAGCAGTCCTGGTGCGGTGCTATAGACTTACGCACTGAAGCGCAAGATCTGTTTGAACTGCAAGGTTGATGGTTTAAACCCATCAGTCATTCCTCAGAAACCCTATAGAAGGTCACTGTGAGTCAGAACCAACTCGACAGCACTTAACAACAACAAGGAACTCTTTAAGGAGACCCAGTGGCACAAAGGTGAAGCACTCAATTGTGTTATGAGAGCGGTTGGAACCCACTCACTACTCAGTGGGGGAAAAAAAAAACAAAAACCTGGCAATCTGTTTCCACAAAGATTCCAACCTAGAAAATACTATGGAGCAGGTCTACTCTGTTGTATAGGGCCACGGAGAGTCAGAATCAACTCTATGGCACACAACAACAACAACACACACACATACACACAAGAAACTCTTCAGAGATTTTCTCCACTAATGTGAAGCCAGCACTATGAATTCCAATTGGTATAAGCCTCCTCAACAAATACCATGAAAAAACCAACACGCAAGTGGCAGAATATCCATTCTCCATTTCCTAATACTTAAAACTTTCTGATGTCTCTCACTCCAGATGAAATTTCCCTTGAATTCTTGTTGTATTTAATTTTGTTTTAGGATACTGAGAAAAACTACTTCATGTCTTCCTCAGTTTCATGAAGCAGAAAAAATGAACTTTTCCTTCTTACTCCCTCCTCTTTCCCGGAATAACCAACTAACTGGGTCACGGGGGCCATTGGTCTGAAGTATTTAAACTTCTCACACCAGTAAAACAAACACACCTACATCCTATTTCATTTGGAACATTGTTTAAATCATTTGAACAAATTGAGATTAAAAGCAAAGTAATTAGCTCAGACAATTGAAACTTGCCTGGCTCTCTAAGTCACCAAGGTGAAAAGAAAGCATTTGGAACACACTTAGAGGACAGAAGGTAAAAGCAGAAAACAAAGGACAACGGTATTCTGCAGACCAAGTAAGAGATTTGGATTTTTAAAATATAATTCATGCCTATTTATAATTTATACTCTAGATGGCACAAAAGGCTAAGCACTTTAACTACTAGCCAAAAGGTTGGATATTTGAACCCTAGGTTGGCTCAAAAGCACTTTGGAAGAAAGGCCTTATGATCCTGTTCCAAAAGGTCAGTCTTGAAAAACCTATGAAACAGCTCTACTATGCACACATAGGGTGGCTATGACTCAGAAATGAATGAATAGCAACTAACAACATAATTTACACAAGAGATGTTTCTCTGTTTTTAATAAAATCACAAGTCCTTGAGTCCTCTGGTTCTCTAGACCAAACCAAAGAATTGAAAACTCAGCTTGACCAGAAATTTAGATTCAGTCAGTCTCCTCATGCTTCAGATGAGGACACTGGGTCCCTGAGAGTTTAATGGTTTTCTCAAGGTCCTGAAACCAGAAGAAAGATTGGAAAACAAGAAAAGAAGATAACTCTCAGTGGACTCCCTCCTTGCTCTGTGGAATGTGGTCTGTATCTCTGTTTCTTGAAGTGTATTTGCCTCTATAAGTCCTCTGTGCTCTAGTTCCTGCTTACCTTTCATTCACACATGTGTAGCTTATGGCTCCCCAGGCATACACTGTTACTTTATGTCTCCATGCTTTCATTCATGGAAGTTATCACAACTACCTAGTGATATCTAGAAAAGCCTTTAGAGCATATTTCCTAATTTCCCTGCTTACTACTTCCAATGAACTTTTATATACCACTATATCGCTTATCCACTACTTGTCTGTCAAATTGTTGTGCTGTGGTGGCTTGTCTGCTGCTGCAATGCTTGAAGCTATGCCACCAGTAATTAAAATAGCAACCAGGTCACCTATGATGGATAAGTTCCAGTGGAACTTCCAGACTCAGACAAAGAAGGAGAGGCTGACCAATTCTGAATGATTAGCTACTGAAAAACTAATGAACAGCAGCAGAACATTGTGAGATACAGTCTCAGAAGGTGGGCACTCAGGTAGGAAGGCATTCAAAATATAACTGGATAAGAGCTGCCTCCTTAAAGTTCAAAGTAGACTTGACCTTAATGACATGGGTGAACATAAACTTTCAGGACCTAGAGTGATTGATGTGGTACCACTCAAAATGGAAAGTAATAGCTGTAAATGTCCATTAATAATTGCAAAGTGAAATGTATGAAATATAAATCTAGGAAAATTGGAAGTTGTCAAAACTAAAAAGGATTGCATAAAGATCGATATGCTAGGCATTAGAGAGCTGAAATGGATTGAAACTGGCTATTTTAATCAAATAATCATATGGTCTACTATTCCTGAGTGACAAAATGAAGAAGTATGGTGTTACATTCATACAAAAAGAATATTTCAATGTCTATCTTGAAGTACAATGCTATCTGTGATAAGATAACATCCATATGCCTACAAGAAGATCAGTTAATGCCATTATTATTCAGATTTCCACATAAACCACTAAAGCCAGTAATGATGTTAATGAAGAATTCTACCAACTTTTAAAGTCGGAAATTGATCAATCAGGCAATCAAGATGCACTGATAATCACTGGTGATTGGAATGATTGGAATGTGAAAACTGTAAACAAAGTTGGAAAATATGGCCTTGCAGATAGAAATAATGTTACAGAGCACATGATAGAGTTTGGCTAGACCAATGATTTATTCATTGCAAATGGTGGTTGTGGTGGTTATGTATCGTGGAGTTGGTTCCTACTCTTAGTAACTCTGCATAGGGTTTCCAAGACTGTAAATCTTTACTGGAGCAGAAAACTTCATCTTTCTCCCAT
>NW_006408537.1:2374071-2375809 GCF_000296735.1 Chrysochloris asiatica
ATATATATATATATATCCAGATAGGGTCCATTCCTTAGCAATCCAAGAGAGCACAAGAAGAAGTGAAATATATGTAATTCAGAAGGCACATCAGAACATTGCAATATCAGTAGGAGATACTTGACTTTCACATAGACTATGTATAGAGACCTTCTCCAAGGCCAAATTCAAGAATGTAATTGCTGTTAAGTATTGCTGAGTTGGTTCTGACTCATAGCGACCCAGTATAGGCTTTCCTAGGAGTAGCTGGTGGGTTTGAACTTCCAACCTTGTGGTTCAGAGTCCATTGCTGACCCTACAGAGCCACACCAGGAGTCCAAATTCAAGAATACTACCTGTGATAAACAGAAATCTGAACAAGACCCCAAGATTCACATCCCTGATATACTCGTTCTATATAATCTCCCCCTTGAGTAGGGACCAAAACCCATTACCATGAAGTAGATTCTGATTCAGTTATCTCTTTTCTGTAGAGTAGAACTATGCTCCATGGTGTTTTCAGAAGTGCATCACCAGGTATTTCTTCTGTGGCATAACTGGGTGGATTCAAATCACCATTTTTTTTTTTTTAATTGTTTGTTTGGGTGAAAGTTTACAGTGCAAATTAATTTTCCATTCAGCAATTTAGTCACATTTTGTTTTCTGATGTTGGTTGCAGTGCCCTCAATGTCACAGCACTCTTTTCACGTCCTACGTGGGTTTCCTATTGCTATTTGTCCTTCTTTCTTCACCCTTCCTGTCTTCTGAGCTTTGTTTCTGGGCAAGTACTGCCATTTTGATCTCATGCGATTGTACCAAGGAGGACATTCCCCTGGTATTTGTTTGTTGTTGTTGTTGTTGTTGTTGTTTTTTGGGGGGGGGGGTTAATGTTTTATTGTGAATTATGTGATACTTTACATGGCAGAACATTAGTTTTACATTCATCTTATCGTATATAGTTTCATTGCCATGGTTACAATCCCCTCCATATATTATCAACCAACCAAAAGATATACCCTGCAAGCCTGCCCCCCAGTCATCAGCACACAGCCCCTCTCCCTCTCTGGGTCTACAGTCCCAGCTACTCCATCTCTCCACATCATCGTCTCTGCCTCCATCTCTGGCATCACTCCTTTTCTGGGTAGGGTCCCGCTCTCCGCTCTTTTCTCTTGATGGTCCCAGGGACCTCCGCTCCTAGACTGCAAAGTTAATCAATCCCCTTCTTTCTACAAAATGTCTACTTTTACATTTCCATCCCTCACAATCAGTCCGGATAACAATTATTCACTATAGTATCACAAGAGACCCATCTGCATCTCCTTTCAGCAGCCCCGCCTACACAGATTGGATACTACTAAGTGGAGAGTCTACCTTCCTCCACACCCTCTGGATCTAGGTTCCCTTTTGAAAGCTTGTAAGCCAGTCACTTCTTGCCTTTGTAGCCCCCAAACTTTGGGTTGCCAATGTCCAAGTTGCCCATCCCTGTCTATTCTGTGTATGGAGGGGGTGGGAATGATCCTTGCTCTAAAGACTTGTTCCCTCTTTTGAGCTACTGCATCCATAGGTGTAGGTCAAGTTCATTAAATTGTATCAGATTACTCTTTTATCCTCTTCTTTCTTCTTCTAGTTGAGCTCTGATCATCCAGTCATTGAAGCTAGGTCAAGTGGGTATTATCTGTAAGTGGGGGTGTCCTTATGCATATGCCTTCTCTTCTTATCAGCTGGACACTTCACTCTCCACTCTAGTCCTCTGTGGCTA
>NW_006408537.1:2383772-2388494 GCF_000296735.1 Chrysochloris asiatica
TTATCAGAGCTCCTTACGCTATCAGAGAAAGCAATGATACGCATGAACCTCACAAGTAGAATACATAAGAAATCAAATTGACTTTATCTGTGGGAAGGTATGATGGAGAAATTCAATATCATCAGCAAAAGCAAGGACAGGAGCTGGCTGTGAAACAGACCATTAATTGCTCATATGCAAGTTCAGGCTGACACTGAAAAAAAAAAATTAAAACAAATCCACAAGAGCCAAAATAGGTCCCACCTAAATTTAGAAACCAAATCAAGAATTTTGATACATCAGACATTAATGACCAAAGACCAGAAGAGCTGTGGAATGACATCAAGAACAATATACATAAAGGAAGGAAAGGGTTATTTTAAAGACGTGGGGGAGGGGAGGGAGTGGAGAGACCAAAGTGGATATCACAAGAGTCTCTGAAATTTAATCTTGAACATAGAAAACCTAAAGTGACTAGAAGAAATGATGAAGTACAAGAACTGAACAGAAAATGTCTAAGAACAGCTCAAGAAGACAATGTCAAATATTATAATAAAATGTGCAAAGACCTGGAGGTAAAAAAAACAAAAAAGAAGACACTCAGCATTTCTCAAGCTAAAAGAACTAAATAAAAATTCAAGCTCGGGTTGCAATACAGAAGAATTTTATGGACAAAATTTTGAATGCCACTGGAAACATCCAAAAAAGAGGAAAGAAATACACAGAATCACTGTACCAAAAAGTGTTGGTCAATGTTCAAAAATTTCAAGAGACACCATGTAATAAAGAACCAATGGTATTGAAGGAATATGTCCAAGTAGCACTGAAAGCAATGGAGAAAAATGAGGTGCCAAGATTTGACAGAATACAAATTGAAATGGTTCAACATACTGAAATAGCACTAGAAGTATTCATTTCTCTGTGTCAATAAATTTGGAAGACAATTATCTGGCCAACCAATTGGCAGAGACATATATTTGAGCTCATTCAGTGAAAGGTGATCTAGAGGAATGCAGAAATCATCAAACAATATCATTAATATCACATGAAAGTAAAACTGGCTGAAGATAATTCAAAACAGTTACAAAAGTACATTAACAGGGAATTACCAGAAATTAAAGCCAGTTTCAGAAGAGGACATGGAACAAAAGATATAACTGCTGATGTCAGATGGACCTTGGTTGAAAGTGGAGAATACCAGAAAGATATTTATGAGTGCTTTATTGACTATTCAAAGGCATTACTGTGCAGGTCATAACAAGCTCTGGATAACATTGCAAAAAATACGTATTCCAGAACACTTAATTGTGCTCATGAAGAATGTGTACATACTCCAAGAAGCAGTCATTAGGACAGAACAAGGGGATACTTAATGATTTTAAGTCAAGAAATGTTGTGCCAGTGTTGTATCTGTCACCATACTTACTCAATCTGTATGCTGAGCAAATAATCTGAGAAACTGGATTATCTGAACAAAAACATGGCATTTGGATTGGAGAAAGAGTCATTAACGACCTGCAATATGCAGATAATACCTTGCTTGCAGAAAATGAAGAGGACTTGAAATACTTACTAATGAAAATCAAAGACTAAAGCCTTCAGTAAGGATTGTACGTCAGTGTAAAGAAAACAAATATTCTCACAACTGGACCATTAAACAACATCATTATAAGTAGAGAAAAGATTAAAATTATCAAAGACGTTCATTTGCTTGGATCCACAGTCAATGCTCATGGAAGAAGCAGTCAAGAAATTGAATAACTTATTGCATTATGCAAATCTGTCTGGTGCCAAAGATCTCTTTAAAGCATTCAAGAGTAAAGATGTCATTTTGAGTACTAAGTCATGGTATTTTCAGTAGTGTCATATACATGTGAAAGTTGAACAGTGAATAAGGAAAATACCAAGTCGTGGTATTTTCAGTAGCGTCATATACATGTGAAAGTTGAACAATGAATAAGGAAAACTGTAGAAAAATCTATGCATTTTGAAGTACAGTGATGGCAAGGAATTATAAAAGTACCATGGACTTTCAGAAGAACAAACAAATCTGTGTTGGAAGAAGTATAGCCAGTATACTCCTTAGAAGTCAGGATGTTGAAGTGTTGACATTTATGCATTGGACATACTACTAAGAGATAACAGTCTCTAGAAATCATGCTTAGAAAAATGGAGGGTCAGAAAAAAGAGTAACACCCTCAGTGAAATAGATTAATACAGTGGCAGCAATAATGGTCTCAAACATAACAACTGTGAGGAGGGCGCATGACCAGGCAATGTTTCATTCTGTTGTGCATAGGACCACTATGAATCTGAATTGACTTGATAGTATGTAACAACACTCTTCTGCTCGTTTGTCATCTTACTGTGATTCTGGAAGCTATGCTATGGGTATTTTAAACACCAGAAGGGTTGACCTATGGTGGATAGATTCTGCTGAGCTTCCAGATAAAGACAGACTAGGAAGAGGAGAGACAGACTATTTTTGAATATTTAGTAACCGAAAACCTTATGAATAGCAGTGGAACACTGTCAGCCCCAGAATATTGAATATTGAATATTGAAACATGGCGAGGAAAACCAGACTATTGTCAGACATAGTTCTGAAAGATGAGCCCCTCAGGTTGGAAGGCACTCAAAATATGACTGGAGAAGAGCTGCCTCCTTAAGATAGAGTTGACCATAATGGCATTAAGGGAGTAAAGCCTTCAGAACCTTCATTTGCTGATGAAGCACAACTCAAGATAAAGTAAAACAGTTATAAGCATTTATTCGTAATTGGAACACGGAATGTATGAAATATGAATCTAGGAAAGTTGGAAATTATCCAATATGAAATGGAATGTATAATCATCAATATCCTAGGCATTAGTGAACCGAAATAAACTGGTATTGGCCATTTTGAATCTGATAATCACATGGTTTACTCTGCTGGGAATGACAAATTGAGGAGAAATGGTGTCACATTCATCATCAAAAAGAATATATCAAGATCTGTGTTGAAGTGTAACACTGTCTGTGATAGGATAATATCATATGCCTTCAAGGAAGACCAGTTAATACCACTATTATTCAAAATTACATAACAACCACTAAAACCAGTGATGATGAAATTGAATTCTACAAACTTCTTCAGTCTGAAATTGATCAAACATGAAAAGAAGATGTATTGATAATTAATGGTAATTGGATTGTAAAAGTTGAAAACAAAGAGGAAGGATCAATTGGGAGGCTAGTTGGAAAATACAGCTTTAGAGGTCACATGTTAGAATTTTGCAAGACCAATGCCTTCTTCATTGCAATTACCTTTTTTATACAACATAAAAGACAATTATACCTCATCAGATGGACTACACAGAAACCAAATTGACTACATCTGTGGACAGAGATGGTGCAAAAACTCTGTATCATCAGTTAAAACAGGCCAGGGGTAAACTGTGGAATAGACCATCCATCAGTTGCTCATATGCAAGTTAAATCTGAAACTGAAAAAAATTAAAACAAGTCCACTAGAGCCAAATATGGCCTTGAGTATATCCCACCTGAATTTGGAGACCATCTCAAACACAGATGTGATGCATTAGACGCTAAAGACCAAAGACTATGAGAGTTGTGTGGTGACAGCAAGAACATCACACAGGAAGAAAACAAAAGGTCATTAAGAAGACAAGAAAGAAATAAAAGACCAAATGGATATCAGAAGAGACTCTGAAACTTGCTCTTCAATGTAAAAATGCTAATGCAGATGGAATAGATGAGGTAAAAGAGCAGACTAGAAAATGTGAAAGTTTAGCTCAAGAAGATGAAATCAAACATTATAACAAAATGTGCAAAAATCTGGAGTTAGAAAACCAAAAGGGAAAATGACACTCAGCATTTCTATATACCATCATCTCTATGGGTGCAAAAAAAAAACAAAAAAAAAAACAAAGCATGTGATAAAATCCAACAAACACACTTTCTTGATAAAAAAGTAATTAAAACAGCCTGGTACTGATTTAACAATAAACAAAAAGGCAAATGGGATAGAAATGAGAATCCAAAAATAAACCCACATCTATGGTCAACTCTACTAAATCAATTTGATGGAGATAGAAGAGTCTCTTCAATAAATGGTACTTAGAAAATTGGAAATGCACATGCAGAAAAATGAAACATAATCCATACACAAAATGGATTAAGAAATTAAATATACAAACGAAACCATAAAATTCATAGAATAAAGGAGAAGATCCAAGATGGAGGACTAGACGATATAATACCCAGACCCTTTACAACAAGCACCTGAGAAACAAAATAAAATGATACAGATGAAAATTCTGGTACCTAGAGCTTGAGAAGAAAGGATAAAGAAGTAAATCAAATACCAATTAGAGTAAGAGAATAAACAAAAACAATGAACAAGTAGGTATGTGGAACTGTAAATTACTAACTGACCTGGCACAACCCATTCATATTGAGTTATTACAAGTACCAGTCCAATCGGGAGAGGAACCAGAGAACTGGATCTGCTAGCCAAGGACTGCACTGGCACCCACATTGTTTATCACTGACCAAAGAGGGTTGATTCTTCTTGTCCTACCACCACCCACCCAGCAGCAAGTTAAACCACCTCCTTCACTGCCAGTGCTGTACTGCTTTTTTTTTTTTTTTTTTTGGTCCTTTTTTCTCTTTCTCTATTATATCCCTTTTTTCTTCATTTATTTTTTTCTTCCTCTACTCAACATTTTTTTTTTGTTTTTT
>NW_006408537.1:2388594-2426658 GCF_000296735.1 Chrysochloris asiatica
TTTTTTTCTTCCTCTACTCAACATTTTTTTTTTGTTTTTTTTTTTTTGGCTTTTTTGATCCCACAGAATGACTTCACTGTCTCTATGGTCAGCAGCACCTGCCTTCATCCTTCTGTGGTCAGTGGTGCCCTCTCCTGGAGAGCCAGCACCAAATCCCCTCCATAGTCATATTTAGACCACATACAAGTTCTATGTTGTCTTTTTTCATTCTTTCCTTTTGCTCTCTTCTTAGTTCTTCCCTTCACCTGCTCCTTGTTTGTTTGCTTTTCATGTTGTTTATTTTCTTCCTGTTTACCTCTTCCCACTTTTTTGATCCTGTAGAGTGTGTTCCCACCCCAGCAGTCTCCAGGAAGTAGAGCAGTGCTAATCCCAGTGTCTCCATGGACAATGGTGCCTGATTCCTCAGAGTGGGCACCTTGCCCCCCCTACACCTCCACAGTCATCAGTAACTGCCCCTGCCCCTCAGCAGTCCCATAGGACACCAACTGCATTCCCACTGCAGTGGTGTTTGATAGATAGTGCTTGTGGCAGTATTGTTCTACCTTTCTGGTCTCTTTTCTTGTTTCTTTCTTATTAGTTCTTCCTCTTCCTCCTCTGAGTATTCTTTTTTATTCTTCCTCCTCTCTCCCCTCTTTTTTTTTTTTTAATTTATTTCCCCTTCAATTGGGAGGCAGTGGCCCTACTGAGCCATACCTACCACCTCACCCACTGGATAAATACCGCCACCCACTCCAGAACCACTGCATCAACAACAGATGACAGCCAACACCTGCTAAGTCTACCCTCATCTCCTATTCTCATGCTTAATCTCTCAACCACTACCAAATTCACCCTTAGATGTGTGATAGGCACCCCACTACAGCCAAACTAGTACCTAGAGTAATATACCTACCTAATTGTCCAAATATATTAAAATAAAATAGTCTGATATTTAACCCGAGAAGCAATCAACAAATAAGTACAATAACACTAGTGTCTCAGGGACTATAAGTAACTTAAAATTACACAGAAAGGCAGGACAAGATTGCTCAAATAATAACTAACATGTTGTTGTTGTTGTTGTTGTTGTTGTTAGGTGCCATCGAGTCAGTACTGACCTTATGTATAGCAGAAAGAAACACTGCCTGATCCTGGGCCAACCTCACTACTGTTGCCACACTTGAGTCCAACGATGCTGCCACTTGGCCAATCCATCTTATTGGGGGTCTTCCTCTTTTTCTCTGACCCTCGACCATACCAAACATGATATCATCCTCCAGCAACTGGTTACTCCTTTGTCAGCCCATGGCACTTTCAATGTTCTCCTCCAACACTATAACTCAAAAGCATCAATTATTCTATGGTCTTCCTTATTCACTGTCCAGCTTTTGCATGCATATGAAATATAGGATCAGAAAATCATCTAGATGAAGAAATGTCATCAGAACTAACTGATAAAGATTTTAGAAGAAGTATACTAAAAAGCCCCAACAACAGATTAAGAAAGATCAAGGAAAGCACAGACAAAACTCTAGAAGAATTTAGGAAAATAATACAAGAACAATGAACAAAGTAAATGGAAAATTGCAAACCATACAAAAACAGCAAATAGAAATCCTGAAAATTAATAATAAAATTGAAGAACTAGATAATGCATTGAAAGGGCAAAGAACTAGAATTGAATTAATGGAAGAGTTAGTGAAATTGAAAATCAATTTCTTAACTACTAATTTTTAAAGGAATAATCAAAAACCAATTTAAAATTTTAATAAAATGAAGAAAGCCTAAGAATTATGTGGGACATTGTCTAGAGGACTAACTTATGTGTGGTGGTAATTCTAAAACAAGAAAATCAAATTTTAAAAAGCACTGAAATAATTGTCAAGCTTTATTAGAAGAAAATTTCCTTAACATTATGAAAAACAAAGAGATATGTATTTAAGGAGCTCAATGAAGCCTCAAATAGGATAGAACCAAAAAATAATAAATAAGTCACTAAGCTCTATTATAGTCAAAGTTTCCAAAACCAAAGAAAAAAGAATTCTGAAAGAAGGTAGGATCCTGAGAGAAAAAAATTGCCAAACAAGAAGGATATGTCCAGCAAAATTGTTCCTCAAATACAATGGCAAAATTAGAACATTCCCAGATAAACAGATATTAACAGAATTTACAAAACCCAGACCACCCTTACAAGAAATGCTGAAGATAGTCCATTGGACAAAGAACCAACAACAGCAGACAATCAGAGAGTAAGACACATGATAACATCACTCAGAAATCAACCTAGATATGTTGTTGTTATTGTTAAGTGTCATTGAGTCGGTACCAACCCATAGCGACCTTATGCACAGCAGAACAAAATACTGCCCAATCCTGGGCCAACCTCACTACTGTCGCCACGCTTGAGTCCATTGATGCTGCCACTTGGCCAATCCATCTCGTTGGGGGACTTCCTCTTTTTCTCTGACCCTCCACCTTACCAAACATGATCTTCTCCAGCGACTGGTCCCTCCTGACAATATGTCTGAAGTATGAGAGATGAAGTTTGGCCATCTTGGCCTCCAAGGAGCACCCTACTGCATTTCTTCCTACACAGATCTATTGGTTCTTTTGGCAGCCCATGGCACTTTCAATATTCTCCTCCAACACCATAACTCAAAAGCATCAATTCTTCTACGGTCTTCCTTATTCACTGTCCAGCTTTCGCATCCATATAAGGTTATTGAAAACACCATGGCTTGGTCAGGTGCACCTTAGTCCTCAAGCTGACATCTTTGCTTTTCAACACTTTGAAGAGGTCTAGTGCGGCAGATTTGCCCAATGCACTACATTGTTTGATTTCTTGACTGCTGCTTCCATGAGTGTTGATGGTTGATCCAAGCAAAATGAAGTCATTGACAGCTTCAATCTTTTCCCCATTTATATGGATATTATTTATTGGCCCAGTGGTGAGGATTTTTGTTTTCTTTACATTGAGGTTCAACTCTTGGTGTTTTCAATAACTTTGAATAATGAATAAGGAAGACAGTAGATGAACTGATGCATGTGAGTTATGGTGTTAGAGGAGAATGTTGAAAGTACCATGGACTGATAAAAGAACAAGTAGACCTATGTTGGAGAAAGGACTGCCAGAGTGTTCCTTGGAAGTCATGATGGTCAGACTTCATCATTCATATTTCTTTCATACAACTGTCAGTAAGGACCAGTTGCTAGAGAAGGATATCATGTTTAGTAAAGTAGAGGGTCAGATAAAAAGAGGAACACCCCCAACGAAATGGATTGGCACAGTGGCACCATTTATGGGATCAAGCATAGCAATGACTGTGAGGCTGGCCCAGGACAGAGCAGTGTTTCATTCTGTTGTGCATACGGTCTCAATGAGTCAGTACCGACACGATGGCACCTAACAACAACTGTGAGTAATTGTTAGAAGGAGTAATTGTGATTATCACAACTTTAATTGTAGAAGATATGTAACTAAAAGGGGAGAGAAGTTAATCTTGAATTTCAGGAACAGATGATCCCAGGACCATCAAGAAGGAAGCGCATGAGTGGAGTATGACATCCCTACCTCTAAAAACAGTAACAGCAGAGACAGTGGCAGAGGCAGTGGCAAGGAGAAACAGGCTCTAGGCTGGCTCTAGGTCCATGGACTGAGGAAGGCTATGTGCCTGTGGACAGGAGGCTGGCTTTCAAGTAAAATTTTGCTGAAGACAATTTAAAAATGATTGAAGCAATACATCTACAAGTTGCTGCTACAAATTCAAAGTGGATTCAGAAGAAGACATGGAGCAAAGGCTGTCATTGCTGATGTCAGATGGATCTTGACTGAAAACAGACAATATCAGAAAGATGTTTACTTGTGTTTTATTGACTATGCAAAGTCTTTCAACTGTGTGAATCATAACAAGCTAAGAATGGGTGTTCCACAACCTTTAATTGTGCTCGTAAGGAACCTTTAAGTAGACCAAAAGGCAGCAGTTACAACCGAACAAGGGGATACTGAATAGTTTAAATAGTATAGGAAAATTGTACACCAGGGTTGTAGTCTCTCACCATATTTATTCAACCTGTATGCTGAGCAAATAATTTGAGAAACTAGATTATATGAAAAAACAACATGGCATATAGATTGGAGAAAGAATCATTAACAACCTTTGTTAAGTATATGATATAACTTGCTGGAAGTGAACTGGACTTAAAATACTTCCTAATAATGATCAAGACCACAGTCTTCAATTTGGATTGTACCTCCATAAAGAAAGTTAAAATCCTCACAACTGCACCAATAAATAACATCATGATAAACAGGAAAAAAAAACAAAACAAAACTGAAGTTATCAATGATGTCATTTGCTTGGATTCACAATCAATCCTCATGGAAGTAGCGTTCAAGAAATCCAAGCACATATTGTAGTAGTCAAATCTGCTGCAAAAGAGCTCTTTAAAGTGTTAAAGAGCAAAGATATCTATTTGAGGACTAAGGACACCTTCCCCAAGTCCTAGTAATTTCAATCGCCTCCTATGCATGTGAAAGTAAGACAATGAGCAAAGAAGAACGTAGAAGAATTGATGCATTTGAGTTATAGTGTTAGAGAAGAATATTGAAAGTACTAGGGACTGCTAGAAGAACAAGTAAATCTGTACTGGAAGTGTAGCCAGAATTCTTCATAGAAGCCAGGATGGCATGACTCATTTCTCATACTTTGGACATGTAATCAGGAAGAACCAGTTTTTGGAATAGTACTCAAGTTTGGCAAATTGGAGGGCCAGGGAAAAAAAGGAAGAAGACTCCCAATGAGATGAATTGACATAGTGGCAGCAGAAATGGGATTAGCATAATAATTGTGAGACTGGCAGAAGACAGGGCAGTGTTTTTTTCTGTTGTGCAAAGGGTCAATAAGAGTCGGAACCAACTCGATGGCACCTAACAATCAACAATATTAATGTGGATGCTTTACTTTGCTAGATTGTAAATTCTACAAGGGTAAAGATTATATGTGCACTTGACCCAGACATGGTATTTTCAATTGCCTCATATACATGTGAAAGTTGGACAATGAATAAGGAATATGATAAAAGAATTGATGCATTTGAGTTATGATGTTGGAGAGGAATATTAAAAGTATCATGCATAGACTGCCAGAAGAATAAACAAATCTGTGTTGGAAGAAGTACAACAAGAATGCTCTTTAGAAGCCAGAGTGGCGAGATTTCGTCTTTCATACTTCAGATATATTAGTGGAAGGATCAATCCCAGGAGAAGTACATCATGCTTGGCAATATGGAGGGTCAGTGAAAAAGAGGAAGATCCTCAATGAGATGGATTGGCACAGTGGCAGCAGCAATTGGCTCAAGCTTGACGATTGTGAAGACAGAGCACGACTGGGCAGTATTTCATTCTGTTGTGCATAAGATCTCTATGAATAGGAACTGACTCCATGGCACCTAACAACAGCAGCAGAGTACCTGGCACATGTTGTTAAGTGCCATCAAATCGAAACCAACTCATAGCAACCCTGGGTTTCCAAGGAGCGACAGGTGGGTTTGAACCACCGACCTTGCAGTTAGCAGTCCAGTACTTATCCTATAGCACCACACCAGGACTCCACCTGACACATTTAAAATAGGCATTTAAAATAATTTTTTAAAGTAGGCATTTAAAATAATTTTTAAAAGTAGGCATTTAAAATAATTAAATAAAATTAATGACTCATTTCAGTTTATTGATTAGGTGGGAAAATCAGCTGGAAAAAAGCGAATTATGGTGATAACGAAAAGCTTTCTTTTGCCTGAAATTTCCCAATTTCTTTGTTCTCTGTTAAAACCATTTAGTGTTTTTTGAAAGACTGTAGAAAATATTAATCAAGGCAGAACTCAAACTGCTGGTCATGTGCCGCCCAGTATAGTACCTCTAGACCTGCCTTAATAAATTGATAGCACTTATTTGCAATTTGTAGCTTCTATTTGCATGCAAATAATTAATGTGCTAGAGTCCATAAAATTGATTTTTCTCTCAAGTTAAATATTTCTCCTACAATGTTGCTAGTATATCAATTAATGAGATTTTACTATATTCAACCAATAAACATTTATTGTGCCAGGTACTATGCTACGCCCTAGGGACAAAATGATAAATAATATTATTTCCTGCTTTCATGAAACTCTCTGTCTAGATCAGTCAGCTTCTTAAATGTGAAAGCAAACTGTTCGAAACAAGAAAAACTCCCTTATTTTGGTCAAAGGTATAAAGGCCACAAGGATTATATACTGCTTGAAACTTACACTTTCCTCCATGAGGTGAAGAGGAAATTGTCATAAACCCACAGAAGAAACCTCTTATACAACAAGATCCCCCAATACAACTATCCTTATACACTCTCCCCATCACATTCTGTCCCTATCTACCCTGATTGGAGTCACACAAAATCTCAAATTCCTTAAGAGACCTGTGCCCGCAGAGTCCTATGAGAGAGGCTATAAAATACCCACAACCAGGCATATCTCTGAAACATTTGCCCAAGCTCCTTAAACCTCCTGCACCACAGGATAAAATTCTAGGCATTGTTTACTCCTGTCCTGGAAGTTTTTCAAGATTAAAGGAGAGAACACAGTAAACTGTTGTTAGCAAATTCAAAACCAAAAGGGAAGTCAAATCGATATAGAGTTTGTAATTGACAGCTCAACTAGTAATTAGTTGTTACAGAATTTAACACAGCATACCGACCCAGAGTTACAATCGCACAAATAAATTCAGAACAGAAAATAAAAAGATTTTTTTTTTTTTTTGCTTTTAATTTTCCAGGTAACTACAGTGGTGACAGATGGTCAGGCTACAAATCATAGAAGTGTTTGCTTACATCAGTATTTTAACTTGAAACATCACCATTGCATAAACAGAACATCCTTTCACATTTGTATTCAGGCCAGGCTAGAAAACGCAGATGAACATATAATCCATATGACAGAATATTTCTCTCTGACAAGTTGAACCTTCTGCCTTCACACTTTCACAGACTCCTCAAGGCCCACTTCAAACAGACAGAACAGTCCTCCTAAAACTCAAAGAAACATCGCAACACCTTTGTAATAGGCCTATTTCCCAAGTGGGAGCATAAAAGGACAAGGCAAATTAAGGGAAATGCAGAATATAAACTTGAAACCTACTGTCAATAAAACCCAAAACAAACTCGAAGCAGAGGTGAAAAAAGCAGGGGGAGGAAAAGCAATGTTAAATAGTCATCTTTCTTCTCGTTTTATTTGAGGAAGTTAAGTTTGCACAGCTCCTTACAAGTCGTCTTTGGCTAAAATCACTATTAATGAGCTTTGACATTTGAAATTTAACTGAGCATGAGCTAACAGCTTCCAGCACTGCACCACCCATGAAGGCAACTGGAAATATTTTGTTAAGACCTAACGGTGTGTTTATTGAAAAGACACAGCTTTCAAGAGAAAGTGTTTATAGCAACCACTTTACCTGCTATCCCTGCCTTGTGAAGTCTGTTTGGTTTTAGCATTTGGGGGGTCCTCTTTAACTCCTTCTAGTCACTGTTCTGATGGTTTTCAAACCTAGCAGGAAAATGTTAATGAAATTCTTTGCTCTGCAGCAGCCTAGATTATAAAAGTGGATTGGAAAACTTTGAGTTGTGACAAAGGGGCAGACTGCAGGTAAAAAGAAAGGTGCCCACAGGAGATTCAACTCTCAACTTGCTCATTAGAAAGGCAAGATAAAAGTATTTATGTTTTATTGGTTGTTGTTAAGAACCTTCAAGTCAGTTCCGACTCATAGGGACCCTGTATAGGGTTTGAAAGAAACAGTTGGTGAATTTGAACCACCAACCTTGTAGTTCAAACTGACCTTGAGGACCAGTGCTTATCCTATTCCATGTTTTATTGTTAATGGTATTAAAATTATCCTTTCTCCCAAGTAGATGAATGACATTGTGATATTTTTGTTTTAGTTTGTCTGACATTCACCACTATATGTCACTAACTGTTTACACTGTTATCTTCAGCATTACTAGTAACTGGATAGAGATATATTTTAAGTGACCACATTGGTCCTCAGCCCTTCATAACAAAATAACTGAGTACATTTATTTAAACTTGGAAGACATGTAAGGAAACCAAGGCACAAAAATAAAATTCTTCTTTCCAGGAAATCATGGAATGGAAATATTTTGGATTGGTGTACAGGGACCATATAATTAAAGATGCACATCATTTGCAGGCAATGCAAAATTATCAGCTTAATATTTAGCCTACTATATTTGATCAACATTCAATTAACTCACCCCTAATGTGACAGTTAAGGAGCTCTGGTAACACAGTGGTTACGAATTGGGCTGCCAATTCGTAACCTCAATGTCGGCAGTTAGACACTACCGGCTGTGCCGCAGGAGAAAGATGAGGCTTTCTGCTCCCATGAAGATTTACAGCCTAAAAACCCTGTGCAGGGTCACTAGGAGTTGGAAGTAACTCCATGGTACTTAACAACAACACAATGTGACAACTAGAACTGTGGTTGCCTTAACAGGGTCAGACCAAATGATTTTGAGGTCCATCCCTGTTCTAGACTAAGACAGGCTAGGAAGAAGGAAAGGCAAACCGCTTCTGAATAGTGAGCCACTGAAAACCGTGTGAAGAGCAATAAAACATTGTCAGATATAGGGCCAGAAGATGAACCTCTCAGGTAGGAAGGCACTCAAAATATGACTGGGGATGACAAGTGTTTACTTGGGTGATAGGAGAGGCAATATACAACAAGAGTGAAGTTGGCAGAATGATGAAGACAGGAGCAGACACAGGCAGGAATGCAATCGTTAAAAGGGATGGAGGTAAATAGTGTTATATATACAACCCTGCAACAGGTGTTCTACAGGTAGAGACATGGGCAGATACATATGCTGAAGAGGTATGGGAGGGAGAGTAGAAGTATGCCCACAAATATATAAGTGTTTGACAGAGGATGTTTATACATGGGTATTTACCTTTGTTGCAAACACACCTATGAATGTGGTGGAGCATACAGAGGGGAGAATGATGAACACTTCTTAGACATTACCAAATACCTTGAGGTAATGAGTTTCTGGGCCTGGTGTCTCAGCAACACTATGGTCAAATGGCCATACAATAATCCACAAAGACAATGTTCTAGATCCTATTTTGTGAGTAATGACTGCAATCTTAAAAGTTCATGAGTGACCATACAACTGTTGGTCTCTCCATATGAGGAAGAAAGAAGAGTGATGAATTTGAAGATGCTTGGAATCAACTAGTGGAGTGGATAAAATGGATCACATGAACATCAGTCTCCATGACTCTGAGACCAGAAGAACTAGATGGTGTCCAGTTACCACTACCAATTGCTCTGAAAAGGATCACATTAGAAGGTCCTGGATACAGTGGACAAAAATATGGAATAAAACTCAAAATTACAAAAAAGACCAGGCTTACTGGTCAGAAAGAGACTGGAGGAACCTGGGACTATGGTCCTCAACCATCCTTCAGTTCTAGAATGGGACTCACCCTCGAGCCCAATTATCAGTCAAGCGGTGACTAGACATATAGGTGGGAATCAACATTAGTGAGATATGCTGATTATGGAATGGTCAACCACTCAAGATCAAAAGGGTAACACTTATCTTGTGACAAGTTTCAGAGGAGTTGAGAATGTGGGTGGAATGGAAACAGGAACTACGGGGAGAAGAATATCTGCTGTTATGGAAAGGAGATTGCAGTCATTGAAATGAGACAAAGTGTGTGATATTTAGGCTATAAAACTGATTATCTGCTCTGTAAATCTTCACTTAATCCACAACAAAAAGTTTCAAAAATAAAAACATAAACAACTGCAGCCAGTATATCAACAGGGAGCTGCCAGAAATTCAAGACAGAGTCAGGAGAGGACCTGGAACTGGAGATATTATTGCTACTGTCAGATGGATCTTTACTAAAAGCAGAGAACACTAGAAAGATGTTTATTTGTGATTTATATGCAAAGGCATTCAACTTTGTGAACCATAATAAACTATGGAAAACATTGTGAATAACAGTTATTCCAGAAGTCTTAATTGTGCTCATGAGGAACCTGTACATAGACCAAGAGGCAGTTGTTGGAACAAAACAAGATGATACAGAATGTTTTAAAATCATGAAATGTGTGCACCTGGGTTGCATCCTTTCACAATATTTATTCAATCTGTATGCTATGTAAATAATATAATAAACATATTACATGAAGAAGAATGTAGAATTGGAATTAGAGGAAGACTCATAAACAAAATACAATATTCAAATAATATAACTTTGCTTGCTGAAAGCAAAGAGGATTTAAAATATTTGTTAATGAAGATGAAAAATTACAGCCTTCAGTGTGGACTGCACAGCATTGGAAAGAAAACAAAAATCCTCACAACAGGACCAATAAATAACATCATGATAAATGGAGAAAAGATTCAAGTTTTCAAATACCTCATTTTATTTAGATCTGTAATAAACACTAATAGAAGCAGCAATCAAGAAATCAAAAGACATACTGCATTAAGCAAATGTGCTACACAAGACTGCTTTAAAGTGCTAAAGAGCCAATATCAGTTTAAAGTGTTAAAGAGCCAATATCAGGACTAAGATGTGTCTGACTGCAACCATGGTATTTTCAATACCATCATAAGCATGTGAAAGTTGGACAATGAACAAGGAAGACCTTATTTAAAAATCAATGTGTTTTAATTACAGTGTTGCCGAAAATATTAGAAGTCCCATGGACTGCCAGAAGAACAAATAAATCTGTGTTGGAAGGAGTATAGCCAGAATGTTCCTTAGAAGCCAGAATAGTGAGACTTTGTCTCTCATATGTCATACATATTACAGGAGGGATCAGTCCCTTGGAGAAGAACATCATGCTTGGTAAAATGGAGGCTCAGTGTAAAAGAGGAAGACCCTCAATGAGATAGATTGGCACAGTGGCAGCTGCAATGGGCTCAAGCTTGACAATGACCATGAGGATGGCACAGGACTGGGCAGTGTCTCATTCTCTTTTGCAAAGGGTCTCTATGAGTTGGGACCAATTCCATGGCATCTAACAACAGCAACAAATAGATATAGAATAATACGATTAATTTAACATATCCTTATTAAGTAGTTAATAAATAAAGGAGACCTTAGAAAACTTGATGCATTTGAATTATGATGTTGGCAAAGGTTATTGAAAATATCATGGACTGCCAGAAGGACAAACCGTCTTAGAAGAGTTACAGCCAGAATATTCCTTCGAAGCAAAGACTGAAATACTTTTTCTTTCATATTTTGATCATGATGTCAGGAAGGACTAGCACCTGGAGGAGAATTTTTGATGATTGGTAAAGTGGAGGGTCAGTGAAAAAGAGGATGACCCCCCAAGAGATGGATTGACAGAGAGGCTGCAACACTGGGCTCAAATGTAACAATTGTGAAAATGCTGCATGACAAGCCAGCGTTTCATTCACTGTGAGTCAGAGCCGACTCGATATCACCTAACAACAATAACATCGTATAACTTAGAGTTTTGTTATCTTGTTAGTTGGTCGATAAGAAACCAAAAGAATCCATTAGAAGGACACAGAAGCTGTGAACTGCAGCCAAACAGCAAAGGAAGAAACAGAACAAATCAATACAGTCATGGGGCATTTGACGAGGGGCCCACCTTTCATAGAACTATTCTGCTTTAAAAGTAAATTAACTGCAATTTATGTTGATGATCCAGGGCATTAAGAAAACATATTCTACTGCCTATGCACCATAAAAAAAGGAACTTTTGCCTATGTTTTATAAGGCAGTATCTAAAAATAAACATGACTTGGTACTTGAAGGGAATTTTTCAGTTGCCTTGATAACAAACTCCTGCATTATTCTTCATTCCCCAAGGAAAACAAAACAGTAAGATGTTCTGACATTTTAATGCTGGAAAAAAGATATGACATCATCAGGAGTTTGGTAAAGGAGTGAAATTAGGAAATGTCATTCATTCAATAACAGTGATACAGCACCTACTAAGCCCCAGGTCAATGCTAGTTGGCTGTGTTCAGAGGTACATAATCTAGGGGAATCAAGTGGAATAGCAGGTAGATGTACAGGTAGGCTCAGGGGATATGGAGTTCCTGGGTGAGACAAATGGTTAAATACACCTGGCTGGAAGACTGAAGATTCAAGTCCACACATAGTCACCTTAAAAGAAAGATCTAGTGATCTACTTCCCAGAAGTTAGACTTTGAGCCCTGATGGCACAATGATTAGGTGCTCAGCTGCTAACCAAAAGTTGGTGGTTTAACCCCACCCAGCAGCAGAAGACGTGGCAATCTTCTTCCATGAAGATTACAGCCAAGGGGCAGGTCTACTCTGTCTCATGAGATCACTATGAATCGGAATAAAGTCCTGTTCTGACACTATGGAATCACCATGAGTCAGAACCTGCTCGAAGGTAACTAGTGGAGTGGTATGGGGGATCTGAAGACACCATGATAGAGCATCTATCCCAGCTAGCATGGTTCAGAAAGCCCCTCCCCAGAACTGGGAGCCATGCCTGTTCATAGCATAGTCTCTGATAGTTTTCTCATTTGCTAAGATCCTTCCTCTACCCCTTACCTTTTGGTAGCACATTTTAAAAATGTATTCCTGTTTGGAAAATATCAAAACAAAACTCAGAAAACATAAAATACACAAAACTAAAAGCATGAGGTTGAGAGGAGTAATAATAATAATAACAGTTAATAAACTCTGAGAATTTATTAGACACCAGGCCTTTGTTTCCATAAACCAATTTAACCATCACAACAACCCTGTGAGGGAGCTACCTCATTTAGAGATGAAAAAACAGAGACAAAGCCCAAAGACAAAATGCTGGAAAATGGTGGAGCCAGGGCTTTGAGGCTTTGTTTGCAGATGATTTTGAGATCCTATGCCCTTGAGTAATATACAAAAGTGTCTCGATAATGATAAAATTATCATAAATCTGAAATGAGGATAAAAATGTAGCCCCAGAATTAGAAGGATGCTCAAATTAGATTGAATTGCCAATTAAAAGTTATACCCAACCAGTTTTCTCTCCTTATGGGGGAGAAGTTTCTCTCTTTCTTCACATCTATTTTTCTGAAAAGGTGGGCTTTTAATATCTCTTTAACTGAGTGAAGTCCTCCAAGTCCTTAAAGCATAATTGTTTTTTGTTTTTTGGGTTTTTTGGCAGTTGAACATAAGTTTTGTAGAATGTATTCAAATCCCAACTCCACCACTTACTAACTGTGTGACCTTCCATAGTTAGCTAAATTTCCTAGAAGTTCAGTCCTTCACCCTTAAAATGGAGACTTCTCAAGGACTGTAATAGTAATTTCATTAATTTATGTAAAAACTGACCCAGTGTCTGATACACAAACAAAACAAAAATGATGAAAAAAATAGCCATTGCTTATCGAGTGTATTCCAACTCACGGCAACCCCATGTGTTACAGGGAAAATGATTTTTCCATGGGTTTCTTTGGTTATATATTTTTTTAAAGCAATCACTATGTTCTAAGGAGCTCTGGTAGCGTAGTGGTTACGAATCGCGCTGCGAACCACAAGGTCAGCAGTTCGAAACTACCAGCTGTTCCGCAGGAGAAAGATGAGGCGTTCTGCTCCCATAAAGATTTACAGCCTCGGAAACTCTGTACAGGGTTGCTATGAGTCGGAACCAACTCCACAGCACATAACAACAACAACATGTTCTATGGCATCATTAGGGTACAGAGGTCAAGACACCAACCTTAAGGTTTGTTGTTATTGTTGTTAAGTGCTGAGTTGGTTCTAAGTCATAGCAACTCTGTAAAGTGTTTCCAAGGAGTGGCTGGTGGATTTGAACTGCTGACCTTATGGTCAGTAGTCTAGTACTTATCCTATAGTACCACACCAGGACTTCATAGTTAAAAGTAGTCAAGCGCAAACCATTTGTACACATAGGAACTGACAAGTCTTTGTTTCTCATTCTTTGGACACCTTGTCAGGAAGGATCAGTCCCTAGAGAAGGACATTGAGCATGGTAAACTGGAAGATCAACCAAAAAGAGGAAGACCCCCAACAAGGTGGATAGACACAGTAGCAGCAACAATGGTCTCAACATAACAATTGTGAGGATAGCCCTGGAGCAGGTAATGTTTTGTTCTGTTACACCCAGGTTCTCTATGAGCTGGAAGCAACTCAACAGCATCTAACAACAACAAGGGACTGATATATAGTAAGTGTTTAATAAATAGCATAGCTCAATCCTTGTCTTCCTCATGCTTCTACTTATTGCTTAATAAGCTAGCAAAAAAAAAGAATTTTTTTTTTATTTTGTAGAATCAGTTACATCATCATGTATGGCACAAAATGAAATCAAATTCAACTTTTGGTATTACAAAAATATTGTCTTGATTTTCTGTGAGTATGGGTTTTATAGTATATACATGTCAATGAGCTGTACACTTAAGAACTGTGCATGTTATTATATGTAACTTAGACCTCATTAAAAGAAAATAAGCTATTGGCAAAATAAACTTTAATTTTAATATAATAGCTCAAACATATTGAGTAAGCAAATCAAATTATTCAATATCTATTTTGTGCTGCCAGACCAGAAACTTAACAATATTAAAAATAAATACTAGTTATTCTTCATCTTGCCCTAAAATTTCTTTCCCCTACCTTACCCCTTAAATAATGCTATAGAAGTTTTCAAGAAACACTTATTCCATTGCTCTACTCAGAAGATACCAAACCAAATGAATTTTCTATGACTACATTTTGACCATGTTACAATCAACCACCATCATCATTGCTGTTGTTACTGGTTGCCTTGGACCCAAAGAGACACCATGTGAAGACAGTAGAACTGCTTCATAGTGTTTTCAAGGTCGTGACCTTTCAGAAGCAGATGTCCAGGCCTGACCTCTGAAGTACCATTAGATGGATTCGAACCACCAACCTTTCAGCTAATAGTCAAGTGCTTACCCATTTGTGCCATCATTGAAATCATGTTAATATAAGAACGAAAAGCTGAATGATGCATTAGCTAATAAGTCATGTTGTGTTATTGTTATGTGCTGTGGAGTCGGTTCCGACTCATAGCAAGCCTGTACAGGGTTTCAAGGCTGTAAATATTTATGGGAGCAGAAAGCCTCATCTTTCTCCCAAGGAACAGCTAGTAGTTTCTAACTGCTGACCTTGCGGTTCACAGCCCGATACATAACCACTACAAATATGTCATAAGTCATTTAAATCTCAATAACTGTATGAAATATGTATTGCTTAGCACTACAACCATTGTATGCATAAGGGAAATTCTGGATCTGAGAAAATAAGCTACAGACCCAAGGTCTCTTAGCTAGAAGATAGAGTTGACAGGGATTAGAACCCAAATCCTTCAACATCAAGGGTCATATTTCTTTTCCATTACTCATGCCTTTGCCAAAGGAAGGATCAGCAAGGCAAGTCTTGAAAGTTCTACCAACTAAAGACCTCACTCCATAGCACTGGTTAGTGTCAACTAGCAATGCAAGACTAGGGGTCACATTGCTAACATCTTCTTACTTCAAAAAAGAATACAAACCTTCACTCAATTTACAATAAAAAGTTAAAAGAAAAAAAGAATAGAATCTGTCAAAAAACGTTTTTTATTCTCTCGCTATCCTTTCCAATTAGTATTGGGAATCAATATTTTCATATCACATATGATTCTTCTCCAAGAAAGTATGAAACCATGAATCCATCCCTCCTTTCAGCCCCCTTGCCCTAGCACCAATATTTTACCTTCCTCAAAAACCCTGTGGGGGGAAACATTGGACTATTTCAGGTTAAATAAAAAGAAAGAAATCATACTAACTTAAGTTATACTCGTTTAGACCAATAAATAAACAAATAATTTCTGTTCCTTTCTATTCTTTTTCCCTGGCAAAATTTGTTTCAAGATTTAAAGGAGCCAATTAAAGTTTCTGTTATCATGAAATAGAATTCTGTTGGTATAGCAATACTGAAGAAAAGCAACTTTATCCCTGCACTTCCTAAAGTATGGGTGTACATGAAAAAAAAATCTATGCAAATGGTTGTACCTGCAGGTGTGTGAAGTATGTGTGTTGGGGGGGCATATAAGCATGCACACACATTAGGGAAAGGAGACTGGAGAATGATGGCAGAAATGAATTCACATATCTGCCAAAATTCAATCAATAATGGTATGTTATTAAGGTCTTTTTCCCATTATCAGGAGGAATTTCATTTTGTTTTGTTTTGTTTTTTGGTTATTATCTTTCACTCTTGAATTGTCATTATTTTACAGGCAGAGTAGGGGGCTAATTAAGACCTTTAATTTCATGTCTCACAGAGATTTTTTTTTTTTTTTAAGACTTAATGATCCCAACCAGACCATTAAAAAAAGTTCCAGAGTAAAACAGAGAGTCTATAGCAGCATCTGCTAAATTGCCCAGCAGAGCTCAAGGTCTATTTTAGTTTAAAAGAAGATGCAAGTAGGAAGGTTGGAGGAGAGAGAGGATAAGAAACAAGGAAAGGAGGGAGGGAGGGAAAGAGAAGGGGAGACAGGGAAAAGAGAAGAAAAAGAGAAGGAAAATAGTCATTTCACTTATCCCACCCGCGTACCTAGCAGCCACTTTTATTGTTATTTATTTATTTCCTCCCCTTTTGAACTAGATCCTTTTTTCTCATTTAGTCCGACAGACACGGTCCTCCTGCAGTGACCTTTTATTCTTTCCTTTTCCTTCACGCCCCCGGGCTATTGCCCTTGTGCCAGTAACTAGATAACACACTCTATCAAAGATTTTTTTAAAAAATCATTGGGAAGGCACCAGAGCTGATAGTGGCATCAATCGCAGCCTGACACGGGCCGGGGTCACCCATTTATCTCTCACGTAGCCTGTGGTTACTATAGCGGCCATCTTGGCTGCTGGGTCTTAACAACCTGGTGCAGATGTGGCCTCTCCCATCACTGATGCTATCTGCTCCCCGAGTCCTTTTGCTTCCCTTGTTTGGCATACTTCTTTGTTTTATTCTGGTGGACATCTTTTCATACAAAATATGGGTAAAAATGAGTGAAACCTCTCCCTTCTGCATTTCAGGACCAGGGAACAGGCTATGGGCTATAGAAAGAAATCTTGCCATTATGGACCAGGATTTACAGAATAAAATTAAAATCCGTTTGATCCTCAGTAAACACAGTTATGCCTCTGAAGTTGAAGTGGACTCTCAGAGCATTGCTTTAGCAAAAGTTTGTTGTTGTTATTGTTGCTGTTTTTTTAATTAATTCGAATTTGTTTTCCATCCAACCCCACTTCCAACATAATATTAGTTATCACTTTTAGTAATTTATTCAGCAAACCAAAAGTATCATGGTTAAGAGAAAGCTTTAACTTCAGAAAGACTCTATTTCAAAATCTCTACCTATATATTGTTAGCCATGAGGCACTTGGGCAAGTCTTTAAATTTTTGGAATTATCTATTTTCTTATCTGTGAGGTGAAACTAAAATATCTACTCCATAGTTTTGTGAAAACAAATGTGAAATACTTAAGTACCCCGTTATATATAAGGAGTCCTGGTGTCATGCTTTGGGTTAATAGGATGGACTGCAGAGTCAGTTTGAGCTACAAGGTTGGCAGTTCAAGCTCACCAGATGCTCCTTGAAGTATACATGGTTATTATGAGTCAAAACAAACTCACTGGTACTCAACAACAACAACAGTCATATATAAAAGCTCAATATACTTGAGCTTCTATTTCTTTCCTTAAAGTTAGTAAATATTCTATTGTTTAGGTGATGGAATTTGATGCAATACAAATCATAGTCTGCTCCATATAAAAAAATCACCTGCCCTCACTGCTTTTCTATTTTAACTTGACTTATTTGAGTGTCCAAGAATTCTGTTCTAAAATGTAAGTACTCCTGAGAAGTTTAGATCTCATGAGTTTAATGCTTAAGTAGGAGTAGAAAGGAAGATATAAACAAAAGAAACCAAAAGTGACAAGGCATCAAAGATAAACTTTAATCTATGAATTTTGTGCTAAATATTAATATCCACTGCCCAAGCTGCTCACGAGATGGTCAGCCGCATCTGGCCAGCCGTTCACCATTCAGTCTCCCCCTCTCTCCTCTCCTGCTCAGCCTCTCCTCCAGCTAGCACTCCATCCCCCTCTCTTACATTTCTTCTGAAGTTCAGGGTGCCAGAATTTCCATCTCAGTCTGTTTTATTTTGTCTCTCATATCTTGGTTGTAGAGGGTCCATGTAGTATGTGTGACTAGTCCGCCATCTTGCCGGAAGTCCTAAATTTTAATCTCAACCTTAGCTGTCTCATGATTGTATAGATCCAAATACTCATAAATGTGAAGTGTAATAACTCTTTAGAAATAATAACTTTTTATAGTACTGTATACTGAGTACCACAGTTATAAGAGAGTCCCAGTTTAAAACTTGCCTTTATCTTTACATTTCCATGAACAGATTCCCCTTTTTAAAATGTGACCAATAGAAAATAGTTGTCATTTAGTGAAAAATCAAAAACAAAAACTAAAAACAGCTAAGTTAAGAGCTAGTGAAAGGAGGTGATGGGTACACAGAGTTCATTATACTATTCTTTCCACTCTTATATTCTCAAAATGATCTATTTTTTAAAAGTTAAAGAAAAATTAAGGGCAAAAATAAAACCCATTGCAGCTCAGGGTTTCTAAGACTATAAATCATTACAGTCCAAATAAAGAGAATCAACTTTCCCATGATGCTGATAGAAATGGTTTCTTAAATGAAACAAAGAAGTCTTAAAAATTGTCTTAATGATAAATCTTAAGGTTATATCCAATTTAACTACTCAAATTATAGAGAATATTACCTTACCAAGTTGCCTTACTTTTAACCCAACGATTGTGCAAATTGAAACTGATACTTGTCTTTTTGAAACACTCCAATGTAAACTCTGTATATACTGAGGAAGCATTTTAGAGGCCCATGGCAGCCCCAAACAACAGTTCCATGGTCAGGGTAAAAGCACCTGGATATTGAAATTATGGGGGACTTTATTGTATTGTCATTTAATTCTCCTTTTAATTGTTCTACAGAACACATGTATCATTTTTGCAATCAGATGAAATGGTGTTTGAGTTTATTTTTGCAATAGAAGTTTTGAGACCTGATTTCAATCTGCTGACCATTTTAATTTTGTTAATTCATGTTTTCATTCAGTAATACTTTAGATATAGTATTGACCATCACTACCTCCATAATGTAATAATACACATGCACATGTACACAGGCACGTACTTACACATCCATCCAAACCATGCTGGAAAGCATCATAATACAAGAAGTAGGACAATGAATGACCTTACAGAAGCAGGAGATAGCAGGGCTGTGATGGGCAAGGGAGGAAGGCAGACGTGAAACCATGCGCAGAGTTATGATTGAAACTTGAGTGGTTTGTGGTTGTGTGCCAAGGAGTCAGATCTGACTTACAGTGAACCTGCATAGGGTTTCTGAGGTTGTAAATCTTTATGGAACCAGAAAAACTCATCTTTCTCCCTTGGAGAAACTGGTAGATTTGAACTGTTGACCTCTCATTTAACAGCCCAACTCATAATCCACTAAACTACCAGTGCTGTTTGGTTGAAGCTTGTTGTTGTTGTTGTCAGGTGCCATCGAGTCGGAACCAACTCATAGTGACCCCATGCACAGAAGAACAAAACAATGTCTGATCCTGGGCCAACCTCACTACCGCTGCCACACTTGATGCCATCAATGATGCCACCTGGCTCATTGGTTGAAGTTTAGGATTTAGATTTTGATAAACTAATACTTTCTCCATTCCCAAATGGTCTATTTATATAACTTTATATTACAGCTTCATATATTGGGGAAACATTTACAAAAGAGAAGTTTCTAAAATAAAATAAAAAAAGAGAGAGAAGTTTCTTTCTTCATTTTTGAAATAGTTTTCAAAAGAAAATTAGCAGTAGGAACACATGCTCTGGAATTCTCTCTCAGTTTTAGTCCGTGTTTTGCCACTTACCAGCTATGTGTCCTGAAACAAACTACTAATGCTCTCTGAGCCATTACTTGATCTGTAAAATGGAGAGGATACTAGCAGTCACTTCAAAAAATGGTTCCCTCAGTACCTGACAACTAAGTAGTCACATAATGTCACCTCTTCTATTATTACTATTATTATTTCTATACATTTATACTAAAATACAGCATATACAAGTATATAAGGGAGAATTCAAAAAGTTCATTGGAAACAGGAATTTAAAAATTACGAAATTTTTCCATAAACTTTTTGAAATCTCCCTGGACTTCTCTATATGACATCATACCTAATCCTATAAAAACCTGGTATGTTTTCCCATCCATTTTTCTCAATCTTCCCCAAACTGCAGTTATATACAGTGCTGATTCACTTTAATGTTTGAAAGCCATTGATTTATCCAGGTGAAGGTATGAATTCTGTGGACAGAGATAAGTGACAGAAGCAGAAAGAATGCAGAAAAGGAATCAAGAACTACTTCTTGCTGCAAGGGTCTCAGGATTTGATGGGGGTGCATGCAGTATAAAGCTGCATTTAAATACTGGAATAACTTCCTCAGAGAGCCCACATTTTTTTTTTTTTGAAAAGTCACCAGGATAGGAAAGTGCCAGAACAATTTTACCCAGAGATAAAAACCTGGATGGACCTTATGTGTTCTCAAGGCTTCCCCCACATTGGGCACTGCGGTCTTCCATGTGGTTAAAGAACCCTGTAGTCCAAATTTCATGGCACATGGGTGGTAAGGGGAAAACTCTTTTCTAGGAGAGCCACATTCTCATCACATAAGAAACATTAATAAAGCCCAATGTCTGCGTGAGGAAGCCTCACGACACCCAGAGAAGCCAACTTGTCCTGGTGTTGCACCATTCCAGCTCTGTGCTAAGAGGCTGCTACATTCAGTGCTGCTGGAATAAGGGTCCCAGTTCAAACCCCCAGTCCCTGCCCCCATTAAAATTTAAAACCAAATTCGACCCATCCTGGAGTGACACCAGAGGATTGCAATTTCATCCAGCATGATTTTTATTAGCCTTGCAATTTCTTAATGGGCTCCCCTGAGGGCTGGCTGGTAGAATTCTGCACTACCAGTCAGGATTTGCTATCGGCAGCTTAATAAACATGGCATCTGTCCCGTGACAATTGTCATAACATCCGACCAGGGTGCAGAAGGCAGAGCTAAAGGTTAACAAAACCACTGCTTCAGTGGCAGGGAGGTGAGCGTGGGGAGAAGGTTGGAAATTGTTATAGGAAGGAACAGACTGACTGCTCGCTGGCTTAGCAGTTCTTCCAGCGGGCCGGAGTTTCCAAGAGCTGAGCAGTCAGTTGGCTGCCTCCTCCAATCAGCGTGCTTCACACATCTCATCAGTGTCACTGCTCCTGACATCTCATTATGCACTAGAGGTGGAAGTGGACAGGTACTGAACACCAGAACTTTTACTTTTCTGATTATGTCTGCGGAGCACCATGAAGCTGGGAGTTAATTAAGTCCTATGGGACAGACAATCAGTACCTTTTTTGCTAGGTTAAATTACATTACATACAGATGCAAAAGAGAAGAGGTAAAATACAACCCCTCAACTCTTTCCTGGTTAATAGAGTAAGTTAGAAATATGATGATTCCAAACAGGGAGGCTGCAGTTGATGGTTCCTTCACATACAAGCTTCCTAATGAAGTCATATGACAAATCCCCAGGGATCTCCTACCTCAGAGGATCTCAAAGCACTTTTATAGACACTTTAAAAGAACTTCTTGGCTCAACTCTGAGAGAAAGCTGTTTGGAGGTTGATAATCCTATCTTCTTGTTGTTAAGTGGAGTCCAACTCATAGTGACCCTGTACAGAGTTTCCAAGGCTGTAAATCTTTATGGGAGCAGAAAGTCTCATTTTTCTCCCACGGAACAGCTGGTAGTTTCAAACTGCCGACCTTGAGGTTAGCAGCCCGATTCGTAACCACTACACTACCAGAGAAAATTCACTCTACCAGATTGAAGGAGCAAACTTCTTTTGGATTTATAAAATTTCAGACAGAAAAGAAACCATCAAAGATAACACAATCATAGTTGGGGGGAGAAGTTGCCATTGAGTCGGTTCCGACTCAAGACAACACTGTATGGTTCAGAGTCAAATTTTAATGGGGACAGGAACTGGAGGGTTTGAACTGGGACCCTTATCCATATTAAAGGGTTTTCAATCAATATGATCTTTGGGACATAGACAGCCAGGTTTTTCTTGCAAGGTATCTTAGGGTTGACTCAAACTGTAGATTACTAAGCATTTTTTCCAAGACATCTCTGGATGGACTCAGACCACCAGCATTTCAGTTAGTAGATGAGAGCTTAATCATTTGTGTTACCACATGTACTCTCATTGCCAAGTTGGTTCCGATTCATAGTTCCCTGTAGAGGGTTTCAAAGTCTGCAAATATTTATAGGAACAAAAGTGTCTTCTTTCTCCCATGGAACAGCTGGTAAGATATTAAAATGACTGCATCCAAAATCCTCCTGTATTTCATGAGGAGGCACTAGGTGATACATGGAACAAAGACAAAAACAAATTAGATACTTAAGATCAAAAAAGGAGTACAGTGGCTCCATGCTATAAGCACTAGATTACAAACCACAAGGTCTGTGGTTCAAGTCCACCAGTCAGGCTCAGCGGGCAAAAGATGAGGCTTTCCTCTCCTACAAAAAATTAAAGTCTCAGAAACCCTATACAGAACCACTATGAGTCAGAGACGACTCAACAGCACTTAACAACAACAACATGATCAAAAAAGTTTGGAAGGTCTGCGTTCAACAGAGGAAAACTGCATGACATTATGATTCCCAGAGTGAAATCAAGTCTGCAGCATTTCCCGGACTTACTTGTCCGTTGCTGCTGCTGCTATGTACTAGCTCATTCAGAAAACCTGCACAGGGTTTCTGAGGCTATAAATCTTTACAGGAGCAGATAGTTTCATCTTTCACCCATGAAGCAGCTGCTGGATTTGAACTGCTGACCTTGCAGTTAGCAGTCCAACACATAATTCACTCTGCGACCAGGGTTCTCTATTTTTTCTAATAGAACATCCTTTGCTACTAATTTCCACACAACATGCATTGCAAAATGCTTATTTAGTCCAATTGTTTATTTCATACTGGAAAACTCAGATTGTGAAAGTTTTCCCAAGGATTTGCTAAAATCACCTCGGCAGGCAGCAACAGATCACCCACTGCCAGACCACTAGGCGACATTGCCTCTCTCCATAATTTACCAGGACTCGCCTGTCTCTTTCTGTCACTCAGTCATTTGTCATATCTCCATCTTAACTTCAGAATATCCTCCTGAGTCCTCTCATCTTAAAATGCCTTGTTGTTTTGTTGTTAAGTGCCGTTGAGTTGGTTCTGACTCATAATGACCCTGTATAGGGTTTTTGAGGAGCAGTTGGTGAGCTTGATCCACCGATCTTGCAGTTCAAACCAACCTTGCAGTCCAGCACATTAACCTGAAGCACCACACCAGGACTTAAGATGCCTCATTTCCTTACAGTCTATCCTCAATAGACACCGCTGCCCTTCAGGTACTTGACCACGAGCTCTAAGAGAATAGCAACTCCCCATGTTAAAACTAAGCTAGCACCAGCCACACTTACCCTCTGACTCTGATAGAGGACATTTCATGAGACCAAGTCATAGTATTGTCAGCAGTCTCATATGTATGTGAGTGTCAGACAATGAAAAAGGAAGACGATAGAAAAACAGATACATCCGAATTATGGTGTGGGAAAAGGATATTAAAAGGACCATGAACTGCCAGAAGAACAAGCAAATCTAACTTGGAAGAAGTTCAGTCAGAATGTGCCTTAGGAGTCAGGAAGGTGAGATTTTGTCTCTCATACTTCAGACATGTTATCAGGAGGCACCAGTCCCTGGAGAAGGACATCGTGCTTGGAAAATTGGACGGTCAGTGAAAAAGAAGACCCCAGTGAGATGGACTGGTACAGTGGCTCAAACTTAAGAACTGCGAGGATGATGCAAGAGCAGGTAGTGTTTTATTTTGTTGTTTTTAGGGCTGCTATGAGTCGTAACCAACTCAATGCCACCTAATCCATCCAAACCCATCCAAGTGGCAACTAAAAAATAAAGTCTCCAGTAGCTCTACATCTCCTCCCGGATTAAATCCAGATACCTTCATTTGACATTCTAGACTACTCATAATGTATTCCAAAGTTAATTTCCGGTATTCCCTAACAAACTTTATTGTCCACCTCCTGGACTTTCAATACTAATATCTTAATCAGTATATTGTTGTTCGTTAGCTTGCCTTATCCAAAACCTGGTCATCCTTTTGTTGTTGTTGTTAAGTGCCACTGAGTCTGTCATCTTTTTAGGCCTAGGTAAAATGCCATAGAATAGAATTGATGAGTTTGAGTTTTGGTGTTGGAGGAGAATAGTGAAAGTACCCTGGACTGTTAAAAGAAGAAACAGATCTGTGTACAGCCAGAATGTTCCTTAGAAGCCAGGATGACCAGACTTCATCTCATGCTTCGGATATATTATCAGGAGGGGCCAGTCGCTTGAGAAGGACATCATATTTGGTAAATTGGAGGGTCAGAGAAAAAGAGGAAGACCACCAAGGAAATGGATTGGCACAGTGGCAGCAGCATTGGGCTCAGGAGTAGCAACAATTATGAGGTTGGCCCAGGACCAGGCAGTGTTTTGTTCTGTTGTGCTTAGGGTCTCTAGAAGTTGGCACTGACTCAATGGCACCTAACAGCAACAACAACAAAATGCCATATCGCCCAAAGATGTTTCAGGTGATTGTTTCCAGTCAGAAAAATCTGCCTTCAATGATGTTCCATATAGGAAACAAATATGTCCATTATCATGTTCATCACATACCACTTATAGAGCATGCTGATGGCACTGTAGGATAAACACTGGGCTGCTAACCACAAGGCCTGCAGTTTGGCCCTACCAACCACTCTATGGGAGAAATATGAGGCTTTTTGCTCCCATAAATATTTACAGTCTCAGAAACCTTATATAGGATCGTTATGAGTAGGAACCAACTCAACAGCATGTAACAGGAACAACTTATACTATAGCTATTGGGAGTCCCTGGGTGTTGCAAATGGTTAAGTACTCAACTGTTAACTGAAAGATCGGAATTTCAAATCCACTCGGAAGTGTTTGAGAAGAAAGACCTGGTGATCTCCTTCCAAAGGTCAGTATCTTCAAAATCCTATGAAGTGCAGCACTACTCTACACACACGGGGTCACTGTGAGCTGAAACCAACTAAGCAACCGCTGGTCTGGTTTTGGATAATATAGTTATTAGGTTTATATGTCATCTCTCCACTACTAAACAGTACGCCCTACAAGGTAAAAGTTGTATCTTATTTGTCATTAGAGTTAGCATAACACTGAGACTTTCAAAACCCAAATAGTATTCTCTAGTGCTAACATTCTGAATTTGTTAAATACATTCATCTCACCTACATCCTTCATAATTCCATAGTCTTCGGTCATCTCTCAAAACAGTCATCTGAAAATCCTGTATAGGAGTTAATACAATAACCAGCATCTTCTGAGGGGTCTGTAAATAATATATGAGCAGGATAAAAGAACAATAATCTCATTTTCCAGACAAAGGAGTGCCATGCTCTCTCTGCTGGTCATATTGCTCCATTCATTCTGTATGTCTTAGTAAAGGTATCAAGTAGTGTCCTTCAGACTCATATTAATCGGTGCCAGGCAGAAACAGAACAAAATATATTTGCTTCTGCTTGGCTGTGCACACTTTTCCCCTCTGGGAATGGAGAGAAGTGAAATGGCAATGCTGTCAGGTGACTGGTAGTGGAACTGTGAGTCTCAACAGTCGAGGTCTTTGCTTCTGACATTAATTCATGGAAGGCAGCTTGGTCAGTGAGCTCTCTGTCTTCTCCACTCAGCATAAATAGGTACTCATTACACAGGGAAGCTGGGAGGTTTAATTAATATTTGTAGAGTGTTTAAGAATACCCATTATGAGAAGCAAACACTATAACATATCATTTCCTTGCCTAGATTGCTCTTTCCTTTATTATTAGAGGAGAGTTGTCTCACATACAACTGAATGATGAGCCATCCCCCTTGGGAGCTGGTCCATCATAAAAACAACTACTGTCATCTTGAATCAGGAAGATTCACATCACAAAAGAAATACATAACTGATTTTGAGGTCCTGCAGGCTATGGAAAGTATGTGTATTTTATGTAGTCATTAAGTTTGTTCATTTGCTTGTTTGTTTGTTAGTTTGTTTGTCAAAAGCAAACACTTCTTCTGAATCCTAAGGGAGTTTCTTTTCAGACTTTTCTTTTCACTTAGCTTCCTTATGCAGAGAATGAAAAAAAAAAAAAAAGGCCTTTTTTTCCGCTCTGTCAAAATTCCAAGCAATGACAATACATGTCCTCAGTTATCAAAAGGACACATTAAGAAATAAACCTAAGATTAGATCTACAAATTAAAAAACAATGTCATTGTGGTCACATGTTGGCTGACTCCCTCCTTTCCCCCACAAGATCCATTCCTCCAGATTCTTACACTTCAACATCCCAAATATTTTCCTTCTAAACATCACTGCCCACATTTCTTACCCTAGCATTGGAGGCCATAGTGGACATTGTTCAGAAAAAGTCAATCAGTAAGGTCACTGGGACACAAGGCAGTCAACTGATTCAACTTTGACCAAATGAGCAGACATCTGTTTTCTTCTTCAGAGCCTGTGTTAGTGAAAGACTGTAGCCCTGGAGCTACTGGCAAAAGTCTTGTAGCCACGAAGAAAGTAGCCTTAGGTTGAACCTGACTCTCTGGAATGCAGGGCAGAGACCTGGAAAGAGCCATCTCATTAATGAGCACTAAGCTGCTAGATCAAGATGTGCCTAAACTTGACCCCTGAGTTCCGTTCTGTAAGTTAATAAAACCTCTTCATTATTAAAGTCCATGTGAATCCGAATTCTTGTTCCTTGAGATTGAAATCTTCATGACAAGGTTTTAATAAATCCCAAAGTAAAATTTAAAGGGGAAAATAAGAGAACATGAACATATGGAAAATAGCTATAAATAGATTGCATGTAGAGTGTAGAGGTAGGTTATATAAATGAGAGCTATAGACTATAAATAAACATGCTGTCACAGGCAGAACCAGTTTGATGGCACTCAACAACAACAACATAGAGAAAGTAAAGTTACAGATACGGTGGTGCTAATAGTTAATGAATTTGGTAGCTAACTAAAAGGTGTTGTTGAGTACCACCAAATTGATTCTGACTCACAGCAACCCTGTGTGGGGTTTCTGAGGAGTAGCTGGTGAGTTTGACTGGCCAACCTTGTGGTCCAGTGCTTATCCTATAGTGCCACACTAGGACTAACATGTTTGTTGTCATTGTTATTAAGTGCCATCGAGCTGGGTTCAACTTATAGCGACCCTGTATAGGGTTTCCAAGGAGCAGCTGGTGAGTTTGAACCACTGACCTTGCAGTTCAAACTGACCTTTCAGCCCAGTACTTTATGCCACAGTGCCACATCAGAACTCCTGGACTACTAGATGGTGGTGGTGGTTATGTACCGTGGAGTCGGTTCCAACTCATAGCAACTCTGTACAGGGTTTCTGAGGCTGTAAATCTTTACAGGAGCAGAAAGCCTCATCTTTCTCCTATGGAACAGCTGCTAGTTTCGAACTGCTGACCTTAAGGTTTGCAGCCCGATTCGTAACCATTACGATTGTTGTTGTTAAGTGCCATCGAGTCAGTTCCAACCCATAGTGACCCTGTACAGGGTTTCCAAGGGTGTAAATCTTTACGGGAGTAGAAAGCCTCATCTTTCTCCCACGGAGCGGCTGGTAGTTTCGAACCGCTGACCTTAAAGTTCACAGCCCGATTCGTAACCACTACGCTACCAGAGCAACCATTACGATAGGAGGTTCTAATTTACCCAGAGGCACCTCAGAAGAAAGGCCTGGTGATCTACTTATGAAAACATCAGCCATTGAAAATTGTTTGGAGCACAGTTCTACTCTGACCTATGTGTAATCACCATGAGTCAGAGCTGACTCAGTGACAACTGGTTTTATAGAAATGAAGTTGGACATGAAGATAAAGATGGATGATTGAACTGGACAAGTTTTCCTTACACATATTGTTCTGGAGAGTTTGTTGTTGTTGTTGTTGGGATCCGTCCAGTGTATCCTGACTCATAATGACTGCTCCTTCAACACACCCAGTCCAGCTCTATCCTCAAAACTGTTGTTATTTGAGCCCATTGTTGCTGCCACCGTGTCAATCCATCTCGGGGGTCTTTCTCTTTCACTGACCCTCTACTTTACCAAGCATGATGTCTTTCTCCAGGGCCTGATCCCTACTGATAACATATCCAAAGTCTGAGAGATGAAGTCTAGTCATCCTGGCTTCTAAGGAGCATTCTGGCAGTCCTTCACCGAACACATATTTATTGTTTCTTCTAGCAATTCATGGTACTTTTAATATTCTTCTCCAACACCGCACTTCAAATGCATCAATTCTTCTCAGTTGGCCTTATTCATTGTCCAGCTTTCCCATGCAGATGAGGCAACTGAAAACATCACATCTCAGGTCAGGCACACATTAGTCCTTAAACTCATATCTTGGCTCTGTAATCCTTTAAAGAGGTCTTGAGTAGCAGACTTATCTAATGCAATCATTTGAATTATTGATTGCTGCTTTCATGAGTAGTGATTGTGGATCCAAGCAAAATGATGTCTTTAGCAACTTCAATCCTTGTTCCATTTATTGTGACATCCTTTATTGGTCTGGTTATAAGGAGTTTTGTTTTCTTTACACTGAGGTGCAACTCATACTGAAGTCTGTAGTCTTTGATCTTCATCATTAAGTATTTTAAGTCCTCTTTGCTTTCATCGAGCAAGGTTGCATCATCTGCATATCAAAAGTTGTTGATGAGTCTCCCTTCAACCATGATGCCACATTCTTCTTCATATAATCCAGCTTCTCAGATTGAATAAATATGATGAAAGGATACAACCCAGAACAACCCAGACACACACCTTAAATCATTCAGTATTCCCTTGTTCTGTTCCATCAACTGTCTCTTGGTTCATGTACAGGTTCCTCATGAGCACAATTAAGTCTTCTGGAATACACATTATTCACAATGCTATCCATAATTTGTCATGATCCACAGAGTCAAAAACCTTTGCCTAGTTAATAAAGTGCAAGTAAACATCTTTCTGGTATTCTCTACTTTCAGCCAAGATCCATCTGATGTCAGCAATGATATCCCTCATTCCACATCCTCCTCTGAATCCGGTTTGGGTTTCTGGTAATTCCCAGTACTGTTGCAACTGTTTTTGAATTACACTTCTGCAAAAATTTACTTGCATGTGATATTAATAATATTTCCCAATGGTTTTCACATCTCAAGTGTTTCTTAGGAGAAAATAGAGACTTAGCACAGTTGAAAATGCCATAAAGACTAATGTCTTTCCACAAACTCTCATTCAGTAGAGTGACATTGCAAAAGAAAGAGACTAATTTCTCAGCACTTGAAAAATATACAGAAGATTTTCAGGGCATAGGGACTGTAAGTGAGAATGGAAGTCAAGAACTAATGGGGGTATAGGAAAGTAACTATTCAGAGACTGGAAAGAGACTGACAGTTACCAAGTGTCTGGCCATTTCCCTCCACTAAATCCTATCAGTCCATAATGTCTCATCACACCATCTAGCTTGTCTCTCCTGCCACCAGAATGTAAACCAGGTTATGGTTCCCTGTGGACTCAGAAAGAATTAAAGCCACTGTGTGGGAGCACTGAGACATATACAGTGCTTCAGATGCACTTGTAAAAGCTGGTATCATCAGCCTGGACTGACTAGATGATTTGCAAATGCCAAATCCTCAGTGGTGCAAAACCATTTTAAAATAATGTTGTTGCTGTTAGGGCTCTCAAGTCAGTTCCAAATCACAGCAAATCCAAGTACAAAAGAACAAAACATTGCCCAGTCCTGCACCATGCTCATAACCCTTGCTATGTTTGAGCTACTGTTGCAGCTATTGTATCAAGCAATCTCTTTGAGGATCTTCTTTTTCACTGTCCCTCTACTTTACAAGTATGATGTCCTTCTCCAATGACTAGTCTCTCCTGATTACATGAGATCCAGTTTTGCCATCCTGGCTTCTAAGGAACATTCTGGCTGTATTTCCTCCAAGTAATACTTGCTCATTCTTCTGGGAGGCCAAGGTATAGTCAATGTTCTTTGCCAACATCATAATTCAAAGGCATCAATTCTTTTTTCGTACTGTCCAGCTTTTCACGTGTATATGAGATGACTAAAGATTACCATGGCTTGGGTCAGGCACACCTTAGTTCTCAAGGGGACATCTTTCCTTCTGACACCTACAATACGATCTTTTGAAGTTCATTGAGTTACATCATTTGATTTCTTGACTGCTGCTTTATGGATTTTGACTGTGGATCCAGTAAAACAAAATCTTCAGTCATTTCTCTTTTTATCATACCTGCTGCTTATTGGTCCAGTTGTGAGGATTTCTGTTTTCTTTATGTTGCAGTGCAATCCATACTAAAGGCTGTATTTTTTTAATCTTCATCAGTAAATGCTTCAATCTTCACTTTCAAGAAGCAAGATTGTGTCATCTGCATATTGCAGATTGTTAATGAGTCTTCTTCCAATCCTAATACTGAATTCTTCTTCATATAGTCCATCTTCTTAGATTATTTGCTCAGCATACAGATTGAATAAGTATGGCAAAAGAACACAACCCTGACATATACCTTTCCTGATTTGAAACCATACAGTATTTCCTTGTGTTTTTGAAACAACTGCCTTTTGGCCTATCTATAGGTTCTGCATGAGCACAATTAATTAATTAAAATAATAATAAATAAACATTGTTTATTTCTTGCTCACATATGTTGACTACCCTCCAGGACAGAACAACTATCCTCAACAAGTTGACTCTACACTGAGTTGTTTAGTCACTGTAACAAAGGGAAAGAGAGGGTTTGGGTAGTGAAGTCCAAAAGTTCTCCCTGCACTCTGAGGCACTGGTGATTTAGCAGCAGAATTCCTACACTCCATGTAGGAGACCTGGATTTGGTTCCTAGCCAATGCACCTTATATGCTTTCAGTGTACCTGGCAGTGAAGACTTGCAAGTGCTCTGATGATGAAGAGGTTTCAGCAGAGCTTACAAATTAAGGTAAACTGGGAAGAATGGCTTGATGATCTATTTCCAAATAGAAACCAAGGAAAACTCTATGGATAACAATGGTTTGATTTGCAACCAAGAAGGATGGTGTAGGACCAGGCAGTATTTCGTTCTGATGTGCATGGGATCACCATGAGTGAGGGCCTGACTCCATGGCAGCTAACAGCAACACCACCTACCTCATAAGCCTGCCATATGGCCACATCAAACTTCAAAACGGTACATAAGTGCAATATTTTCTTGTGCCCCAAGTCAAAGAGAAATGAATCTCAGAGAGGAAATGAATATCCAAAGCAAACTAAGGGCAAAGCTACTATACATTCTCTTAGTAAAAAGAGAAGCAGTTCTGAAAAATAAACTGTTGTTAAGTGCTTTGGGTCAGTTCTGACTCATAGCAACCTGATATAGGGTTTCTGAGGCTGTAAATCTATACAGAAGCAGAAAGCCTCATCTTTCCCACTTGGAGCAGCTGGTGGGCTCAAACTCCCAACATTGTGGTTTGAAGTCCAGTGCTTATCCTGCAGAACCGCTGTGTTTCTGGAAAATTAAATATTCATTAATATTAGGAGGTTACTAGTCATACTTCGGACATACTGTCAGGAAGGACCAGTCACTGGAGAAGGCTATCATGTTTGGTAAGGTACAGGGTCAGAGAAAAAGAGGAAGATCCCCACCAAGATGAATTGGCAAAGCGGCAGCATCAATGGGCTCAAACGTGGCAACAATTGTGAGGTTGGCCCAGGTTGGGGGCAAGTGTTTTGTTCTGTTGTGCATAGGGTCACTATGAGTCGGTATCAACTCGATGGCACCTAACAACAACAACAGCAGTACCTAACTGATAAAAAAAGAAAGAAATTATATCTATGGCTCCCATCAAGAAGAGAACCGGAAGAAGCTAACAGTGATTATGATTATTTTCAGGAAGGCCAGAGGTGTTTTGGCAAACCAACAGAATCAAAACATGCCTTTCCGGGTTTGGGGGTTGTCTGTGGTTTTGTTATTTGTTTTTAATGTAACAGCTCCTAAAAGCAATTCCTTCATTAAAATTTGCTTCTACATACTTTTTTTCTCATTTAGAAAGGACATATTGCCTACCTTTGGGGGTAGCTGAGGATCCCTGGGTGCATATTTAATAGAAAAGATCCCCTCATCTACACATTCTTCCCTGGGCTTGCATTTATCTCGGTTCCCTAGAGAAGGGATGTCTGTCAGTTGCAGTAAGATGCTTTTCCATCAACAGCCCTGATACTACACTATCATAAACTAACTTCAGCCAAGGACAACCAAGGGGCCAAAAGAGGTACTGCCTAGATATCCAACCAGTAGTCAGAGAAATCCATGAAGGCAGCTGGAAGACAATAACTAAATGAACCATCGGTGAGGAGGATATACATATCTGTCATTGATCAGCTCAATGACATCATTCCAGTGCCCTCAAAGCTTAAACAGACTGGTTGAAAAAAAAAAAAAGATAATTTTTTTTTTAATGCAAAAAAGCCTATGCTTAACACAACTTGGAGTCCTGGTGTGGTGCTGTGGATTAATGCACTGGACTGCAAAGTCATTTGAACAGCAAGGTCAGTGGTTCAAGCTCACCAGCCGCTCCTTGGAAACACTATACAGAGTTGCTATAGGTAGGAACCAACTCAACAGCATTTAACAGCACCAACACAACTTAAGAGTCCTAGTGTGGCACTGTGGGCTAGTGCGCTGGACTGCAAGGTCAGTTTGAACTGCAGTGTCAGCAGTTCAAGCTCACCAGTAGCTCATTGGAAATCCTATATAGGATCACTGTAAGTCTGAACCAACTTGATGTCACTTCATAACAGAAACACAACTTAAGGGGAGTGCTAGTGGCTTTGTAGTATAAATTGTTGTTGTTGTTATTGTCGTTGTCATGTGCCATCGAGTCGGTTCCAATCCATAGCGACCCTGTATAGCATTTCCTAGGAGCTGCTGGTGAGCTTGAACCACCAACTTTGCCATTCAAATGACTTTGCAGTCCAGCGCACTAAGCCACAGCACCACACCATATTGGACTGCTAATCACAAGGTCAGCAGTTCAAATCCACTAGCTGCTCCTTGGGAGAATGAGGCTTTCTGCTCCTGCAAAGATTTACAGCTTCAGAAATCCTATAAAGGATCACTATGTTTCAGAACCCACTTACTGGCACCTAACAACAACAAGAAAACTTATAGTCAACAGCAAGTTAGCATTAATCCTCCCATACACAATATGTTACTATAAAGAGAAACTATTTCTGCTTAACAATTGTTCAATCCTCTTTTAATTCTATCCAACACCCCTGCTTCGCTCTTTCTGCTTCCTCTTCTCTCCTTCTCTAAAACAACCTCCTGAAATAAGAGAGTTCTCCATCTCTGAGATGAATTTTCAATTTAATGAAATCAGTTACCACAACATTTTCAACATGAACAAATATATTCTCCCTCGTCCAAACTGAGATGTTCTTCGTATTCATTTTTACCCAAATTTCTTCATTCTCTAGGCTCCAGCTCTGCTGCAGCTACTCAGTCAGGATTTCTTATGTTTCTCTCACAAAGAAATATACTTTAGGGACATCTATGGAGTCCTGATGTGATGTTGTAGGATAAGCACTAGACACTAGCCACAAGATCAACAGTTCAAACCCATCAGTTGCTCCCTGGAAACCCTACATAGGGTCACTATGAGTCAGAACCAACTCGACAGCACTCAACAACAACAACATAAAGGTGGTGCAGGATGGAGTAACATGTTGGTCTGTTATACATAAGGTGTACATGAGCAGAGTTAGCTGAATGTCACCCAGCAACAACAGAAGTGCAGACTTCAGGCATGATACTAACAAGAACCTTGGAGAGCCAATCATATTTAAAAGAGTATCACTGAAGAAAAAATCAAGTGCTCAATTGCTTGCTGGGGCTGAGATGATTATTTGCTGTTGTGCATGAAAATGTAGCATGTATTAGACTAAAAACTGGTGGCATTTCATAAGTTAGAGCAATTTTTTCACGTTATAACAGGTCTATTAAGGAGCCATATATCAAGACTCATGCAATTCATAATGACACAAACACACACAACTGAAAAAAAAAACAAAAACACCATAACATCTCATTTCTGAAACTCATTTCCCTAATATCCGAGAACCTTCATATGTGGGAAGTATGCCAAGACATATTTGTTGCTTTGTTGCTGTTGTCGTTAAGTGTTGTTGAGTTGGCTCTGACTTGTAGTGACCATATATAGGGTTTCCGCAGAGCAGCTGGTGAGTTTGAACTGCCAAACTTGTCGTTAGCAGTCCAGTGCTTATCCTACACTAATTATGACTCCTATCATATTTATGGCTCCTTAGGATAAGCACTCGACCTCAAGGTTGGTTTGAACCACTAGGTTGGTGGTTCAAACTCACCAGCCTCTCCTCGGAAACCCTATATAAGGTCGCTATAAATCAGAACCAACTCGACGGTACTTAACAACAACAACAACCATTTTACATCAGGTTTCATGAAGATAGTGATTTACGATAACTCAGGAAATGAACCAATGAATCTCTGAAAAATAAATTTTCCTTTCACATTAAGCATTAAATGCATGAATAACGCCATTTTTAAGGACTTCCATATGTCCCTACCATATCACAGATCAAGAAACAGAGATAAAAAATTACAAAACTTGGTTGTCCAAAATCACCCAAAGAGTCAATAAATGAATGAATCTGGAATTGAGTTCTTCACGAGCCAAACTCACTTCTCCTGCAGAATCCAAAGCACCTTAATGAGGGGTCATTTCAACCTCCCAAAGCAATTTCATAGTACTCATACCTAACTGAGGCTGAGCTAAAGTGTCATATTTGCAAAGGTCCAGAAGATACCTAATCATTACATTCCATAGTCTAATCCTAAATGAACCCACGTATTTCTACATGCTATGGGGTTTCACTGAGAAATGCCCACGCAGTATTTATTTAGATTATGATGGCTTCAATTTACAAACTTGTACTTTAGAAGGAACTAATCATGTCAAGTCCCAACAGGATGCCCTCTGTCTGTTATTAATAAGGTCATTTTCACAGGCCTAATAAAACTCATTGTTTTCCATTAAGAGCAGAAACTTATTTTAAAATAAAAGTTAAGAGCAGTCTAGCTGAAAAGATTTCAACTCCTCTCTGGTGATCTAAAGGAGCACTGGTGGCATAGTTGATTGGCTGCTTATACCCAGCAGCCATTTTCTGGAAGAAAGATGAGACAGTCTCTTCTGTAAAGATTTACAGCCACAGAAATCCTATGGAACAATTCCACTCTGTCCTGCAGGGTCACTATGAGTCAGAATCAACTGGATGGCAGTGGGTTTTCTGGTGATACAATAATTACACAGTGGGTGTGGCTCTGTAGGACAAGCATTATACTACTAACCACAAGGGCAGCGATTCAAGCCTACCAGCTGCTCCTTGGAAACCCTACACAGGGTCATTATGAGTTAGAACCAACTCCACAACCTTTAACAACAACAAAAATAACTAAGAAGGATAAGAATTTTTTTACCAAGTTTTGATGAGTCATCAAAACAATAGCGTCATTTGTAGTTAACATACCTTGGTTTGAGAAGAACAAGGTTGGAATATAATGAATCCACTATTGACCTTGAGGTCCAGTGCTTTATCCCACAGCATCACACCAGGACTCCAAGAGAGAGATGTTGTTGTTGTTGTTCTTGTTGTTAAGTGCTGTTGGATCAGTTCTGACTCAAAGTGGCCCTGTACATAGTAGCCCTCCAAGGAGCAGCTGGTGGGTTTGAACTGCCAACCTAGTGGTTTGCAGTCCAGTGTTAATCCTACAGCACCACACCAGGAGTTCTGCTTTCAGGCTAAACATTTCCTAAATTCTTTCTTAGGAAATAAAAAAAGAGAGAAAAAAAAAAAAAAAAAGCATATAAAAGTCTTGGGTTCAAGTTAGCAGTAAAGTCATTTTTTCATAGCAGGATTTACTTATGATGGTTGGTGGTGGTTCTGTGCTCTGGAGTTGGTTCCGACTCAGAAACCCTATATAGAGTTCCTGAGACTACAAATCTTTATGTGAGTACAAAGCCCAATTTGCTTCCATGCCACTTATGATAACATCACAATAAACAATGACAAAAATTGTAACACCTGGACTTTGCATTAAAGTATACAGTTTGGGGAGATGTACAGATTTATTATCTTTCTTAATTTCTACAGTATGGCCCAATTATCATAACAGACGTTATTAGCCATTATTGCAGATGAAGAAAACATGGCTTGAATGTTCTTCTAATCATTTTTTTTTATGGCCACAAATTAACTTTAAAAATATGAATCACATTTGTTTTACAGTCCGCTATATTTAGAGACATCCCCATGTCTTCAAATGTTCTTTGAAAACAGATTTTTAATGATTGTCTTTTCTTGTATAATTGTCCCTTATGCATTTAGCCAAAAACAGTAATGTCTGGCACATTAGAGGATATCCTATGAATGAGACACTGCGTTAAATGCTCTAGGTGCATTACCTAACACTCACAGTTCTATAAAGTAGGAATTAGCAGACTGAGTTTAAGGGAATTTGTCCAACGTTACCTATAAAATAGCATGATCAGTCTCAAGTCCTATTTTATTCTAGACCCCAGGCTTATGGAATGTGTCTGTTCATCTCTTAGGTTCCTCCTACTACTATATTTTTATATGTATTGTCTTTTTCCTTCCAAAAGCTGGAATTCAGGTAATACTGCCCTTAATCATTGAAAGGTTAAGTGACTTGCTACAATACTTAAAAGTCAGACAGGGACATGGCTAGAATGAGAAGCCAGACCCCAGAAGTCTTCTTTGTCTCGGTTTTCTAAGGAGGTGAAGTTCCTTTCAAGATGTGCAACCACCTGTCTTCCCAACTCCCAGCAGGAGGTAGGTGGCATTCATTAAGAGACTGATTTCACAGAGAAAACACAGGCACAAGGAATTCTGAATGCTTCCTCCAGGTCACACAGGTCAAGGGGAATGGATGAGTTCCTACCTCTTAGTCCCTGGCCTAACCACTAGCTCACCCTACTTTCAACAGCACCTCTCTCAACAATCATGCAGCCCTAAAGGTATACATACATACATATATATAAACTGTAAAAAGCCCATTTCCGTCCATGAGACTCATGGTGATGGTAGTATGCCATGGAGTCGATTCTGACTCATAGCATCCGAGGCTATAAATCTTTATGAGAACAGAAAGGCTCATCTTTTTCCCATAGAACAATTGGTAGTTCCAAACTATTGACCTTTAGGTTAGCAGCTAGGCTTGTAACCACTATACTACCTGAACATCTTATTGGACTCATAGCAACCTTAAAGATACACACTCAATAAAAGAGCTGGGTTAAAGCAGTAGGTAGGTATATAGGTGTTACAACACTAATGAGGTATGCACACCATTCAAGATCAAAAGGGCAGCATTTCCCTAAGGATAAAATTCAAAAGGGCTTGGAAAGAAGGTTGAAATGAAACAAGAATCACAGGAAGGAAGTAGGATAACTGATGTTACATGAAGGAGACTGAAATGAATGAAGTATATGACTATCTGTTCTATAAACCTTCACTCAATTCACAATAAAAGGTTGTGTGTTTGTTAATGGGTTTTAAAGGAAGAAAAGGAGTGGAGGGGAGGGGAGAAGTTTTTTTATATACATATTATTTCTGTAATAAGTGAATCAAATTAATTAGAGAATAGCAAGTATTTTGAAATTAGCCTCTAAATAACTGCACACATTATAAAGAAAGTT
>NW_006408537.1:2428653-2429245 GCF_000296735.1 Chrysochloris asiatica
TGTTTTTCTTCAATCTGTATGCTGAGCAAATAATACAAGAAGCTGGGTTCTATGAAGAAAAACGTGGCATCAGGATTGGAGGAAGACTCCATAAAGATTATAGTTAGGAAAACCCTATGAGACAGCTCTACTCTGCCACCTGGAGTCACTACAAGTGAAAAATGACTACACTGCATCCAACAACACAGAATAGATGGAGAGTACTGACCTTGTCAAAACAGTTCATAGATTAAGTAATGCACTTGAAGAAGACAGCTTTAATCAAAGTACCTTTAATTTAAGGAGCAATGGTGGTGACGTAGCTAAGTGCTAACGAGCACTACTGAGTGTGTGCACAAAGAAGATGCTGCTCAACCATAATACCTTTCTGCATTTTACGTATGAATAACGATGCTGAACACGTGTCAGACTTACTGACCATTAGTTTAATGCACCTTTCTATATATGAGATTGAGGACTCCTAGTGTGGCACTACAAGATAAGTACTGGATAGCTAACCACAAGGTCAGTGGTTCAAACCCACCAGTTACTCTTCAGAAACCCTACGACACTATGAGTTGGAATCAACTCAACAACATTTAACAATAACAAC
>NW_006408537.1:2429860-2431773 GCF_000296735.1 Chrysochloris asiatica
TCTCACTTCTTCTTGTTATTAAGACCATTTTCTTGTTATTGAGTTGTTCAAATATTCTGGATAAAAGTCCTCTGTCAAATATATGTTTTCTATGTAATTTTTTCATCTTTTTCCCTGGCTTATCCACTCATTATCTCAATGGTTCCTAAAGACGGGCCAAAGAACTTCTTAATTTTGATGCTATCTGATTATAGAATTTTTTTCATTTACATTTATTGTTGTCCTACTCATGGTGACCCCGAATAGAACTGCCCATAGAGTTTCCAAGGCTGTAACACTTATTGAAACAGATTACCACATCTTTCTCCCAAGAAGCTGGTGGGTTTGAATCACAAACTTTTTAGTTAGTAGCCAAGCATTAGTTACTGTGTCCCCATGGCATCTTCTTTTATGTTTAGTGCTTTACATTTCCTAAGAAATATTTGCCAAAGATAATACCGTGTTTTGGATTTGTTTGTTTTTTTGTCCCCTAGAAAGTCTTAAAATAGTTTCCTATGATTTCTTCTAAAGGCTTTATAGCTTTAGATTTTCTGTTAGGCCCATGATCCATCTGAAATTATCCCCAGCACATTAACTTTTGTTTAAGGTGTGAGATAGGTGTTGAAGTTCATTTTTATCAATGTGGACATGAAGTTATTCCAGTACCATTTGCTAAAAAGACTCATTTCACCATTAAATTGCTAAAACAGCTTTGTCGAAATCATGAGTCGAGTTCTAGACATTTAATCTGTCTGTTGTAGGCCAATACAATACTATCTTTATTACCATAGCTTTACACTAGGACTTGAAATCAGACAACATAAGGTCCTTTGAATTTGCTCTTATTCAAGGTAGTTCAGCTAGTGCATATTTTTATATTTCAATAAAATATTTTAATCAGCCTGGAAACAGCTTTTTTTAAAAAAAAAAAAAAAAAAGAACTTATTGGATATTTTATTACACAAAATTAATTTGTAAGTACTGACATCTTAACATTGTTGAGAACTACAATAATGTTTTTCTTTATATTTAACAATAACAACAACATATGAAGTTTTTGTTCATTTTGTCCAACCATTCTTCCTTTTTTTTCATTTTACCTACAGTCTGCTCCTATAAAGATTTAGTCTTGGAAACCCCTACAGAGGTACTTTAAAACAGCTATTATTTGTGCTTGGGATTCATTGCATTTCTTAAATCTGTGTATTTGTAGTTTCCATCAAATTTGGAAACTAACTATTTCTTTAAATATTTTTCTATTCCTTCCAACCTCTCCTCTTCTGTAACTCCAATTAAACAAATGTTAGATTATTTGACATTATTCTGATAACAATGAGACAAAAAATGTCTCTTTTTCTCCTTTTCTTCAGTTTGCATAGTTTTCATTGTGCTATTTTCAAAGTCACTATTTTTACTTTCTTCAGGATCTAATTTAATGTTATGCCTACGTAATGATTTTTTTCATTATACATATTACTTTTTCAGTACTAAAATTCTATTTAGTTCTTTAAAATCATTTCTAATTAATTGGTGAATTACTCTACAGTTTCACTTATTGTACCTATGTTTTTCTGTAAAATCTTAAGCACAAATAATAGATGTTTTAAAATACTTTTCTGGTAAATTTCAACATCTCTGTCATCCAAGTCATTAAAAAAAGATAGAAAAGAAGAAAACACAAAAATAAATATCAGAAGAGTCTCTGAAACTTGCTCTTGAGCATAGAGAAGCTAAAGAAAATGGAGGAAATGAGGAAACAAGGAGGTGAACAGAAAATTTCAAAGGGCAGCTCAAAAAGACATTTGAGATGTGCAAAGACCTAGAGTTAGAAAACCAAAAGGGAAGAACATGCTTAGCTTTTATCAAGCTGATAGAACCAAAGAAAAAATTTGAACCCCAAGATGCAGTATTAAAGGATTCTATAGGCAAAATAT
>NW_006408537.1:2433169-2496125 GCF_000296735.1 Chrysochloris asiatica
GATGCCAGAGATGGAAGCAGAGACGATGATGTAGAGAGATGGAGCAGCTGGGGACTTCAGACCCAGAGAGGGAGAGGAGCTGTGTGCTGATGACCAGGGGGCAGGCTTGCAGGGTATACCCTTTGGTTGGTTGATGATGCATGGAGGGGATTGTAACCATGGCAATGAAATGATAGGATGAACGTAAAACTAATGTTCTTCCATGTAAAATACCACATAATTCATAATAAAACATTAAATAATAATAATAATAACATGAAAGGAATACACAGAGTCATTGCACCAAAAAATAATTGGTAGATGCTCAACCATTTCAAGAAGTAGCATGTTACCAAAAACTGATGGCACTGCAGAAAGAAGTCTAAGATGCACTGAAGGCAATAACAAAAACAAAGTTCCAGACATTAACAGAGCACAAATTGAATTTTTTCCACAAACTGATGCACCACTGGAAGCATTCACTTATCTTCCAATAAATTTGGAAGACCTTGACAACAGATTAGAAGAGGTCCATATTTCTCTGCTACAGAAAATTTAAAAAGATATTGGTTTCCCCTGCCTACTATTATTGTAAAATAGACATTCATGTGTGATAAAATATTGTGAATTATTATTACAGGTAGCTTGTAAGCCTGCCTTCAGCCTATAATTTATTGGATTTTCTAAAAGGGAAGTAAAAATTTGTGCAGAAAAAAGGCCTTCTTGTTAAGCCTCTGTAGAGTATGAGGCCTTAGGTGGAATCCTGAGCCCCACCCAGAACCTTCTGATTTGGAACATTTGCATTTGAAAAGACATGCAGACCAACCTAGAACTCTTGGATAACAGAAGAGTCTAATTGAAAAAAAGACCTGAAGAAGAAAACTGTTTTGGAGGCATCAAGGCAAGAAAATTCTGTTTATCAGGGAAAACCCGCATCTAAACTGAAAGTTAAAGGGAAACAATGAGCAGTCTAGTATGCCTGGGGATGATCATCTGGTTCTAGTTGTCAGTGGAAACAGTGGAAATGCAGCAATGAAGACAAAGGCTGGGTTCAGACATGTTCCATTGGCACCCATTGACCTTGAGATGAGAAAGAAAAGAGGAAGGGCTGGCCAATCTAAAGTTTAGGGAGTTGTTTGAACTCCTGAGCCTACAGGCACTACTCTAGCCCCTTTGGGGTAGGGCTGAGAGTAAAGGGGCCAGCATGTCTGAAGTACAAGGAGTGTGTGTGAGTTCCCAAACTTGTAACTGGTACCCATTTGACCTAGCTTGGATGGCTAGAGCTGAGTTAACCAAAACCAAACCAGATGAAGATGAAGACATTTGACACTGTGAGCAAGTATAATTTGCTACGATTTGGTGAACTGGACTTTTGCTTATGGATGCAGTTACTTAAACTTCCAACTGGAATGGAAGATTTTCCATATCAAGGTACATGTTTGTCTACTAGGTGTACTGGGTTGATGTTATTGTTGTTGAGTGCCGTCAAGTTGGTTCCAACCTATAGCAACCCTGTATAGGGTTTCCAAGGAGGGGCTGGTGAGCTTGAACCACTGATCTTGCAGTTTAAACTGACTTTGCAGTCCAGCATATGAGCAATTTAGACATTGGCTCACAAAAATGCAGGGGTGGGAGTAGACTATAAACACTTGAACTGCTGGCTTTGGAGCTTTCCTGGGTGTGTTTAGGGTTCAAATGAGGTGAGTAAGGTAGAATCCACAGTGAATAGTTTTTCTCTTTCCCATATGGTTCTGGTGAAAGGGAGTAGAGGATAATGCTGATAGGATATTATGACTCAATTGTGAGTAATTGTTAGCAGGATTAATTGTGATTGTCACAACTGTGATTGTAGAAGCTGTGAAACTAAAAGCAGGGAATAGTTAATATTTCATTTCAGTAACAGACAATTCTAGGACCATAAAGAAGGAATACCATGACTGGAGCATGAGAGCCCTACCTAGAAAAGCAGCAACAGCAGAGATGGTGGCAGAGGTGGTGACATGGAGAGACAGAGCAGCTTTGGGCTCCAGGCCCTTGACTAAGTAAGGCTGTGTGCCTATGAGCAAGAGGCTGGCTTACAGATGTGCCATTTGGATTTTTAAATGAATATTTTTATTTTGTTTTGTTTTGCATTTGTGTAATCAAATATTTTTGCTTTGTTCATCTGTGAAATATAAGATGTGAATGGAGAACCACAGGGAGGAAGTAGGATAACTGTTGTTGCAGGGAGGGGATTATAAACACTAAGATGAAACAAAGTATATGATTTATTGAGTGTAAAGTTGATGAGGTTTTCTGTAAAGCTTCACTCAATAAACAATAAAAAGTTAAAAAGAGAAAAAAGATAATGCAAAGATGCTTATAACTGTACATTGACAGGGAACTGCCAGAAATTCAAGTTGGATTCAGAAGAGGACATGGAACTGTAATCAGAAGGATCTTGGCTGAACACAGAGAATACCAGAAAACAAGTTGACATGTGCTTTATTGACTATGCAAAGGCTTACAATTGTGTAGAACATGACCAGTTATGGATAACATTGCAAGGATTAGGTATTCTAGAACACTTTATTGTGTTCATGAGGAACCCATATAGACCAAGAAGCAGTCTTTAGAAGAGAAAAAGAGGATACTGAATGGTTTAAAATCAGGAAAGGTGTGTGCCAGGATTGTATTCTTTCACCATACTTATTCAATCTGTATACTGAGCAAAATATCTGAGAAGCTAGATTGTATGAAGAAGACCGAGGCATCAGGATTAGTGGGAAGCCCATTAACAACCTGTGATATGCAGATGACACAGCTTTGCATGCTGGAAGCAAAGAGGACTTAAAATACTATTTGATAAATAACAAACATCATAGCCTTCTGTATGGGTTGCACCTCAATGTAAAGAAAACAAAAATCCTCACCTCTGGACCAATAAAAAGCATTCATATAAGTGAAGAAAAGATGGAAGTTGTCAAAGACTTCATTTTATCTGGACCAACCATCAATTCATGGAAGCAGCATCAAGAAATCAAATGATGTATTGCATTAGGCAAATCTGTTGCACAAGACCTCTTCAAAGCATCTAGGAACCAAGATACCAGTTTGAGAATTAAGGCGTTCCTAACCCAGGCCATGGTATTTTCAATTGCCTCATATGAATGTGAAAGTTTGATAATGAATAAAGAAAACCATAGAACTGTGGTGTTGGAGGAGAATATCCAAAGCACCATGACTGCCAGAAGAACAATCTGTGTTAGAAGAAGTACAGCCAGAATGCTCCTTAGAAACCAGGATGGCGACATTTTGTCTCTCATACTTTGTACACGTTATCAACAGGGACTAGGCCCTGGAGAAAGACATCATGCTTGGTAAAATGGAATGTCAGCTAAAAAGAGGAAGACTCCCACAAGGGGACAGATTGATACTGTGGCATCAGCAATGAGCTCAAAGGAAACAATTATGAGGATGGTGCCAGATTGGGCAGTTTCTGTCATGCGTAGGATCACTATGCATTGGAACTGATTCAACGACACCTAACAACAACAATTATCCACTGATCTGCTTCAAATTATTACTCTTTAAATTTTTTGCTCTTTTGCAGGGTATAGATTGTATATTAGACATTGCAGATGCTACATTCCTGAGAGCTGGGATTTTGTTACCATCTTTTAAAATGTGTTGAATTTTTTTGTTATTTCTTTTTATTTTGTCTTGGCAGGTGATTTATTTATGGGAAGAGCAGCTGTATCTGTATCTAATCTAGCTTTTTAATTTTTTTCCAGAATCTATTTCAAGCTCATAGAGTAGCTTTACTTTAGGGCTAGAGTATCCAAATTCCTACAATTTGACCTTTCTGGGGTCTCAACTCAGTGACGTGCTATATAACTGATCAGCACTCCAGAATCTCACTGTGCAAACTTTGGAAATAAATGCTTATCTTAAGCCTCCTTGTAGCTGTAACCTGCCAGATTTCACAGAAATGTACTCAGTGTATGTTCAATTTACTATTTGACCAAAGAATCAAGAGGACCCGAAGCAGATTTTTGCAATTCTATCTTTATACAGCTCCTTCTTCTCAGTAACCTGACCTTCAAATTCCAACAGCATTAGCATCCCTGAACTCCAACTTTTGGGTGTTCCTTGTTCCTTGGGTTCCTCTTCCCTGCGCCGTTTTGGATAATGTCCCCAGACAGACAACAAGGGTGAATGTGGAGCCCACCTTGTTTGTTTCTCTTCTCTCATAGTTCAAAACCCTGAGCTGAAATACATTTCCACTCGTTTTTTGGAAGAAGTGCAGCCAGAATGTTCCTTAGAGGCCAAGATGGCCAAACTTCACCTCTAATACTTCGGACATTATTGTCAGGAGGGAACAGTCACTGGAGAAGGATATCATGTTTGGTAAGGTGGAGGGTCAGAGAAAAAGAGAAAGACCCCCAATGAGATGGATTAGCCAAGTGGCAGCATTGATGGACTCAGGCGTGGCAATGATAGTGAGGTTGGCCCAGGATCGGGCAGTGTTTCATTCTGCTGTGCATAAGGTCCGCTACAAGTCGGTATTGACTAGATGGCACGTAACAACAACAACAACAACAACAACAACATAGCAGTAAAGGAGCTCTGCTAGCATAGTGGTTATGAATCTGGTTGCTAACCACAAGGTCAGCAGTTCGAAACTACCAGATGTTCTGCAGGAGAAGGATGAGGCTTTCTACTCTAAATAACAACAACAACATAGGATTATAGTATAGTAATGGAACACGTTACTCTCTCATGGTGAAAGTCATAGTCTTCCCATTCATATTTAAGCGCAATGCACTAAAAAGCTACATAGATAATCTGTATACATGGAGCTTCATGAGACTTTTAAATAGCAGTATCTGTGGGTCTTTATTCTCTTGACGTTTTGTAAGAGAAGTGTTTCCCAGTCTTCTTCCTGGAAGGAGTAGAACTTAGATTCTGAAGTTGAGTAGGGAAACAAATCAGTAGGGCATGAAGGGTTATTTCTCTCACAAGAGTAAGCAGATTTTGCATGCATTTTCCAGGTTTTAGTTGCATTCCTCCTCATCATTCTCCCCTGTTTGCTATCAAGCACCTAATTAATACTTCAGTGATTACGTGTGGTGAGAAACCATGTCTCTGCTTCACAGAAGATGGAGTAGGAATAGGTGTCTGGCTGCGCCAGTGAGGCATAATGTTCTGGGGATTAAACTACTCCTCAGACAGGATTTCAAATAACTCCCTTGGTGCAGTGTTCTGCCCCATGCTCATTTTCTCATACCCAATTTCTCAAACTTCCAGAGCTTTTTTCTATGGTTCTGCAGGGCAAACTCACTTGCTTTTTATCAAAATTTCCTTCTTCCAACATTTCATTCCTTGCCATGTCATTTGCCATCTTTGCATAATATAGTTTGCGCTACAAATGTCGCCTCATTTGATCCAAGAGGAAGAGACTTATGCTTCTGATTCTTGTCCTTCTTTTATTACATCTACTTGTAACAGGAGCTCCCAGCCTCTGCTTTGTTGAGAATCCACTCTTAATTAATTTATTTTGCTTCACAACCACATTATGAGCCAATCTGATTCTTTTTCTGTTGTTTCACAGGTTCTTTGTTCACCACTGTGTCTTATATCCCATATCTTGGATTTATTTTGCAAATACATCATTTTTCAGAGAGTGCCCAAGGACAACGAATTTCCTGAATTTTGTGTAGTTTGTGTCTTTGTTTTGTTCTTATTCCAAATATCAATTCACTGGGAACCTACCCAGTGATACCCAAAGAAGAAATGGCCTGGAAGCCTGCCTATATTGTGATTATAGCTAATAAAACCTTATGGAACAATCCTACTTTGTAACACGTGGGGTCACCATGAATCAGATTGAGGTCAATGGCATCTAACAAAAAAGAAGGGTTCTAAACTTAAAATAATTTCCCAGAGCACTTTAGTAGCATTGTTTCAGAATTCTTGTTTCCCTAATATGACAGACTGGGGAGCACAATGGTTCTATAGGATAAGCACTGAACTTGGAACTACAAGGTCAGTGGTTCAAACCCACCAGTTGCGCCCCAGGAGAAAGATGAGGTTTTCTGCTTCAACAAAGATTTTAAAGCCTGGGAAACCCTATACAGGGTGGCCGCAAGTCAGAACCAACTCAAAGGCGTGTAACAACAATGTCAGATTAGATGTTTAGAGAAACCTTTCTAAGTTATTACAACTAAAGTTTTTGGGTAAAACTTCTGGCTGGATGGAACCAAAATAAAGGAATTCCTTGGAGCTCTACCACTGTCTCTCTGCTCTTGGCTACTTAATACAGGTCCTGCACTCAACAGACTAACAGTTTAAAGCTATGACACCATCACCACCATATGAGTATGGTATTCACCACACCTAGAATCAACAACTACAGTCTACCCTTGCTCACCCCCGGACTGGCATTGTCCCTCTGGTTCCTAAAGATTAAATGGTTTACTCCCCTCGACCACCCCTCCAGATGGTATATGGCTACATCAGTTATGATGACAAATAACTAGCTGTGTGACATTTAGCAAGTCACCTCCCTTTATGGATCTCAGTTAATTCATCTCTTGAATGACAAGAGTGGTCTGCATGGTGTCCAAAGTTCCATTCAACTCTGTTGAAATGACCCTACAGCCATTTTGAATCTATCAGCTGCTCCAAAGGAGAAAGCTAAAGCTTTCTGCTTCTGTAAAATTTACAACCTTGGAAACTCTGTATAGGGTTACTATGTGTCAATAGGAACTAATGTGATGATGGCACATAACCATCACTACTAGCTAACTGCTGCTCTAACTAGTCAATGTCTACTAGATAACTGTTATCACTACTACCGATAATGGCTAAGTGAGAATTTATGAGGTAGGACGCACAGTTCTCAGGAGCTTACATGTTGTAATCCTTAAGAACCATCCTAATTAAAAACTAAAAAGCAGGTTGCCATTGAGTCAAAGTCAATTCCAGCTCATGGTGAACCCATGTCTGTCAGCGTAGAACTGTGCTACAAAGGGTTGTTTTTTTTCCTGCTTTTACTTTTACTTACATTTTAGTTTAAACTGAACATTCTCCAAAGCCATAGTGTTTATTTTTTGTGTGTTTGATTGTTGCTGTTTTGTGGATTATTTTGCTGTGTTTTTTTTAGTGTAAGTTTACAGAGCGGATCATCAGATTTACATTCAACAAATCATACACTTTACTTCATCTAAACGATTGCAATCCCCTCCATGTAACAACAGTTATCCCACTTCCTTCCTGTGGTTCTTATTTTCATTCTATCCTCCTTCCAAACCCATTTGAACATTGTCCTTTGAATGTGGCTCTTTTGATTCTGAATGTTTGACCATTCCATGGTGACAATACCTCACTAGTGTTGTTATCCTCACCATATACTTATCAACCACTTCAGAATTTTTGCTTCTTCAGTTTCTTCTGGCATGTTTTTGTTGTGTTTTGTTTTGTTTCTGTATAACCTCCTCTTCTGACTTAGGAGCAGTTAGTTCTATTTCAGTAAAGATCATCCAAATGTGGCAGACGGAACTCCCATGTGGGTTCATCCAACCACCATGATCTCTTTAAGTGCAGTGGTACATCTTGGGGGCTTTGTTCATCTGGAAGTGCTCAATGATGAGAGAATCTACATCTAAACCCTTAAACTCAGCATCACTCTGCATTTTTGCTCAAGTGCAAGAAAACTTCAGAGCTCTGTGGCCAACCCCACTGTTCAGCCTAGGTATATCTACCAAATTCCTCATACATCATCAGAACAACACATATTGTTTCTGCAAAGTAGCATCGTTCAAATACTTGGCGGCTTTTCTGATATGCATATCCTTGATGTGCTGTGCAGTTTCATGGCAATTCTTAAAATGGACTTTAAAATTTGAACTTCTTGATTTAATTTACATGATTTTGTGGCGTTTTCTATATCAAGTAAGTAATGAACCATTTTGCAAGGTCACCTCAGGTTGCTTACTAAAAGAGCCCCATAGGTTTTCAACAGCTGAATTTTGAGAAGTAGATCATCAGGTCTTTCAACGAGGTACTTCTGGATGAAATGAACCTCTAACAAATTAACTTTTGAAGCACCCAGGGGCTCTAATCATAAAAGTTCTGTTATTATCCCTACCATGCCAACTGCTCCTTGGGACAAAGATGAGGCACTCTGTTTCAATAAAGATTGTTGTTGTTAGGTGCCGCCAAGTTGGTTCTAACTTGTAGAAACTTATGAACTCATAGTAACAGAATGAAACACTGCCTGGTCCTGTGCCATCCTCACAATTGTTATGCTTGAACCCATTGCTATGGTCACTGAGCCACTCCATCTCATTAGGGGTCTCCCTCCTTTTCACTGCTACTCCACTTTACCCATCATGATGTCCTCCATGAACTGATCCCTCCTGACAGCATGTCCAAAGTATGAGAGATGAAGTCTTGCTATACTGGCTTCTAAAGAGCACTCTGGCTGTACTTCTTCTAATACAGATTTGTTAGGTCTTCTGGCAGTCCACAGTACTTTCAATATTCTTCTCCAACACCATAATTCAAATGCATAATTCTTCTATGGTCTTCCTTATTCACTACCCAACTTTCACATGCATTTGAGGTTATTGAAAACGTCATGACTTGGGTCAGGAACACCTTAGTCCTCAAACTGACATCTTTGCTCTTCAACACTTTAAAGAGGCCTTGTTCAGCAGATTTGCCTAATGCAATATATCATTTGATTTCTTGACTGCTGCTTTCATGTGTGTTGACTGTGGATCTAGGCAAAATGAAGGTTTTGACAACTTCAATATTTTCTCTGTTTATCATGTTGTTATGTATTGGTCCAGTAATGAGGCTTTTTTTTTTTTTTCTCTTTACATTGAGGTGCAATCCATACTGAAGGTTGTAGTCTTTGATCTTCATCCATAAGTATTTTAAATCCTCTTCAGTTACAGCAAGCAAGGTGGTATTATCTGCATATTGCAGGTTGTTGATGAGTTTTCCTCCAATCCTGATGTCATGTTCTTCTTTATATAATCCAGTTTCTCACATTATTTGCTCACATATTGAATAAGTGTGGTGAAAGAATATAATCCTGGCACACACTGTTCCTGACTTTAAGCCATTCAGTGTTCCCTTGTTCTGTTTTAAAGACTGCCCCTTAGACTATGTACAGGTTTCTCGTGAGTATGATCAAGTGTTCTGGAATACCTATTCTTTGCAATGTTATCCATAGCTTGTCATGATCCATACACTCAAAATCCTTTCCATAGTCAATAAAGCACAAGTAAGCATCTTTCTGGCATTCTTTGCTTTCAGCCAAGATCCATCTGATATCATCAATGTTGTTCCTAGTTCTACATTCTCTTTTGAATCTGGCTTAAGTTACTGGCAATTCCCTGTTGGTGTACTGTTGCAGCCATTTAGTTATCTTCAGCAAAACCTTACATGTATTGTTAGATGATTTCAGCATTCTACTGGGATATCTCTCTTTGAAATGGCCATGAGTATGAATCTCTTCCAATCGGCTGGCAAGGTAGTTAGCTGTCTTCCAAATTTCTTGGCATAGGAGATTAAGCAACTCCAGTGCTGTATCAGTTTGTTGCAGGATTTCAATTTGTATTCCGCCAATTCCTGGATCCTTGTTTTTTCCTAATATTGTCAGTGCAGCTTGGACTTCTTCCTTCAGTACCATTAGTACCTGATCACATGCTACTTCGTAAAGTGTTTGAACATCGACCATTTCTTTTTCATACAGTGAATCTGTGTATACCATAAAGATTACAGCCTTGGAAACCCTATGGGGCCATTCTACTCTATCATATGAGTCACTATGAGTCAATATTGACTTGGCAGTAATGGTTTCTTTTAAATTATTTTTGTCCCCACTTTACAGATGTGAAAATTGAAGCACAGAAACATTAATAACTTAAGTCAGTCCTCCAGGTAACAAGTCATTACTTTTAACGTCTAGGAGCCCTAGTGTGGTACTATAGGATAAGCACTGGACAACAAACCACAAGGTCAGTGGTTCAAACCCAGCAGCTGCTCCTTGGAAACCCTGTACAGGGTTTCTATGAGTTGTAATAGACTCGGCAGCATGTAAACAGCAACAGTCTAACTCCAAAGCCCACACCCTAAACCACTGTACTCACCGGCCTCTCCCTCCTTCCCATGAGCATTTGCAATGCCATGCCATTACCTGGGAAGAAATTGAGACCCAGAAAGATTTAAAGGCTACCCCATGTCCCACAGCTGGGCATACGGGTCATCTGACCACATGTCTCTTTGCACCATGCAGCACTGATTCAGCAGTCCCACCTCCTTACAATAAACCCCTGGGACATCAATGAAAACCAGCTTCTGAGAAAGGGGCACAGAAGAGAGGTGGAGACTACGACTAGAAGAGGGTGGTGTCAGGGATGAAGAATTCAAATTGGCAATGAATTAAAAAGAAAAGGTTATTATGGGGAAACAATGAAGCAAGAAGTGACAGTCATGGGCAGCCACAAGAAGGAAGGTAAAGGAAGGTGATGAGTTTGGACAGGAGAAAGAATGGGAGAATGCAAGGCCCCAAGACAGTGGGGAAGGCAGACAGGCGGGAGTTTAGAAAGGCCAGGACAACCACACTCTTGTAATTGTATGTAGTTTTCAGCCCCATGCCAAGAGTGGTAGAAACGAATGCACTGGGAATCAGTAAGTATAGTTTGGGATTGAGAAGGTTTAACTGAAGCAGCATTCACGAGAGAGAACCTAGTGTGGGATGGTGCACATAATAGGCACTCAATAAATGTTTGTTCCACATAAAACAAAGAGAGGAAAATCTGGGAATTGCTTTCATAAAGAGAAATACACCCCAGGGAGTAGGTGCTCAATAAATATTATTTTTTTTTATCTGTGTACCGTAAGAAGTCTTGGGAGTTGTAAAAAATTGTCATTCCAAAGAGCCTTCAGCCTCTGATTTCAGTTCTGGCAAACTCCCTAAGGAGGCTAAGGAATCTCTCACTGGGGAGTTTTAAGAACATATTCTTAGATCAACCACTTGGAGAGAGTGGTGTAGACAAAACTGAAGAGTGGAGAGGCTGGATCAAATGACCCTAAGGTCCTTTTCAGTCATAATTTCCATGTAATTCCCTCAGAATCTGCAGTTTCCAGTCTGCCTCCCCATGAAACAGAAATAAACCGGACAGACCAGCAGACACTGCCATCCCGCCATGCTGAAGATAGCTGAGTGATTTGGAAGTCTTCCAACTGCAAAGGGTCTGGTTAAATTGTAGGGTATTTATTTTATGAAGGAATAAAACTCCAGAGAGCCCCTTTTGAACACGCACACAGAAAACAGGACAAAATGCTGAGGAGATTATTTGTTCAGAATTTGTTTTCAAAGGAGCCAGGCAGTACTCATTTATTTTTAAGAAAATATATGATTAACCATAGTTAACTATGAATTTAGATGTTGTGCATTAGACCAGCTCCTCAAAGTTTGAGAGCATTTAATATTATATATCGCTGCCATTTGGACTAAATTGTTTTTTTAATGTACACAATATTACAAATTTAATTTGAGCTGTTTGAATCAGTCTGTAAAAAAGATTTGATTATACCTGAGTGTTCTGGCCCCGGCTTTTCCATATCTCAGTAATCTTGGCGGTAATTGGCTGATTAGGCGTCTCACACTCCATCTCTGCCTCAGTTTCCATGGTAATGTTACAGGAGCTATTATAGATGAGAACTTCATCTCTTTCCACTTTAGGGCTGAAACGAGAGGGGAGGTTAAATGGGGTGTCATCAATCTTAATGAAATGCAATTATTTTTACTCTTATTAATCATTGCAAGCCATTAGCTTGTGGCAACTACAGGCCACCATTTGTCAAATTTTGCAAATTTCTGTAATTTTGTTTCCATTCTTTTATTGTTTATTTGTTTTCCTTTATCTGCACACCCTGCAATGAAAATGCACGTGGTAAATATCTTTCACTGAGGCCTTTCTCCTTTCCAAATCTATCAGGAACATTAGCAAAAGCATCTCCAAGCCCAGCTCAACAAGCAAAGCTCAGACAATGTTTCCAGTTCCAAAAATGGAAGCAAGTATTGGGGAAAAGTTGGGTTTTTTCTTTCTTTCTTTCTTTCCCCCTTCCCTTTTCCTCCTCTTACTCACACTTCTTGTTGGGGGAGTGAATTGCCTGAATCCCCCCAGGGCAGATGGAGAAATTGGAAAACCCACACAACTGGCTAACTGGTCCCTAATTCCAACTGTGAAAAAATGAGCTCATTTAGGCTTTCAATTCCCTCTCCCCAGCTGATGGCAATGAGGTTCTGTTGCTAGCAGTGGAACATTAACTTAGTAAATTAATTAAACTTACTTAACAGCCCAGACTAAGGAGATTCGATATATGTGCCAGTTATACTACCAGCCACTTACTTTGAAAGTCCTCTGGTTTTAAGGGCAGAAGCCAGACTGGATTTAAAATGAAAAACAGCAGTGTAGCATTACAGAAAGTCTAAAAATATGCAGTCTAGAGTTAGTGAGAGCATGAATGTTGAAGGCTACCGTCCCCAACAGGTGTGTCACAGATTACTAGTAGTAATTGTTGTGGTTAGGTTCCAGCTCCTACTGACCATATGTACAAATAAACGTAGCACCGGTGGCCTGGTTCTGTGGTACCCTCACAATCCTCGCCGTGTTTGAGTCCAAATTGTTGCAGCTACTGTGTCAGTCCATCTCACTGAAGTGCTTCCTCTTTTTTGCTGACCCTCTCCTTTACCAAGCATGATGTCATTTTCCTGACAACATGTCCAAAGTACATAAAGTGAATTCATGTCATCCTTGCTTCTAAGGAACGTTATGGCTGTACTTCTTCCAAGATAGATGTGTTTGTTCTTCTGGCAGTCCATGGTAATTTCGATATTCTTCACCAACACCATAATTCAAATGTATTAATTCTTATCTGGTCTTTCTTATTCATTGTCCAACTTTCCCATGCATATGAGGCAATTCAAAATATCATGGTTTGGGTCAGGTGCACCTTGGCCCTCTAAGTGACGTCTTTGCTCTTCAACATCTCATAGAGTTCTTTTGTAGTAGATTTTAGCCCAATGTAATACATCATTTGATTTCTTGACCGCTGTTTCCATGAGTGTTGATTATGGATCCAAGGAAAATTAAATTCTTGACAACTTCAGTATTCCTTCCATTTATCATGATCTTGTCTATTGGTTCGCCTGTGAAAATTTTGCTCATGGAATTCCTCAATATTGCAACTTGAGGCTTGAATTTTTTCTTCAGTTCTTTCAGTTTGAGGTATGCTGAGCATGTTCTTCCTTTCTGGTTTTCTAATTTCAGGTCTTTGTACATTACCGTAAAATACTTTACATTTTCTTCTTGCATCACCTTTTGAAATCTTCTATTCAGTTCTTTTACTTTATCATTTCTTCCAGTCACTGAAGCTACTCTACATTCAAGAACAAGATTTAGAGTGTCTTCTGATATCCATTTTTGTATTTTCTCTATTTCCTGTCTTTTTAATGACCTGTTTTCATCATGTATGATGTTATTAATAGCATTTTAACAACTCACCTGTCTTCGGTCACTACTGTTCAATGCATTAAATCTGCTCTTGAAATGGTCTCTAAATTCAGGTGTTTTTGACTCAAGATTGTACTTTGGTCCTCTGGATTTAATTTTCCTTGTCTTCAACTTAAACTTGCATACAACCACCTGATGGTCTGTTCCACAGTTGGTCCCTGGTCATGTTGTAATGATATTGAGCACCCCGTCACCTCTTTCCACAGATTTAGTTTATTTGATTCCTTTGCATTCCATAGGGCAAGGTCCACATGTACTGTTGTTAAGTACCATCGAGTTGATTTTGACTCATAGGGACCATGTAGAGGGTTTTACAAGGAGTGGCTGGTGGGTTGAACTGACGACCTTGTGCTTAGCAGTCCAGTGCTTTGAAAAATATTTCCAATGAATAGGTCATTGGTCTTCAAAGTTTTATCTTGCCATTTCTATCACCAAGGCTGTATTTTCCAACTACTAATCCTTCTTCTTTCTTTCTGAAATTTGCATTCCAAATTCCAATAATTCATCAGTATTAGATTGCAGAAGTTGGTAAAAATCCTCAAATTCTTCATTTTGATACTAGTGGTTGGTGTGTACATTTGAATAGTAACTGTATTAACTGATCTTCTATACGGTGGTAGTGGTTGTGTGCTACCGAGTCAGTTCTGACTCACAGAGACCCTGTATAGGGTTTCCGACACTATAAATCTTTACAGGAGCAGAAAACCTCATCTTTCAACCCTGAAGCAGCTGGCCTTGTGGTTAGCAGCCCAGCTTATAATTCACTACACTACCAGAGCTCCTTGATCCTCTATGTGTTGTGGTTGTTGTTAAATGTCATAAAGTTGGTTCATTTCTTCCCATTTTGAATCATGCCACATCAGCAAATGGAGGTCCTGAAAGCTTTACTACATCCATGTCATTAGGTCAACTATACCTTAAGGATGAAGCGCTTCCTCAAATATTGAGTGTCTTCCAATCTGAAAAGTTCATCTTCTGGCACTGTACTAGACAATCTTATGCTGCTCTCCATAGGTTTTTACAGGACAATTTTTTAAGAAGTACATGACCAGGTCATTCTTCCCAATCTGTCTTAGTCTAGAAGCTCTGCTGAAACCTGTCCACCATAGGTGACCCTGTTGGTATTTGAAATACCAGTGCCATAGCTTCCAGCATCACAGCAATATACAAGTCACCACAGTACGACAAACTGACAGCTGAGTGTTGGACTAGTAATAATCAGTAATAGCAATTGTTTGTTATAAACTATAGCATTACTAATCATTATATTATTATTATTGTATTACTATTATTATAAACTATAATGTATTATAGGGAGCCCTGGTGATTCCATGGGTTATGCATTGGGCTGCTATCTGAAAGGCTGGTGGTTCTAATCCACCAAGCATTCCACAAGAGAAAACTGAGACTGTTCCCATGAAGGTTAATGGTCTCAGAGGCCCAGTGAAGCGTTCCTACTCTGTCCTATAGAATCACTATGAGTCAGAATAGACTCAATGGCAGTGTCTGGGTATGCTATACTATAATATGGTAATAGTAATAATTAGCAGCAATAATTTCTGATACCTTATTGATTTTAATGAGCTCATTTGTATGATCTCTTATTTCAGTCTGGAAATTAGGTGGTGGTAGTTATGTTCTGTGGAGTCAGTTCTGACTCATAGCAACCCTGTACAGGGTTTCCAAGGCTGTAAATCTTTACACGAGCAGAAAGCCTCATCTTTCTCCCTTGGAACAGCTGGTAGTTTTGAACTGCTGACCATGATATTAGCAGCCCAATTCGTAACCACTATGCTACCAGAGCTCCTTGGAAATTAGGTAGCGGTATCAAATATGTAGCCCAAAAAGATCAGGATATTTGCACAAAGTCAAACAAAATTCTGGTAGTGCTAAGATTAGAACTCAGTTGACCTATCTCCTGGCACAGTGCCTTAGTTTTGAGAAGCTGACCAAATATCAGACCTGATCATGGCAGATCCAATAGGAAAACCAGACAAGGTGGAAAAAAGGGGAGGAGCTTGAGAACCCATAAATCATGTCAGACTAGTATATTTTCAAATCAGTGTACAAATGGTTTCTCGCACATTTGCTAGAATTAGCAAGATAACTATTGTGCCTTACCACTTTGTCTTCTCTTCTTCATACTGAAATATTTTCAATTCTGTATCCACTTGAGACATGACTTCCATACCAATAATGTCTACACCTACTAAACCCAGTTGTGATGGTGTTATCGCCAACTCACAGTGAACCCATGTATGTCTGAGCAGAACTCTAAGATCCATAGGGTTTTCCGTGGCTGGTTTTACAAAAGTAAAGAGTCAGGTGTGTCTTTTAAGGCACCTCTTGTTGGACTCAAACCTCCAACCTTTCAGTTAGCAGTTGTTGTTGTTGTTGTTGTTGAGTGCCATCGAGTCGGGTCCGACCCATAGCGACCCTGTACAGGGTTTCCGAGGGTGTAAATCTTTACGGGAGTATAGGATGCTTTAATTGTTTACACCCTTCATGGATTCCAGACCTACATTCAAAACTAAACCCACTGCCGTTGAGTCTACTGCAACTCATAGCAACTCTGTCGCTTAGAATAGAATTGCCCCATAGGGTTTCCAAGGCTCTAAATCAGAAGCAGACTGCCACAGCCTTCTCCCATGGAGCTACTGTTGGGTTTGAGCCACCTATCTCTTAGTTAGCAGGCATGCACTTTAATCATTGCACCACCATTTAACATCATGTCTCCCAGAACTGACTACAGATAGTTTTGGCTGCCTACTGGAGCTATGTTGTTGTTGTTGTTAAGTGCCATCGAGTCGGCTCCGACCCATAGCGACCCTGTACAGGGTTTCCGAGGGTGTAAATCTTTACGGGAGTAGAAAGCCTCATCTTTCTCCCGCGGAGCGGCTGGTAGTTTCGAACCGCTGACCTTAAGGTTCGCAGCCCGATTCGTAACCACTACGCTACCAGACTGGAGCTATGGTCTCCTTTTATCTAAGCAATCCCTCCCATGACACCTCAGATGTGTTTGTCTTATAGGCTCCGAATTGATATTAATATGATGGAAAACTCAAAATTCTCAGAGACGCAATTACATGAGGGCTTCACCATGCTGTATTTATTGGTTTTCTGATAAGCATTAACATGTAGATGTTGTGCTTGGGAACAGACCAGCTAAATCTGAATACCAGTGCAGATACTTACCAGCAGTATGACCTTGGAAACATTACTCTCTAAGTTTTTATTTCCTCAGTTATAAATAGAGTTATTACTAATTGAGTATCTATGTCATAGAGGGATTGAGTTATTGACAGAAATGGAGCATATAAAGTGAGTATCACAGGACCTGGTACACAGTAGGAGTCTAATAAAGGCAACTCTTATCATGGTTGGTGGTAGTGGTGGTGGTGGTATTATTACTGAAATGTAAGTGTGGAACTTCACATTCTTTTACTGTTATGGTTCATCTCACTAATTTGGCCTTACTACTCAAATACATTTTTAATCTGGATCCTATAATCTAGCTACAAATCTACTTCCCTAAACCATCATCTTCAGGTAGACAACATCACTAGTTAAATGTAGTATTTGCTTCTGGAGAGTCCATCTTATTCTAAGATTGAGAAAAGAAAAGTAAAATAATTTGTTTTCAAATAAAGGTAATATCTAAAAAGATTTGGAAATATGGTGAAGTAGAATGGAAAATCTCCACAAACTTTTAAAATAAAACACTTGAATTCAAAGTAATTTGAGGCTGTGTCAGACCACTGTGGGCTTTGTGCCTAGAACCTTTCTTTGGCTGCAGACCTGGAAGATTGTTGAGATACTTTGAGAAGCTCTCTCTTTCTACGTCTATAATAAATCACTTACAAACGCATCAGAAGGTAAATGAGGTTGGGTTACCAACCCATCACATTCCAGATAACTACTTTCACTTTTGAAGGCTCACAAACCATCTGATTAATCACTTGTTCTAGAATTTTGACAGGGATAATGTTGAAGATCAAAGACCACGGCCTTCAGTATGAATTGCACCTCAATGTAAAGAAAATAAAAATCTTCACAATTGGACCAATAAATAGCATCATGATAAATTCGAAAAAGTTTGAAGTTGTCAAAAACTTTATTTTTATTTACTATCCACACTCATGGAAGCTTAAGTCAGAATATCAAATGGTATATTACATTATATATTTGTATATTACAGAAAATCTGCTGCACAAGACCTCTTTAAAATGTTCAATAGCAAAGCTGTCAGTTTGAACACTAAGGTGCACCTGACCCAAGTCATGATATTTTTAATAGCTTCATATGCATGTGAAAGCTGGACAGTCAATAAGGAAGATGGTAGAAGAATTGATGCATTTGAGTTATGATGTTGGAAAAGAATATTAAAAGTACCATGCACTGCCAGAACAGACCAATCTGTTTTGGAAAAAGTATACCCTGAATGCTTCTGAGAAGCCAGGATGAATACAGACTTCGTCTCTCATACTTCAGACATATTATCAGGAGGGATAAGTCCCTGGAGAAGGACATTATGTTTTGTCAGAAAAAAGAGGAAGACCTCCAACAAGAAGGATTGGCACAGTGGCAGCAGCAATGGGCTCGAGGTTGACAACAATTGTGAGGATAGTGCAGGACTGGGTAGTGTTTCATTCTATTGTGCACAAGATAGCTATGATTCGGAACTGACTCAATGACACCTAACAATTACAAATTACAACTCGCTCTTATTGTTAGCTGCCATGGTGTTAATTCTGGTTCATGGCAACCCCATATGTGCAGAGTAGAACTGCTCCATTGGGTTTTCATGACAATGACCTTTCAGAAGCAGATCGCCAGACCAGTTTTCCAAGGTGCCTCTGGGTGGATTCAAACTGACAACCTTTGGGTTAGATGTCAAGCACTGAACTGTGTGCATCACCCAGAAACTTTCTAATGTCAAGCTTAGAATCCCCCTTTTTCTTTCTTAAGCAATTTGAAGATGATTTACCATCACTTCTCTTTGTTATGACTCTTTCTCTGTGACTCATTATCATCAGTGAATCCTAAATCACTCAGGCATGTTCTTTATACCTAGTATATAAATGATCTAGGTTTATAGATTTGAACTCAAGGAAAGGAGTGACCAGCTTCCTTTATGACCTTTCTTGCTTTGGGGCTTTAAAAGTCTTGTACTAGCAAGACCCTTTCTGCCTTCTCAAGACACTGTGCTGGCCAAGGTAAGTCACTCTGGTTGGCAATATACTGTCAGTCCTAACCACACCCTCCTTTTGCTAAAACATGTTTAAACTCTTCTCTGTTCACCTAGACATTTTTTTCATAAGCTTTAGCTCATGCTTCTTTTTTGTATTTGTCCCTGATTACTTCACTAAAAAGAAACCCATTTAGTATGCTTAGTTACACATTGGGCCGCTAACTGCAAGATCAGCAGTTCCATCTACCAGTCACTCCACTGGAGAAGATGAGGCTTTCTGCTCCCATAAAGATTCATAGCCTCAGAAACCCTATACAGGATGGCCATGAAATAGAACTGACTTGAAGGCACACAATCACTACTACCTCACTAAAGTTTTAAATAAAAATAAGCCCTCACTAAAATAAGCAAGCCCTGGTGTGGCGCAGTGAGATAAAGCACTAGACTGTAAGGTTGGATTGAACCACAAAGTCAGTGGTTCAAACTCACCAGCAGCTCCTTGGAAACCCTATGAGTCAAACCTGACTCAGCAGCACTTAACAACAACAAAATAAGTAAGCACATGGATATCAAAATTATACTAACTTTAAAAAAATCAAACTTTCTTAATAGCTACTATATTCCATTTTCCTTCAAAATCCTGTAATATAAGTAGTGTTGTTCTTACCATTGTTAAGTGCCATCGAGTCAGTTCCTACTCATAAAGCATTATCCCACAGCACCACACTAGGACTCCTAAACTTAAAGTGTGGCAGAAAAACCTTGGCAGCGGTGGGATTCAAACCCACACCCCGAAGAGACTGGAGCCTTAATCCAGCACCTCAGACCACTTGACCTTGCTACCATCTGATATAAGTAGTACCATTGGCTTAAAGGGAGTACTGTGGCTTCATAGGATAAGCACTGAACTGCTAACTATAAGGTCAGTGGTTTGAGCCCATTAGTCATTTCTCAAGAAAAAAATGAAGCTTTCTGTTCCCATAAAGATTTATGGACTCAAAATGCCTACATCCGGTCACTGAGATGGCACTTAACAATGACAAAACCAACAATATTAGATTAATATAAATGTGGATGTGTGCAATAAAAAGTTTTTAAAAATTAAAATAAAAATAAAGCAACATGTATGTGCATATATATAGAATCTTCTAAAAAATTGTGGGAAAATTCTAATTATCTTTGCATTCCATTTTTCCACAAACTTTTGAAGCTCCCTTGTATATATAGAAACACAGTGGCTCCATATGATAAACACTGGACTGCAAACCACAAGGTCCATGGTTCGAGCCTGCCAGTTACTCTGCAAGAGAAAGATGAGGCTTTCTGTTCCCACGAAGATTTAAAGCCTTGGAAACCCTATACAGGGCCGCTATGAGTCGAAACCAACTCATCAGCACTTAACGACAACATATATCTGGAAGGGAAAGGGATCAAAAGTAAAATTTTGGGTCTAAATGCTGAAAAACAGTTATTAGAACCTAGGCACTGGAGGATAAACACTGGACTGCTAATCACCAGCCTCTCCTCAGAAATGCTATACAACATTGCTGTGAGTCAGAAGCAACTTGATGGCACTTAGTAACAACAGACTTCCTAACTCCCAGTCTACTGTCTGATCAGCCCATGATGAGTACATTCATCTTCATGGGTGTACTTTCTAGGGTGGGTTTCTTTACTCTCAGGAGACAGAAGGCATTCTGTCTCCTCACTTTACCTAAAAATTGCTGCCTCTAACTCTGAAATCTCACTTCCCCCAGAAAGCTCAGCCAAGGCTCTCAACTGTAACAGTGTCAACCCCGATAATGATAGGAGTGCTAAGTACACTGTGAGTTAGACCTGTGAGTTCCAGTCCCAACATTGCCATGGCTTGAGTGTGTGACTTTGAGAAAAATCCCTTATTCTGCCCTTGGCCTAGAATCCAAGCTCTTCACTGTGACCTTTGAGGCCATCCATACCTCCCCCCACGCTCTTCTAGGACCTCATGTCCTACCTTCTACTACACTCCAGCCCTACTGGCCTATTCACAGTTCATCAAATATACTGAGTCCTTTGCATCTGTGCCCTCACTGCCTGACTGCACAGCCGGCACCTTCTCTTTCTTTTCTGGAGATATGTCTTCAGAGACACTTACTCTGTATATACTGTCTAAAGTTGTGCCCTGTTACTTGCTAGCACTTTATGGTACTTACTATAACTCAGGATGGTTTTATATACTGTCTGGGTTCCCCTAAACCCTATAGACTCCTTAAGGGCAGTGACTTTCTCATAGTAGTCAACACTGAGTCACCAACAGTTGACACAAAGCCTAGAAACAGAGTAGACACTTGATAATATCTACAAGGTGGATGGATGAATGGATGGATGGATGGATGGATGGATGGATGGATGGATGGATGGATGGATGGATGGATGGATGGATGGGTGGGTAGATGGGTAGATGGGTAGATGGATGGATAGTGCATATACTTGCCACAGATATGCATGCCTTTGCCAAAAGACACCAAATGCATAATGGTAGCAAGGAACAGGAGATAAAGTGTTAAATCCAAGTGGGTTCCCAGCAGAGGTTCTGGAAAGCAGTTCTCTGAGTTCACAAACACAACTTACAGAGAAACCAAGGTAAGCTATTTGGTACATGATTTTCTAAATAATTTGTGTATAATTTATAATGGGTTTTCTGATTATTACAACATGTTTACTGCAAAATAGATTTAAAACAAAAACTTAAGAAGAAAATAAATATGATCAATACATCAGCTACCTAGGGATAGGCACTATCAACATTTTAGAACACACCCTTTCAGTCTTTATTCTAAGCATCTATTATGCATGTGCACTGTGGCTGATCATAGTAATTTTCTTCTTAAGTTTTTGGTTTTTAGTCTAATTTGTAGTAAATATGTTGGAGTCAGAAGCAACTTGATGGCACTTAATAACAACAACAACATTATTTTTGTGTATTAACATATATACTATATATAATATTAGGAATAAATTGACATGCTGTTTTGTAACCTGTGCTTTTCATTTTTCAATATATTATCATCATTTCCTTGTTTGGTTAAATATTCTGCATCACGATTTTTAATGGTACCTTATTTTCTATCATATGAATGAATTATTACTAAACACTTCATTTCAAATTGTTTCTTTGGTTATACCTAAAACACCAATAGGCATGACTGTCAGGAGTGCTTCCCATTTCTAATGGTTTCCTGCTAGTGCAATGACATAAGCATTGGGCTGCAACCAAAAGGTCGGCGATTTGAACCCACCAGCCACTCCGGGGGAAAGAGATGACGCTGTCTGCTTCTGTAATGATGTATAATCTTGGAAACCAGAGGGAACAGTTCTACTCTGTCCTATGTTGTTGTTGTTATTGTTAAGTGCTGTCAAGTCGATTTTGACCCATAACGACCTTGTATAGGGTTTCTAAGGAGCAGCTGGTGAGCGTGAACCACCGACCTTGCAGTTTAAATGGCTTTGTAATCTGGCGCATTAACCCACAGCACCACTCTGTCATACAGGGTCATTGAAATTGACTTAAAGACACTGGGTTTGGTTTTGGTTTAACTGCTTCCTTAAAATAAAATACTAAAGTGAGATTTCTGGGTCACAGAGTATAAAAAATTAAGAGGCTTATTAGTGCATATTGCATAATTGTCCTCTAAAGTTTGGGCTAACTTACTTTCTCATCCCTAATAATCACTAAGTGTCAGTTTGTTTCCAAATCACTGTTGTTGATGATGACGATAAAGTGCTATTGAGTTGTAACAGACTCACATCTACCATGTGTAGGGTTTTCGAGGAACACCTGATATGTTTGAACTACCAACCTGGAAGTTAACAGTTCAGAGTTTATCCTAGAGTACTACACAGGACCCCTTTCAAATCACTAGGCACTTATTTTTACTCTAAAAAATCACACCCACTTTTGCCTGATGCCACAGCCAGAATGTTGGGCAACACTTTTTAAAGGCTAGTAATAGATAAGGGGATAGATTTTAATGGGTCTTCCATTAAGTTGTCTCAGTCAACTCTAAGAATGGAAAAGAAGGGCATGGAAGAACTCCAAAGAATAGCTCTAGGAATCTAGATGAAATCCTAATTCAATGTAGCTAGGAATGCTAGCATGTGCTTCTCAGGGTCCAACAATAGTGAGTTCTGAAATCCAACTCAAATGTGTCCGAACTCCAGCACTCTACTTCTTATGTGACCTAAACAGGGTCCTTCATGCCATTCTAGAAAGCAACCAACCTGGGAGGTTCCTCTGCACCTCTGGTTAAACACACACCACTGATGGTAAACTCACATTAAAACATCGACTGTCTTAGTTCATCAAGTCAGACTGCTGTGTGTGATAAAGACTGGTTATCTTTCATTTGTGCAACTGGTCTTGCTCAGTTTTGGGTTGTTGGTTTTTAAAATGGAAAAATGGGCTTTCATTAAATAATTAGATGCAACCACTCCTGCTAGATAAGAAAAAGGGTACAGGGCAATGTTCAGCATTGAGATATCACACTGCATAGGAAAAGGACTACTGCTGAAAATGAAGACCGTCCAGAGTTACCAGCATAGACACACTGTTGTTGTTTTTAATTTATTTTGGGAAAAGCGTTTCACCCAGGAAGTTGTCATTTATTTATTTATTTTTAGCTTTTAAAACTCCTTATAAGGTTATAGATTCCAAATCCTAAATCTACAGTAATTTTGCCTGTGCATCCCACTTCTTTTGAATAAACATTGTACAATCTGCTGGATTTTTCTGTGACTTTATTTTTTTCCTACTTGTGACTCTGTTTGAAAAAAAAAAGAAAAAGGAAAGGGGAAAAAAAATCCTTCTGTTTTTCATAATGTCTAATCTTTTTCCCCATTGGCATTCACCAGATGTTGTTTTGGATTAGAAGATAAATATTAAAATCTAAGCAAGAACAAAGCGAGTTGTTTACTGGGCAAATTTTTCAGATGTTCTCTTGAACACTTGAAAAAGACAGGAGATGCTTTGATATGTAGCTGGCTAGAATTCACAATGGAATGGCCTCTCCAAGGAGAGTTGTAGGGCCCAGGGCAAAGTCCACTCACCCTACCATCCCCAGTGACTCCATGGGTCCACAGGCTACAAAACCATGGGAAGGTCAAGAACATAGAAAGGATAGGGATACCTGATGAAGAGGCCTGAGAATGATGGCGAGTGTGGCTCAGTCCAGTGATCTCGCTTAAAGAGGCTATGAGAACTGTCTTCACAAATGTAGAGGTAAGGCCATGATTTGGGCAGTCTCTGTGTCCCCACAGCAACAGTCAAATCGCACTGCACGTAGGTGTGGCTAGAGGTTTCACAGTTCTCCTGAGGCTTCAGACCACACAGGAAAGCCAAGGACACTGCAAGAAAGGGTCATGGTTAGGCTAGGTAATAACCACCCAAAGAATTGAAGGCCATGTGCTCTTCCTTGGCCATTGGAAAATGTAGTTAATTAACTTTAAATATAGAGAGAGATATATTTAAAACCATGGTGCCATAGTGGATAAGTGCTCAGTTGCTAACCATAAAGTTGGAGGTTCAAACCCACCCAGTGACTCTTTAGGAGAAAGACCAGGTAGCCTGCTTTCCTCAATATTACAGCCTGAGAAACCCTGTAGACCAGTTCTACTCTGGTACATGAGATTACTATGAGTAAGAATCAATGAGACAGCGATAGGCAATGGATACAGAAGAAAATGACAGCCATTTTTTTTTAACTAAAAATTATTATAAGTTGGTGGTTCCAACCCAGAAAAGGCCTGATGATCTGTGTCCAGAAGGTCTCAGTGTTGAAAACCCTTTAGAGTAGTTCTTCTCTGCACACCTGGGGTCACTGTGAGTCAGAATTTTTGTTTTTCTTGTTTTTTAATGATGAGATAAACTCATCTGAATCCATAAGCCAACATAAGATCTAACAGCCTTTCAATGCTCTTAAATCTGTGTTTGTTGTCATTTAGTGTCATCAAGTTGCCGCCTACTCATCGTGCCCCTATATAGGGCTTCCAAGAACCAGCTGGTGGATTGCATTTCAAACCAACCTTTCAATCCAGTGCTACACCAGGACTCCTGAAATCTTTGTGCTCCTCCCCAATTCCATCTCTTTCCTCCTCATGCCCAAAAGCAATTACCTGCATCCATTCTTTAAATAGTTTTATCACAAGAGTTTATACTCATACTTTTATTTCTTGACTGCTGCTTCCAGGAGTGTTTATGGTGGATGCAAAGCAAAACAAAGTCTTTGACAACTTCAAGCTTTTCTCCATTTGTCGTGATGTTGTTTATTGGTCCAGTGGTGAGGATTTTTGGTTTCTTTAACATTAACATGTAACCCATACCAAAGGCTGTGGTCTTTGATCTTCATCAGTATTTTAAGTTCTCTTTACTTTCAGCAAGCAAGGTTGTATCGTCTGCATATTGCAGGTTGTTAATGAGTCTTCCTCCAATCCTGATGCCACTTTTTTTTCATATAATTCAGCTTCTCAAATTACTTGCTCAGCATACAGACTGAATAAGTATGGTGAAAGGACACAACCCTGGTGCACATCTTTCCTGATTTCAAATTATTCAGTGTCCCTTCATTCTGTTTGTTTATTATAATTCATTTTTCTACTTTTATGAGGACTCCTGGCATAGCGCTGTAGGATAAGCACTGGACTGCTAAACACAAGATCAGTAGTTCAAACCCTCAGTCACCCCTCAGAAACCCTATACAGATTCCCTATGAGTGGGAACCCACCTGACAGCAATTAACAACAATAGCAACAGCTTCTCCAAATTTCTGGCTAAACTTTTTTACTCTTCTTATGAGATCTCTTGGTTAACAGCAGTTCTTGATTTAATATAATTATGATTGTTATCATTTTATGAAGAAAAAGAGCAATTATATGAAGTCATGTGACACTCAGGGCCTTTCTTTCTGGGTCATGCGGTTGTTATGTGCCATTGAGTTGGTTCCAACTCATAGCGACCCTGTATAGGGTTTCCAAGGCTATAAATCTTTACAGGAACAGAAAGCCTCAAGTTTCTCCCACGGGGTAACTTGTGGGCTTGAACTACCAACCCTGTGGTTAATAGCACAACACATAACCCACTATGCCACCAGGGCATCACGGGACAGTGTAAAAAGCATCACCAAGCCAAAGCTAGCAAAATTATGTGATAAATTAAAAAAAAAAAAAAAAGCATCACCAAGCCAGACTGACTGTAACCTTTAATAGGAAGACAACACTCAGCAAAAAATGATCTAGACACACTTCTCTTTGAAAACCTTAATAAAGTAAAAAGAGACAGAAGAAAAAAATCTCACTAGTCTGCTTCTTCTCCAGCTAATTTGTCCACACTGGTAAGTAACCCATGTTATCAACAATGAAACTAGCTGCACTACCTATATCACAGGGCTATAAGCAAGGTGAAAATCAGACAGTACATGTGGGAGAGTTTGTGGTTATTCAATAACACACAAACAGTATTATTGTTAATGCTGCATCCCAAAGCACCTGACTCCTAAGTCTAGGTTTTCTGTGAAAGTATTTCAAATGAATTTTAGCGATAAAAATCATTGCTAGCAGGACTCTAACATAGATAAACGAAATATGAGGAGTTTCATGAGAAGTTTCCAGCTAGTAAGACATACAGCAAATAAAAAACAGGCTCAAAACCCCTAAATTCATACTCGATACAGGTAATTAGGTGAATGCAAATTGACAAGGTGGATTACGAGAAGTGCCCAGGGCAGGGATCAGAATCCTTGGGTTTTACTCAACGTTCTGCGACTAAATAGTTGTGTGACCTTAATCAAGTTAGCTTTTCATGACTTACGGGAAAGTTAAAGAATCTATGAAAAACAGTTATGTAGTGCAATTCACATAATGCAAGAAATTTTAAGATAAAAAAAAACTTTTATGGTATTTAAACAAATATGAAATATTGCTTTCACCCAATAGGATTATTTAGCAACCCTAATTATTAAACAAGGAGCTCTGGTGGCGTAGTGGTTACGAATCGGGCTGCGAACCTTAAGGTCAGCGGTTCGAAACTACCAGCCGCTCCACGGGAGAAAGATGAGGCTTTCTACTCCCGTAAAGATTTACACCCTCGGAAACCCTGTACAGGGTCGCTATGGGTCGGAACCGACTCGACAGCACTTAACAACAACAACAACAATTATTAAACACTGGAGTCCTGGTGTTGTGCTGCGGATTAATGCGCCGTACTGAAAAGCTGGTTCGAACTGCAAGGTTGGCAGTTCAAGCTCACCGCCGCTCCTCGGAAACTCAATATTGGGTTGCCATGGGTCAAAACCGACTCGACGGCACTTAACAACAACAACATATTAAACACAAGGTTAGAAGTAAAATTGGGGGGAAAGTAGATTTAAAAAAAATAGCAAAAATAGAAAAAGAATTTCTTTAAAACTTTACCTAAAGCTGTCCCACTCATGAAAACATGAGTGTTATGACAGAGGAACAAATAAAACAAAAATTTTAGAAATGTTCATTCAAGACCACGATCTACAACCTAGAATGTAAAAATCTTACTCCCTTTAGTATATACAAAGTTAAACTGAGGAATAAAATGCAAACTGAGGGTCAGAATTAAAATGACCTTCTGTAAGTTAGAGAAGTTAACATAAAAACAAAAAGACTAAATGAAAATACAAAGGTAGTAAACCACAGCAAAAAACAGAAATTATGTAATTATAAAATGAGGGAAATCTAGCTGTGCATAGATAGCACTATTAGGATAACACATACGCACACTCACACCTTGGATAATGTTGTTAAATGCCATTGAGTTAGTTCCAACTCATAGTGACCCTATATAAGGTTTCTGGGAAGTAGCTGGTGAGTTTGAACCACCGACCTTGTGTTTCAGACTGACCTTGCAGTCCAGTGTTTATCCTGTAGTGGCACACCAGTTCTACTTGGGATAATTGTTGTTGTCGTTAAGTGCCACCAAGTTGGTTCCCACCCATGGCGACCCTGTATAGGGTTTCCAAGGAGCAGCTGGTCGATTTGAACAGCCGACACTGAGGTTCAAACTGACCTTGTGGTCCAGCGCATTATGCTGCAACACCACACCAGGATAATAGAAGGTAACAAAAAGTATAAACCAGTAAAACAGTATTGTAAAACAATATGGCACCAGATTATATGATATTGCCCAATATGACTGTTGTTGTTAAGTGCTGTAGAGTCTGGTTCTGACTGATAGTGACTCTGTATAGGGTTTCCAGGGAGTAGCTGGTGAGCTTGAACCTCCAACCTTGCTGTTCAAACTGACCGTGCCAGTCCAGTGCACTAACCCGCAGTACCATACTAGGACTCCTCCAATAGAATATGACTAGAACTTGCTTATACAGAGAAGCTACCTAGTTAGGGATGCAAATTGGGAGGGAAAAGAAGACAGCAGGGACTCAAAAAGGGCCTAAAAGAGAATTACGAAATGTTTTCTGGTGAGACAGCTTCTGATTCAGTGGTGGGGGTGTGCTGTGGAGTCAGTTCCGACTTATAGTGACCCTGTATAGGGTTTCCAAGGCTGTAAATCTTTACGGGCGCAGAAGGCCTCACCTTTCTCCCACAGAACGACTGGTAAATTTTGAACTGTTGACTTTGAGGTTAGCAGCCTGACTTGTAACCACTACGCTACATTTCTAAAGAATTCCCAGAGAATGGTGATGTAGCCTTAGAGGCAATGAGATGATTCAGCTTTCTAAAGAGCTGCCAGGGGCTTCATTAGCCTTCGCTACAGTGGGGTAGCAGCAGTTAGGGAGAAGATGGATTTCTCAAATTGGTATTCGCTAAACTTGTGTAAGGGTTGCTGCTACTATGGAATTGTCCATTGAAACAACTTTAAAATAGAACATATGTAGTTTAAATGAGGTCCTCTCTAGAAGTGGAGAAATTATTAGTAGTGTCAAATCATTTCAGAGGCTCACCCCATTGATTATTTGATGTACATTATGAGCTTGTGTCCTGGAGACAAATGCACAATCATACACTCAGAATGTCTTACATGTTTCACATGGTTGACAGGATGCCCAAATGCCATCCTGGATCTTAACTAAGGAAAATCTGCAGTTGGCATGCCTAGTTCCTCTCCAATTTTAGATACTGTGATTAAAAGTCTTTAAAAAGACAGATTTTTTTTTTTTTTTTATAAAAGTGGAAAATAATTCAAAATTATGTTTCCCTCCAGTGAGTTTCTGTTGCCCAATCAATGAGTGTTCGGTGACACCTACTGGTAATGTTAAAAGTTACAGCTTCCAACTCATTTTCTTCTTAAAATGTCAAGGGATTTTTTTTTTTTTTTTTTCCAATCATCATTTATTATTAGTTTTGCATATTCTTGAATTTCATTAAAGTAAAATGATACAATAGTATTTTGTGTTTGCCTTATTTTGCTTAACATAATGCTTTTATGTGTGTGTATGTGAATTGAGTGATAGTTTACATGGGAGAACATCAGCTTTACATTCAGCCTATTGTACTTCGTTTCATTGCAATGATTACAAACCTCTCAATGCATCATCATTCAACAGCATTTGCTTCCATTCCCTCCGTTTTTTGTTTGTTTGGGATGTACACCTAAGCACTCAAGAATATATAACCATTCAAACAACCAAATGGTAACCACGCAAACCTGCCCCTGCACCCACCCAGCCATCAGCACACAGATCCTCTCCCTCCATGTTAAGGGACTTTGAAAAATTATTTTCTAAAACTTAATCAAATCTTTAAAAATACAATGTAGTGCAGTGAATTACTTCATATGGCTCTTTCATCTTTGTAACTCTCACAAAACAGCATTTTTTTCTTGATGGTCCTGAGTAAGAGAATGGGGAAGAAGAGGCTGATAGCCTATCATTCAATTGTGAATAACCGTTAACAAGGCTAATTGTGATCGTAAAAACTTGGAAAGTTAATGAAGAGATTGGTCAGTGTTGCTATCATGCTGAGTATAAATTAGCCATCTCAGAAGCAACAGAGGATCTCATTACCACCTAAGAAGAACGAACCAGGAGTGGAGTGTGGCCTTTGGTCCCAGAGACCCCTGTAAGCTGAACCTCCTTGACCCAGGAACAGAAAGCTGTGACATTAGAGGAGTAGCAGAAAAGTAGCAGCTGCGGAACCAAGAGCCAGAGCACCAGATGGAGCAAGTGAAGCCGAGTGCCTTTGAGCAGGAGCTGTACTTTGGGCAATTTATTGGAGAGCTAGGTTTGCTGACTCAGAACTAAAGCTGAGCACCTTCAGGCTGAGGCTTATAACTAAGTGGAGTGCCCTTTGAACACTTAGCAATAGTGCTGAAAGAGCTTTTAACATTGCTCCAGCAAGGCAGAGGCCAAGGGCCCAGGGCTGAGAGACTGTCCTGACTGAAAGAACTCTGCCCCAAGCATTTCTAATCCTGCACTGTAACCTATTAACTTTCCTAATAAACCCCATAAATGAGTATGGTGTCTAAGTTCTGTGTGACTACTGCAATGAATTATTAAACCCAAAAACCCAGCTGAGTGGAAAGTGCTGTGGGAGGGATGGTTGGTGTCGGATTTGGTAAAGAAGGTAAAAGGCTAGAGGCCCATCTAACCTCAGCCCCAAGTTGTTGTTGTTATTTAGCGCCATCAAGTTGCTTCTGACTCATAGCAACCCTGTATAGGGTTTCCAAGGAACAGCTGGTAGATTTGAACCACTGACTTTGAAGTTCAAACTAACATTGCAATCTGATGCTTGCCCTACTGTGCCATACCATAGGAATCAGTTTGGACCTGATACTGAGCTTTTTACTTTCCTTTCCCTTAGATGCTGTGTCCATATCCTTTTTGTATTCTTTCCCCAAAGTGACCAAACACCCAATGCCACAATTTATGTGAACCTGAAACATCACCGATTTTTATTTTGTACTTGTAGTTGAAATTAATTGTCAGGAAATAATACTAACCTATTGCCATCAAGTGGAACTCAACTCATAGTGACCTATGAGTTGATAGGCTATAACTGCCTCACGTCGTTACCACAGCTGTAAACCTTTATGGAAGCAGACTACCACATCTTTCTCCTGAGGAGTAGCTGGTGGGTTTGAACCTCAGACCTTTCCATTAGCAGCCGAGTGCTTGTCAAGTGCTGACAAGTCAGCTCCAATTCCTAACGATGCTGTACAGGGTTTCTAAGGCTGTCAATTTTTACAGCAGCAAAAGCCTCATCTTTCTCCCACCAACCTTGTAGTTCTCAGTCCAGTGCTTATCCTACAGATCCACCATGCTCCATCCTTTAGAAATAATACCAGGGGACTTTAAAAAGCCTATTAAATTAAAATTTTTAATTTACAAAGCTTAACATAAAATCAGAGTATAACAATCTTAGCTAAGCATTAAGTGTTGTTGAGTCCATTCCCAATCATAACAACCCTGTATAGGATTTCCAAGGAGTGGTTGGTGGGTCAAGTCAGTTTCAAATCATAGCAATCCTAAATAGGGTTTCCAAGGAGTGGCTGGTAAGTTTGAATCTCTGACCTTGTAGTTCAAGCTGACCTTGTGGTCCAGTGCTTTAACCCACAGCACCACATCAGGACTAAGAATAAGAAATGTAGAGCCTTCATTTACTATTTCTACCGTTAGCTATTCCTCAATTTATTTTTGTATCAAGCACTAATTCTGTACCTGCCCTGTGCCAGCACTGTTGTATGCCTACTGGGTAGTGTGGTGAGGGAAACAGTTACAAGTTTCCGTCTAGTTAGTTCTGACTCACGGCAACCCCATACATACAGCATAGAAATGCACTCCACTGAGACTTCAAGGTTGTGATATTTTAGAAACAGATCACCAACTCTTCTGCTAATAACTGCACACTTAACTTTGAATGAAGCAGACAACTTAAACTTACATCTTTATGGTCTTAGGTTTTCTCTTGTGGAATCTTACGTAGAATCAATCTCCTTTCCATAGATACATGATGATAATAGGAAACTTAATTTCTAGTACGATGGGGACTCAAGCAGTTTGTGGAAAATTCAATTATCTTTTAATCCCATTTGTACCCAAACTTTTGAAATCCTTCGTATTTAAAACAGATTATTTTTTCTACTTGTCTAAGAAAATACTGTGTAAACTGCCATCATGCTAGTATTAGCCTTCATGGATTTATTGTACAAGCTCAAATGAAATGAAATTTGTATCGCTTTGTAAATCCTCAGACTATGCTCACATTTCCAACAAACAGATTAGGGATATAATATAAAGCACTACACAGTAAGCACATGTAGTAAACATTTTTAAGTGCACCCTTACAAGACCTATGATTATGCACACAAGATAATCACCTGGTCCTATAGTAATAATAATAAACAAGATAATAAGCTGGTCCTATAGTAATAATAATAGGAGCTCTGGTAGCGTAGTGGTTATGAGTTGTGCAGCTAACCTCAAGGTCAGCAGTTCGAAACTGTCAGCTGTTCCATGGGAGAAAGAGGAGGCTTTCTACTCCTATAAAGATTTATAGCCTCGGAAACCCTATGCACAGTCACTATGAATCCAAACCGACTCCAAGGCACACCACCACCACTGTAATAATAATATATAGTAATCACTTATGGAGTTCTGGTATAGTGCTATAGGCTAATGCTCTGGACTGCAGAGTCGGTTTGAACTTCAATGTTCAACCAGTTCTTACCAGCTGCTCTTCAGAAACCCTATACAGGGTCGCTATGGGTCAGAACTAACTCGACAGCACTTAATAATAACAACAATATAATAATAATGGTTATCTCTTCCCTTTGATTTTTTTTTTTTTTTTGGCTGAATGAGAAAGTACTATATGTCTTGATACCCAACATAGAGATATCACTGCTTTGTACCTTCCTCTCTATCCTCCCTCCATCCCACAAAAATCATCTTCCACAATCACTGTGATGGTACATGGGCTTAAAATAACAAGTGATCATGGCATTCTACTCACCAGGTCATTACCTGGGCACTTACATTGATTCTTTTGCCTGTAAGAATTCAAAACATTGAGCACACAGAGCCAACATTCCAGAGATTCCACCTTAATTGTTTCCACCACTTTATTAGTATCTCCAATAAGCAGATGTCTTCAGCAGCCTGACCTCTGAACAAGGCTAAGAGGTTGTTCCCTCCCTGATGCCTATGGCTGTCACTGAAACTCATATTCAGAATGCAGAATTGTTTTCTCTGTCATACGACTGCAGCCAAAATCACTGATGATAAATTTTCAGTTGTTCGTTTAACTTGGACCCACTATTATGACAAAAAGTTAATATTGTTGTTGTTAAGTGCCATCCAGTTGGTTCCAACTCATAATGACCCTGTGTAGGGTTTCCCAGGCTATAAATCTTTGTGGGAGAACAAAGACTCATCTTTCTCCTGTGAAGTGGCTGGTGGATTCAAACCTTGTGGTTCATAGTCCAATGCTTATCCTACAGAGCCACGGAACTCCCAAAAGTTATTAAAGAGCCATTTTAATAGGTGGCCCTATACTCTACCATTTTTGATGGGGTTCGAGAAATTCTGTTCCCGGGAACTCTGAGAAAATCAGTGGTTAGTACACACTTAGAAAAAATTACAAAAATGGAACTAATAAAAAAAATCATATATAGATACATACACAAAAAAATTCATATACATGATTTTTTTTTTAAATAAAAACTACATTTTTACTGACCGTCCAGTGGCAGAACCAAACAGCTGAAGGCAGTCACGGTAGCATTATCCAAGACTTGGCAGGGAACACCACACACCGTAGCTGAGATGTTCCCTGGAGAAAATCCTGCTCCAAACACATGCACAAGCCTTCCTCCGAGGCAGCCTTTAAAGATAAAACTATAAGTTTATGACCACACTGGCAAAACTCACTTTATTGAACTCAAAATTAAACCCTTTGCTTTCTTATAGCTCATCCTTCTCTCTATGTCCTCTAGAATCCACACAACTGGCTTTAGGTCTCTGGTAGTCCCCGTTTCATCTCTACCAAAGCTCTAGCCTCCAGGATCTGGAGTTTGTTCTGTCAGAGCAAATCATTTTTAACAAAAAAATTATGTGAATAGGGTATTTTTAATGTACCATATTTTATATATAAATATAATATGTATACTTTTGAAGTTTTATTACACAAAAGAATATAAAGTTAAAGTAAAAGTTCCTCCAACCGCCTACCTCAGTCCTCACAGTTAGCCATTTATAGTGTCTTGTGAATTCTTCTAGAATTTCCTAAGGAAGAATATTTTTATACAACAAGATCATCCTATATATATTCTACAATGTATGTATTTTATTTAAATGTACATTTTAAACATTTTTTCATATCTATACATCTAGATCTAGTTCATCATTTTTTAACTACTTAGAATTCCATTACATGATTATGACACAATTTACTTAGCAATTTTCCTATAATGTTGTTTGTTATTGTTGTTGCAAATGATGTTATAAATATCTAAATGGCACTTGGCAGAAAAAAGTTTCCTTACCCCTGCTGTTTGCTGCAAGGTCAGTGGTTCAAGCTCACCAGCTGCTCCTTGGAAACCATATACAGGGTAGCTATGGGTCAGAATCAACTCAATGGCACTTAACAGAAACAACTCCTGCTGTTTAGGTTTCAAAGGAGCAGCTGGTGGATTTTAACTTCCAACCTTATGATCAGCAGTCCAGTGCTTAGCCTACAGCACCACACCTGGACTCCTTCTTATTCAATTATTCTTTTTTTAAAATTTTTTTGTGAAAATTAAGTTTTGCAAGAACTGTACATATTTTAGGAACATAATCTGTATGTATTTTGTAATAGTTTGTTACAAATTTGTAAAAGTAGAATTGCTCAAAGGAAAAGTGAACTTATAATTCTGGTGTGTGTGTATGTATGTGTGTTGAGTGAGTTAAATGCCATCATGTCGGTTCAAACTGATAACTACCCTGTGTAGGATTTCCAAAGAGCAGCTGGTGGGTTTGAACAGTTAGCAATCCAGAGCTTACCCTACAGTGCTACTGTAAATGTCTGCAAAACAATGTTGCTCCAGTTTACACTGTATGTGGGCACTTGTCACTGATGGATAAAAGCATGTCAATCCTCAACAGGACTGAAGCATGTGGAATGTTTTGCTTCATCTGAGAACCATTGAAGGGCAATATTGTTTGAGATCCATATTCACCAGGATTCCCAGACAGATGGAACCTTCTAGTCTACAACTAAGGCAGAGAGTTCCAGGTGTCTATTGCCTTCTCATCAAATCTACATGGTACTTGTATATCACCTAACAAACTCAGAAGTAACCTTTTTGGTGTATAAGTGCATTTCAAACCTCTACTCTATGCCATAAATCATGGCCCTTAAAGAATAGAAAAAAGCACTTTAGGAAACTTCTGGTCCAACATCATTTATCAAATAAGGAATCTGAGGCTTAATGCTGGCAGTATGGTCAAACTTGCCCAACTAAGTGAGTGACAGATGCAAGACCCAAATCCCACTTATCCAAATTCCATCCAACTGAGACTAGAGGAATACCTTCTAGGAAATGGCTTGGCTAATACCTCATCAGTGTAAGATTCTGCGTCTATAATTCCCTCTATGTTTTCTATGTCATATTCAGATTTGAAGTATTCTAAGCATAAGGCTTTAAGTGAATAGAAACCAAAGCTATGATTGAAAGAATAAAGACAAAGAAAATGTAAGTATTTCTAAAAGGGGGGTAAAGTTCAACAAATGCAATGACACGACACCATAGGCTTATTATTGATAACGTATGAGTTCATCTGTGAAATATTATAAACTGATAAAAAATTTATTGTATTTCATAGGATTGTTGTTGTTAAGTGCTGTTGAGTCAGTTAACCCACAAAACCACACCAGGATTCATAAGTTTAAAATAATGTAAATTGTCTTTTTTATCTAAAAATAGAGAAAGCATTTATATAATTTATATATATGAACTTTTACATGATCTTATTTAAGTTAAAGCCAATTAAACCAGACTAATGTGCTGTGGGTTAATGTGCCAGACTGCAAAGCCATTTGAACTTCAAGGTTGGTGGTTCAAGCTCTCCAGCTGCTCCTTGGAAACCCTATACAGGGTTGCTATGGATCGGAACTGACTCAACGGCACTTCACAACAAAACAACAACAATGCATCAAATTAAAACATTATTAAACACTTAGAGAATAAGAGAATATACACAATTTCCTTTGTTAAAAAAAAAAATCAAAACCTTATTGGTGACACATGAAAAAGAAAGTCTCATGAAAAGGAAAAGAATGCAGGATGGTAAGAGACGAGCTGTGTTCTCTCATTCTAATGAGAGATGACATTGAAGTCCTAACCCCTGTAGTTGTGAATGTGGTCTTGTTTGGAGAAATAGTGTTTTCCTTTGAAGATGACATCATAGCTGACTAGGGTGGCTCCTAAGACTATATAATTTGTGTCTCATAAAAATGTTGATTTCCTACCTCTCAGATGTGAAAGTAAGGAGCCAGGGTAGCGAAGTGGGCTGCTAACTGCAAGGTCATCAATTTGATTCCACCAGCCATTCGCAAGAGAAAGATGAGGCTTTCTGCTCCGGTAAAGATTTACAGCTTCAAAAACCCTAAACAGGATTGCTATGGGTCAGAACCGACTCCACGGCACAGCAGCAAAGTCAAAGTTACTTTCAATCCATTTACATAAAGAAATCAGTCTGTCTTCTCTGCTTAACTTTCGTTATGAATTGTGAACCCAAAAAGACATTCAAGTCCTAACCCCTATATCTGTGAATGTGACCTTGTTTGGGGAAATAGTGTTTTCCTTTGAAGATGACATCATACCATAGAACGGTGGGGCCTAAGACTATATAATTGGTGTCTTAAAAAAGAGAACATGAACCAACTCAGCATAGATTAAAGACCTAAATGTGAAGCCTAGAATTATAAAGGCCATCAATGAAAAATCAGGGACAAATTTAAGGTCTCTAATCCTGGGAACACATCGACTATGATACATTGCGAAAATTACACAAACAAAAGAAGACAAAATAGATGATTGGGAAGTTCTAAAAATTGGAAACTATGTGCATCAAAAGACTTCACCAAAACAATGAAAAAGGAGCCCACAGAATGGGAAAAAATATTTTGCAATGACATATCAGACATATTTAGACATAATTTCTAAAATCTATAGGAAACTACAATACCTCTACAAGAAAAAGACAAGTAAACCAATTTAAAAATGGGCACAGGACATGAACAGACACTTCAAAAAAGAAGACATTTGGGCAGCCAGCAAACATATGAAGAAATGCTCACGATCATTAGTCATTAGAGAGATGCAAATCAAAACAACAATGAGATATCATCTCACACCAATAATAAAAGCGAAGTTCAAAAATGCAGAGGATAATAAATGTGGAGAGACTGGGACTCTCCTACATTGCTGGAGGGAATACAAAATAGTCCAACCACTCTGGAAAACAGTATGGCGCTTCCTCAGAAAGTTGGAAATAGAAATATCATATGATCCAGCAATTCCTCTACATGGTATATATCCACAAGAAATACAAGCCATAACATGAGCAGATACATGCACACCAATGTTCACAGCAGCACTATTCACAATAGAAAAAAGATGGATATAGTCTAAGTGCCCATCAATGGAAGAATGGATAAACAAACTTTGCTACATACACACAATGGAATATTATGCTACCTTGAAGACTAACAAGGAAGCTGCAATCCACTGAGTAACATGGATGAACCATAAGGACTTTATGCTTAGTGAAATTAGTCACAAAAGGACAAATATTGCATAAGACCATTATTGTAAAACCTTAAGGAAAGATATCCATACTAAAATGGAAAAAAAAATTTTTTTTTTGTTGGTTACTGGTGGTGTTGGAGCCAGGGAGTTTGGGGGAGGTGGAGGGAGGTGACGATAGAGCACAGGGTAAGAACAGACACATCATAGTTCAGCTGTTGGGGAGGCATTACAGAAGAAGGGGGAGGGGTGGAAGAACAAGGTAGATAGGGGAACACTGAGACAGGTTTGCATGGGCTAAGTGGGACAAAGATATAGAGTAATGCATGCTCAGCCTTGGAACAGCAGGGTTCTTTGATACAGGGATCTAGGCATAGTTTGAAGAGGGGAAATAATACTAAGATGCTTGACTGTCTTGTGTATATTGGTTTCCCTTGCCTACTATTGTAAAATGGAAACTTGAGTTGGATAGAAAGGAATGTCGGGAAACATAATTTCAGAAAGCTTGTAAACCCATCTTCAGACTATAACTGATTGGAATACCTAAAAGGGGTTCTAGAACTTGCCCAGTGAAATAGGCCTCCAGCGGAGCCTTTGCAGTGTATAGGGCCTTAGGTGGAATCCTGAGCCCCATCTAGAATCTTCTGAAGTGGGACATTCCCACTAGCAAGGAGAAGCAGACCAGCCTGGAACAACTAGAGTGACAGAAGATAAATCTTCAAATATAAAAACAGATCATCAGGAAAAATCCAAACAAAAATGGCAGTATGACTGGCTACTACAAGAATAAGCAAGTTATTCACCGGGAAGCCATCAAGGCAAGCAATCACGTTCCTTCAGGACAAACCCTCCTTTAGAATGAAGCTCCAAGGGAACACATGAGCAGGCATGCAAGCTTGCTGGTGACCACATTGGTCTACTGGTGAGTGGAAGAAGGGGAAAGGCAGCAATGAAGAAATGAGCTGAGTTCAACCACATTCGATAGACTCCTGTTTACCTGAAGATGAGAAAGAGAAGAGGAAGGGCTGATTGGTCCAAAGTGTGGTGAGACCTGGGAACACCTGAACCTGTGGACAAGGACATAGCCACAGAGGGCTAGAGCTGAGAGTGAAGCATCCAGCTGATATGAAGTAAGGGGAGATGCACAAGAACACCCAAACTTGCAGATAGTACCCATTTGACCTAGCTTTGATGACTTCATAATCAGAACTCAACTAGAGGAAGATTAAAAAATAAAGAAAGAAAGAACAAAATAATTTTTGATAAGAGAAACAAGGGTAAATTGCTACAATTGCATGAACCTGACCTATACTCATGGAGGTAGTAATTCTAAATATCAACATAGAAGGAAGGAGTCTTCACATCAAGTATCAATGCTATCCCCTCTGTACACAGGGTAGATAGGGATGGTCAACTTAGACACTGGCTACCTAAAATGAGTGTGTGATAAAGCTTGAAGTGACTGGCTTACAAGGTTCTAAGGGGGAGTTTAGTCTAAGAGTATGTGTGGGAAAGAAAGAGTCCTCATTGAATAGTTTTTATCTTGTCTAGATGAGTCTGGTTGAAAAGAGATTGGGATAAGATTCTTATGATTCAATAGTGTGAGTAATTGTTATCATGAATAATTGCAACTGTCAAAATTATAAAGGTAGAAGTATTGTAACAAAAACAGGGGAGTGGTTAATCTTACAGTCCAGAAACAAAGGACCCTAGGACCATCAAGGGAGAAGAGCACAAGCGGAATGTGACACCTTATTCAGAGAAGCAGCGACACCAGAGATGGAGGCAGAGATGGGGACATGAGAGAGGGAGCAGCTGAGGACTCTAGATTCATGGGAAGAGAGGGACTAAGAGATGGTGGCCAGGAAGCAGACTTGCAGAATGTGTGCCCTTTGGTGGTGTAAATTAGTTTATATGCCTGAGTGTTTAAAAAAAGAAAAAGGGCTAAAGTGATTGATGGTACATAGAAGGGATTATAATCATTGTAATGAAACAGGTGTATGATTTGTTGAATGTAAAACTGATGATATGCCCTGTAAACTTTCACTCAATCCACAATAAAAACCTGGAAAAAAAAAAAAAAAGATAGAACAAGAGACAGGGAAACAAAGGCACACACAGGGGGAAAACGGCATGTGAAGATCTGTCTACAGGCCAGGGAATGCCAAGAAGCTGAAAGAAGACACGAAGAATCCTTCCCTAGGAGGATAGAAAGCATAGCCCTGGGGCCCTCTGAATTCAGATGAATTCCTAGCCTTTAGAACTGAGAGAAAATAAATTTCTGTTCCATAAAGCCATCTACTTGTGGTACTTTAGTTATGCAGCATTAAAGACACTAAGACACTTACCAAAGTTATCTGTCACTGCAGACACAGTAGCTCTCGATGTGTATACCAGGGCAGAGGAAGCCCATCCTCTGGTGTGGTCGTAACCTCTGACTTGGTACTCCCCTGCAGGAAGGGAGGGGCCACTGCACTGGAGAACAGTGTGGTTCCCAGAGACACCCACACAGGGTGACGTCCCAATAAAGATGTCAACATGTCCAGCTTCTGTGATCTGTGCTACCACAAGGGTTAAGATACCACCAATCTGAGAAATAGAGAGCAGTTCTGGGGTGAAGGCCTTGCTGTAAGCAATGACTCCCATGTAGTACAGATGTCCATCTGCCTCTATTTCCAAGGCAACAGAACCATTGCCTGCAGGGACAATGCACTGGATGAGTTCAGCGCTGATGTTCACCGAGAGGCAGGCCTGTTGGCCAATGTAGACTGATGTGGTATTCTGTCCTCTTAGGGCGGTGCCCTCCAGGGTCAAGAGGCTCCCACCATGTAAACTGAAAGTCTTAGGGAAATAATGAAACACTTGAGGAAAAATGTAGAAGTGTCTGGAAATATTTCTCAAACAAGCATACCCATTTCTCTTATGCAACACTGACAGGTAGTGCTGCCCTGGGGTCAGGTCACTAACCAGGCATGCCACCTGACTTGCATTAAAGAAAGTCACACCACAGGGAATATGATCATCCACAAACACCATCAACTCATTGGCTGTGGTGCCAAACCGCTGCCCCTTAATCTGCACAATGGTCAGAGACCCGCTGATGTGAGGGGTCAAAGTGTCCACGGTGGGAGTTGTGTCTTCCTGCATAAAGAGTGTGCAGTTGCCCTGACACTTGCTGGCTAGACCCTTGACTCGGACTGTAACATTCAAGGTGAAGAAAGCTCCAGGCAAGGGGTCACCCACAAGGTTAACCTGACAGATGATTTTCTGGTCACTCAAGCTCAAGATGGTGCATGTAAAGGGTCCTGAGAAATCAACTTGAACTGACCCTCTTCTAGAGCTGAGAGCCAAGCCCCTCACAGTGAGAACTGTCCCACCACAAGCAGAACCTTGTGTTGGAAAGATGGCTGTTATCTGAGGTGCTACCACAATTTGCTGTGGTACCGTAGACATATTAGCAAAGCCCATCTGCTTCTGACGGACTTGGAGAGGATAGACACCCGCCTCCAAACTGTGAAGAGGAAAGGAGCACCCAGACAGGCTCATGTTGCTCCTGAAAGATGGTGCCTCTAGCTCACAGCGCAAGCTCCCCAGAAGAATCACCGAGTTGGAAATGTTACTTCCTTCCACATAGATCTGCAGGCTGCTGCTTAGGATTTCTGTTCTCAGGGCAGTGACCACAGGTGTTGTTGCTGCTTCATACATGAAGGTGAAGCCCTTGTCTACAGAGTCTGGTGATGGTCTGTGGGGAGAGGTCACATTGCCGATCCAGACCTGCACTGGAGCTGGGATGGTGAGCACATCTGCATCAGGCAGCAGTGGGGCCGGTGAAGTCTCACACCAGATGTCTGCCTCCGTTGAGTTCACAACGTCACATGAGTGATTGCCCACTAGTACCCAAACCGAGGCTGGGTACTGACTGAACCCTACTCCTGAAATGCTGAGCATCGTTCCACCTAAAGCAGGAATATCAAAAACATAATTTTAAACTTATATTCAGACCCAGGAACTCACAGCATCTGTGTAAGTAGGAGATGTGGTAAGGGCTAGGGAAACCTTTATTATTCCACCTCACTCCACTAATGTCAAATTTGTGATTATTTACAGGTGCCAGGTGGTCTGAAATTCACATAGCTCAACAATATAAATTACTATATAGGAAACATGTCCAAATTAGTCAAGACAAATTTTTCAATTACCTGAAAGCCCCCATTTCTCTTCAATTTGTGTCACTGTAAGATCACTACTAGACTGCGAACAAAGTCAACAGTTCAAACCTACCAACTGCTCCTCAGAAACTCTATACAGGATCACTATGAGTCAGAATTGACTCAACGGCACATCCAGAATGTTTTTGTTAAGTGTTATTGCATCAGTTCCAACTCATAGTGACCCTGTATAGGGTTTCAAAGGTGCAGCTGGTGGTTTTGAACTGCCAACCTTAAAGTTAGCTCTCCAATGTTTATCCTACAGTGCCACATAGGAACTCCATTATTCTGTATGTTGTTATTGTTAAGTGCTGTCAAGTTGGTTCCAACTCTTAGAGACACTATATAGGGTTTCCAAGGCTTGAAATCTTCATAGGAACAGAAAACCTTGTCTTTCTCCTGCATTCTACATATATATTCAACTTATACATTAATGAAAAATCAAATTTCTTGAAATATACTCATCTGCTATGTTATTCTATATAATACCTGCTAGAATCTATTATGGAATGTGCTGAATATACATGATATATATGATATATCAAGAGTCATTGAACCATGCCTGCGAAATCCCTGCTGTATTCATAGACTGTCTTGATCTCTGATCCATGCACAATCAAGCTCCATCTTCAAAAGGGAGATAGCATTAATTTAACCCACAGCATAACCAAGTCTGTGACAAAGTCAAACATCTTTTCAAAAGGACTTTACTAGACTCAAAAAGATATATGAGCCCAATGATTATTCGAACGCAAATATATAACTTTGAATTCTTTCTGAAAATCAGTGTTTGTAGACATTTCTCTATTCGTCATGCCCTTACATTCCCCATATTGGTGTTCATGTCTCTGTTTCTGGACCATTCATCTGCATCCCCGAAAGTGAAGATGCCCAAGACTCCTTTCTCCTCTCCTCATAAATACAGTATCTAAAAGGCTGCACACAGGAAGCTCTTCCCTTGTTTTTCTACCATCCACTCAAGATGTGCTACTCATTAGATATTTCAGCCTCTTTCCACTACAAAGAGGAAAAGCAGGTGCATCTCTTTTTCATAAAACTTGTATTTCCTGAGCTTACTGGGCTAAGAAACCAGCAAGTGTTCACATCCTTCAGCGTCCACCAGTGAGTTTGCAGACTGTAAGGAAGGCTACTCGGGACTTGGCCACCGTCAACAAGCTGCAAGGGTTAGTTACCCCAGGAACAAAATCTGAATGTCTTGTGTACACACTCCCTGGATAAATGATATCAGCCACATCAGAACCACTAACCTAGAAGGGATCCACAGCAAGGTTCTATGCCGAAAACTTCTGTGAGGTATTGGATTTGGAGAGCAACCCTAAAAGAGATAGAGAGAGGCTGTTATGCAATAACCACAAGTGTTAGAGAAAGAGAAAAGGAAAAGATAAGAGATGGAGTTGGGGGAGGGTCTAAGAAAAAAGAGGGGTGGAGGTGTGAATGATACCACCTAATAGAGAAGAAAGTAAATTGTGGGGTAGACACTGTGCGGTGCCTGTCTGAACCAGTATCACATGGTGAGAGCAGTCCCAGGGAGCTGAGCTACCTTTTCAATGAGAAGGGACTTGGGGGAACCACTGAGCATAAGGGCCTCAAGGCAGAGCGGGATGCATATGAGGAAGGGTAAATGGCTTGTGCAATCACTACAAGCCATTCATTCAGCACCCATGAGATAATCTTATAAGAGGTCTAGAAAACAGCCTCTTCCTCTTTTCTTATATACATGTCCACACCTCCTGTGCTCCATCCAAGAGCAATAAAATCTTAGCCCTATTAAGTTACCTTTTGTCTAAGTAGTAAGTCCCTGGGTCATCTTGGAAGTCAACTGGCCTACAGGGTCTCTAAGATTTGTTCAAATTATATGACTCTTATAATGTATCCCCTAACTTAAGAGGGTTGGGAAGAAAGATATAACTCAGTAACTGGAACTCTTCAACTCACTAGACCATGCAATAGACCTCAATTGGCATGTGTCCACCTCACCCTTGTGAGTGAATGCTGACACCATTGATGGAAACTGAAATTCTGTGGAGGCCAGCAGGCAGGGCGGGCAGTACCACCTCCAGGCCCTGAGCCATCTGTGCATGAAGTCGAGCCCCGGTGTCCCTGATAAGGACTTCCACATCCAACTCTGTATAGTTCTCCAGCCGTGCCATTCCAATGAAGAGGGTCTCACCTCCTGTGTGCACAAGAGTCCATTAGCCTTTGTCATGTGGGCCTGTGGCCTCAACCACCTATTCAGTTCTAAAACTGTCTTATATGATTAAGCACATGCTAGCCCTGTGGAATCCTGGTGTGAAGCTGTGTATTAATGTGCTGGACTGCAAGGTTGTTTTGAACTGTAAGGTCAGCAGTTCAAGCTTAGCAGCTGCTCTTCAAAAACCCTATACAGAGTCACTATGAGTCAGAACCAACTTGATGGCACTTAACAACAACAATAGCCCTGTGCTTAATACTCTAATTCAGAATTTTAATGCTAACTTTTTTTTTGCATGAAACTCAACTATGTTATCATAGCTACAGCCTATAAATCTCAAGGACTTCAAAAGCTAAATTGTCAAGGCAAGTTTACTCAAGAGACAGTAAGTGATTTTCCTACAAAGACAAATTAAGAAGTATCTTGGAGTGTCCATAATCAGAAAATCACACTCCACATCTTCTTTCATACTGATAAAAGTCTAAAGCAATACCTTCACTATGCACTGAACCTCATAATAATGTCATTGTGAGTACCATCATTCACATTCAGAGCATTTCCCCACATTATCCCGTTGTATCCTTGCTCCATCCTTATGGCTTATATGGGTCACATAGTAGGACTGGCATTTTTTATCCTTTGAGTAAACAAAGACCTGAAAGCTAACTAATATAAAAGTCAAGGCCTGGCCCCAGTCTTCTATCTGTTAATTCCTTTGTATCTTAATTATCCATTATATGCAAATGTCATGAGTACAATGGGCCTAACCTTTTGGTTAGAAGTCAATCACTTAACCACTGTACCACAGAGTTCCTTAGTTAAGCACGTTGTGGTTGTTGTTAAGTGCTGTTGAGTTGGTTACAACCCATAGCAGCCCTGTATAGGGTTTCCTAGGAGCAACTAGTAAGCTTGAACCACTGACTTGCAGTTCAAACTGACTGTGCAGTCCAGAGCATTAGCCCACAGTGCAACACCAGAACATACCATAAAAAGGATGCAAATTTAAGTAGTGGGCTGTTCAAATCAAAATAAGATTCTGGATATAGGAAATGCCTCATAGGAAAAATGATGCTGAAAATTCAATTTGAAAGGTAATTCCCAAAAGGAAGTGAAAGAGGGGACTTATAATTCAACTTTAAATTCTTTACAGATTAACATCCCCCAACCCCCACCCCACAAGACTTTTGTAGCATTTTCTCAATGAATCATCCAGTGGTTTGGAGAGAAGGAAAGGGAATTTGAGTGACTTGCTGGAAGAAAAGAGACACGTGAAAACAAGTAGGAATTCTACAGGGCCAAGAGCAGGACACACTGATGAAGGTTCAGTGGGTGAGGGCCAAGAAAGGTAAATCTGAAGGGTCTCAGTTCAGTGGACCATGGAGAAGCCAGGAAAGGATCTGACTGAAGTGATATTTCCAATCTTTAAGACAGACTGGAGCGAAGAAAATAAATCCAGTCAGCCATCACCTGGAGTCTCAATGAGGACTGGTAAGTGTGCAACAGAAGTGGAAGAATATTTCCCTATCCTGTGTCTCAGTGTGTCTCTAAAGTTCTTTCAACCACTGCTGTTATTGTGTGTTTTTGTGCCAATTCTAACTCACAGAGATTGTATATGACAGAATAGAACTGCCCCATAGGGTTTCCGAGTGTGACACTGTTGCATAAGCACTGGATCGTAAGGTTGGTTTGAACACAAAGTCAGTGGTTCAACTCATCAGCCACTCCTCAGAAACCCTATACAGGATCACTATGAGTTGGACCAACTCTACGACACTTAACAATAACTTTAGTGGAACGGATCACCAGGTCTTTTCTCCTGGAGAACCACTGGTGGCTTTGAACCAATGACCTTTCAGTTAACAGCTGAGTGCTTGACCACTGCATCACTAGGGCCCCTCCTTTTAGCCACGGATATTTGAAAACTCTTTCAGGGCTGGTGTCTTAAAGACACTACAGCCAATGAGGAAAAGAAAGAGGCTATTTAAAAAAGAAAAATTAAATGTTAGTGAGAAGACTGTGGATCTATATTCAGATCCTTGATCTACTATTTAATACCTGTGTGACTTCAGGTGATTCACTGTGAACTTGCAGTCTTGGGATTTTTCAACAATACAACATTTATAAAGTCTACCCCATACTAGGAACCCTGGCATGGTACTGTGGGTTAATACACTGGATTGTAAAGTGGGTTTGATCCACAAGGTCAGCGGTTCAAGTTCACCAGCTGCTCCTTGGAAACCTGATACAGCGTTGCTATAGCATTTAATAACAACAACCCTACACTACCCATTATAAGGTTAAGTTGGATGTCATGGAAAACTATTTGGTGTAGTAAAGCATATAAAATGGCCCCAATTAATTTCATTTTATTCCTCTTTCCACATGCATGGGTTTTCCATTTTGTTTCTACTGTGAAGTCTGAAACCTCAGTATTTGCCAGAATGGTAGCATTTATTGAATGTGTATTCCATGCTGGAGCCTCCGGGTAATGCACACAGTTCATGAGCTCAGTTGCTAACCAAAAGATTAACAGTTTGAGTCCATCCAGCAGTGCCCAGAATAAAAAGCCTAGCAATCTACTTCCTAAAAATCACCCACTGAAAACATCTGTGGAGCACAGTTCTGCTTTGACACACATGGGGTCTCCATGAGTCAGGGTTGACACTACAACAGTTTGACTACCCCATGCCAGTGCCTAAGCGAAATTCTTTTACTCAAAAAATCTGAAATTTTCACAATAAATTTGAAAAAAATGATTCCCACCTAACAAATGAAGAAACTGAAAATAAAGGAAGTCTGATGTCTTGCCCAAGAAGAACTTGAGCTGAAATTCATTCACATTCAGCCCTGTTCAACAGCAAAGCCTACAACATATGGCCCTGCACAGCATATTTTTGCTCCCCTTTCTCCTTCCCCTCCTCTTCTTCCCATCACTTGCATCTGGGCTTCATTGTCAGTATGAATATCATATCCTGATGGAGATGTGCAGCACTCCAGTAGACCAACACTCCTTGTGGCTTTTACAAGTCAGATAACGTATTCTTTATTCTGCCCTTTGTTGTTGTTGTTAAATGCCGTAGAGTCAATTCCAACCCATAGCGACCCTGTATAGGGTTTCCGAGGAGCAGCTGGTGAGCTTGAACCGCAGACCTTGCAGTTCAAACGACTTCACAGTCTGACGCATTAGCCCACAGCACCACACCAGGACTCCCTTAGAAAGATTTAAATACAAGTGTAAACTCTGAAAATGATGCATCGCATTGTATACATCAATAACATGAACTTCTTGGAGTCTTGGTCAATTGTCAATCTAATACTAGACGCCTTTAAGGCATTAGTGCAATGTATTTCTTCTTTTCATTATAGGTAGAAAATTTTATTAAAAGCCAAAATCACTGAATTCTGAATAGAACAAGGATCTCCCTCCTCCCTTTTCTACCTCTTTCAGAAGAATCTAGACCACTAAGGAATTTTACATACTTTGGTTGCCTGAGGCAGCAAATTCTTCTTCTGCACTACCCGATCTGAATAATATTGAGAAGCTAAAGGATACTTCCCTTTATTTATGAACTCTTGAGTAATGGAAAATGAAAACAGTACCAGAAATATTGAGCCCAGGATTTTTTATTTGGGAAGTATGGTGGTCATTTAAAACAAAACCATTAGCTATGGCTGCCATAAATTCTGTTATCTGGCTTTCAGATAATCACAAAGGTGTGTTACCTGCTACTTTGCCAAATCTATATACTATAACATACAAATTATTATTAATTCCATCTTGGCATTATCATTTGGAATTACCAAAGAAATATTGTTTTCTGTAGCTTGGTACCAAAAAAATCCATTATGTTTACATAATATTGTCGAGTCAACTAACTCGACTGCTATCAAGTCAGTTCAGACTTATAGTGACTCTATATAGAAACTATAAATCTTTGTGGGAACAGACAGCCTGATTCTTCTCCTACAGAGTGGCTGGTAGGTTTGAACTACCTAACTGAGTTGTTCAGACCACTTAATTGTGCTCATGCAGAGCCTGTACATAGATCAAAGGCAGGCATTCAAACAAACCAAGGGGATACTGTAAAGTTTAACATTAGGAAAGGTATGCATCAGAGTTGTATCCTTTCACTATACTTACTCAATCTATATGCTGAACAAGTAATTGAAGAAACTAGACTACATGAGAAGAATGCAACATCAAGATTGGAGTAAGACTCATTAACTATCAGTGATATGCAGATGATACAACCTTGCTTCTGAAAGCAAATAGGACTTGAAGCATTTACTGATGAAGATCAAAGATGATCACCTTCAATATAGATTATACCTCATCCTAAAGAAAACAAAAATGCTCACAACTACCTCAACAAGCAACACCATAATACACAAAGAAGATACTGAAGTTGTCAAGGATTTCATCTTACTTGGATCCACAATCAACACTTATGTAAAGAGCAGTCAAGAAATTAAATGCCGTTTGCACTGGGCAGCTCTGCTGCAAAGGACTTCATTAAAGTGTTAAAAAGCAAAGATGTCACTTTGAGGACTAAAGTGTGCCTGACCCAAGCCATGGTATTTCACTGCCTATGCATGTGAAAACTGGACAATGGAGAAGTAAGATTGAAGAAGAATTGTTGTCTTGAAATTATGGTGTGCTGTTGAAGACTATTGAATATACCACAGAATATTGAATATTGAATGAACAAATCTGTTTTAGAAAAAGTACAGTCAGAATGCTACGTGGAAGTGAAGATTGTAAGGCTTCCTTTCATGTACTTTGGACATGCTTTCAGGAAGGAGCAGTTCCTGGAAAAGAACATCAAGTTTGGTAAACTAGAGGGTCAGAGAAAAAGAGAAAGACCCTCCACAGTAACAATAGGACCAAACACAGCAACAACTGTGAGGATGTCTCAGGAATAGGCAGTGTTTCCTTCTGCTGTACCTGGAATCACAACATCAAGAAACGTGTGTCAAAGGAGAAAAATCCTGTATTAACCAGAACACTTTATTCTCTGCTGAATTCAAATTGGAGAAACAATATTTTATAATTAATTATTAGTGGTTAATTGCTTAGGATCTGCAACCAGACTGCTTGAGTTCAAATCCCAGTTGTACTACTTACTAAAGGAAGCATCTTAGGGAAGTTACTAATTCTCTCCATTTTCAGTCCTCATCCGTGTAACAGGGCTAATAATCCTACACTTTTGTAACAAGGACTAATGTCTACAATAGGTCTATGCTGTTACTATCGGCACATACCAAACTCAGACCAAGCCTACTGTCAATGAGTCAGTTCCACTTCACAGTGACCCTATAGGGCACTGTCTTAGAAGAACTTAAAAGAATTGCTTCACAGGGTTTCTGAGACTATACTTCTTTAAGGGAGCAGACAGCCTCCTTTATCTCCTGAGGAATAGCTGGTGTGTTTGAACCACCAACTTTGCAGATGGAAACACAATATTTAACCCTATGAAATAGGTATTTAATAAATATTGCTTTAATTAAATATTGTCTGTGAATTTACATGTCATGTTCATAGTGGAAATGGTTTCAATTTTACAAACAAAAATCATATAAGGAGACAGACTTAATGATGGTCTCCTGATTGTCAGAAAAAAACTTTTCCATCCAAAATGTAATACTGTCTTCAATAAGATGCACAGGTTATCTATTGCGTGTGTGTGTGTGTGTGTATATATATATATATACATATATATATATATATAATCAATGCTCTATAAGAGCAATCCTGCAGGGGCACATACTTTTACCTGCTAAGTTGCTTCTGTCCCTACTCAGAGACATGATGACCGGATTTAACGAGGAGACGTATGTAAATGCTGCACAAAGAACTGCAGAATGGTCCTCACTGATTACAGTCACATTCACAATGGATTCATCTTTACCCTGAAAATCAATTTTTAAAATCAAGCCTCAGTAAACAAAATTGACTTGAAGAAAGAGAAGAAGTCCAAATCAAATGAGTTTAAAAAATTAATTTCAAGGAAAATTGTTTTTAAAGGTTGGTTACATTTGCTGCCTTCAAGTATGTGCACAGTGACAAGTGCTTGGTCTACCCAAGTGCTGAAAAGATGTAGAGGGGCCAGCTGTAATTAATGAGTAAATGATAATGATTTGCAAATAGCATGCCAATTGTTCTTAAGTGAATATTGTTGTTGTGTACTACTAAGTCAGTTCCAACACTGGCCCAGTTAGGGTTTCTGAGACCAATTGGTGCATTTGAATGGCAAACTTTGCAGTTAGCAGTGCAGTCCTTATCCCACAGTGCCACACCAGGACTCTCCTAAGTGAATGGCTGCTTCTAATGTGTTTGTGTTAAGGCTGGAAATAGTTTGTTCTCCGAAGGTATAAAATTCCTCAAGGCCACATTCCTCCAATAAATCCTTACTTCAAAACTGTTAAAAAGGTTAATTTCAGGTTAATCTCCTATCAATGATGGTGAATTTCTAAATTGTGAAATGTGAATATAATTGTATTGTCATTTCCAATTTCAGAATGAAAAACAGAATAAAATATGTTGCTCTTTCTTTTTTTTCAACTGTGAATTTTATTATTTGGTAATAGCAATCATCATTTTGATATTTTAGTAGTTCCCTGCCTTCCAGAAAAGGACGTCTTCTAGAGCTCTGGAGTCCTGGTGTGGCACTGTGGCTAATGCATCAGACTGTAAAGCGTTTGAACTGCCAGGTCAGTGGTTCAAGCTCACCAGGTGCTCCTTGGAAACCCTATACAGGGTCGCTATGGGTTAGAATCGACTTGATGGCACTTAACAACAACAGAGCCCTAGCTAGAATTTAATAATTTAATACACATTAGTCACTAACATTGGTGTTGTGTGCCATCGAGTCAGTTCCAACTCACAGAGACCCTGTATAGGGTTTCCAAGGAGCAGCTGGTGAGCTTGAACCACCGACCTCACAGTTCAAACCAACTTTGCAGTCCAGAGCATTAAGCCACAGTGCCACAGCAAGACTCCATTTTGCCCATAGAATCCTTCACTATTTCAAGTCAAGATTTGAATTTTTTCTTCGGTTCTTTCAGCTTGAGAAATGTTGAGTGTGTTCTTCCCTTTTGGTTTTCTAACTCTAGGTCTTTGCACATTTCATTATAACATTTGACTTTGTCTTCTCAAGCTGCCCTTTGAAATTTTCTGTTCAGCTCTTTTACTTCCTCATTTCTTCCATTTGCTTTAGCATCTTTATGATGAAGAGAGAAAATTTGTCTCTTCTGACATCCTTTTTCTTTTTTTCCCCTTCTTTCCTGTCATCTTAATGACTTTTTGCTTTCTTCCTGTGTGATGTTCAGATGAAGAAGGATTTACAGGGTCCCTTCGATGAACTAGCATCTAAGTTCCTAAATGTCACTCATCCTATATAAATGTGTGTGTGTGTGTGTGTGTAGTTATATATGTTAAATCCAACTGTAGCTGTGAGGATGACTTTTCCCAGCAGCTCCAGGAAAGGAACTCAATTCAAATTTTCACTCATATTACTCCCTAGAATAGAACTGTTTCCATGGCTATAAATCTTTACAAAAACTGACACTCTCATCTTACACCCACTGAGCAGTTAGTGGGTTTAATCTGTTAACCTTTTGGCTACATACAAGCACTTTAATCCATTGTGTCACCATCAAATCCCTTAATAGACCAAGAAATATCACTAACTGATGAGGAAAGGAAGAGCTCGGAACTTGTTTTTAAGCGAAGAAAGAAGCAACAGGGAACAATTGGGAGTTTCCAAGCTCCACCATCATATCCACTCAGGAGATAGATTGCTAGTGAAAACTAAGGTGCTTGTTTGTTTAAGAGAGAGGTGAGCTCCTAATATATGTAAATCTTGCAAACCCATGCCAAGGATGTGTACTAGATACATTTATTTATTCTGTGGTATAATGCTCATTAACAATGTGTACTGGGAATGCCTAGTTATCTTCCTTTTAAAGGAATCAACTACTGTGAATTACAAGCCCCATTGGAGGGCTCTGTTTCCCACTTCCTAGCAAGACAGGCAATATAAACATATTTTAATGATGAAAAAGCATGTTAGTTCATTTTTATTCCAAGAAGTGATTCACTCAAAACTTTATGCTATGTTTTAATAATGATGATCAATCCACAAAAGAGATGCCAGAGAATTCTACTTACCCTGGGTGGAACTTTGCATTGTATTCTTTGTGAATTGCTTGTGCTGACATTAATGGCACAAGACCTAGACCCGAATAACACCAGGCTAACACCTTCCAAACCAGAACCTCGGATGATGGCCCAGAGTCCTCCTGTAACAAAAACATTTTCAGATGGGATCCAAAGCCATACAGTCAAAAAAAAAAAATTAAGCAGCCCCCAAGAGATAATAAATCAAATTAATAAAACATGAATTTCCTTAATTTGATAGACTACAAGGCAATGTTCAAACTGCAGGCAGAGACTGAAGTTCAATATATAGCCTATCATGTAAAAATAAGAAATGGTAGCTAGAAGGCAGAAAGAAGGAAGGCATTCCTGGATATATTTAAGAATAAAATATAGAGGTACAATACACCCATGAATAAAACAGATGGTTTCTGTGAACTCTTCCTACTCTAGATTTCTTTTTTTTTTTTTTTTAAGCTTTTATTGTGAATTGAGTGATAGTTTACATGGGAGAATATTGGTTTTGCCTTCATCCTATTGCATTTTGTTCATTGCAATGATTACAATCCCCTCCATTCATCATCATTTAACAGTATTTGCTTCTATTCCCTCTGTCCTTTGGGTTTGTTGGCTTATTTGTTTGTTTTGATGTACAAAAAAACACTCAGGAATAGATAATCATTTTAACAACCAAAGGGAATATTCTGCAAGTCTGCCTCCTGGCCACCAGCCTTTCTCTTTCCATGAGTCTTGAGGTCTCAGCTGCTCTATCTCTCCATGCCATCATTCTGCCTCCACCTCTGGTGTGGCTGCTTCTCTGATTAGGGTGCCACATTCCACTCATGCTCTTCTCTTGATGGTCCTAGGGTCCTCTGTTCCCAGAATGTAAGATTAATTACTCCCCCTTTTTTGTTACACAATTTCACATCTACAGTTGTGACAATCACAATTAGTCATGATAACAATTACTCACTATTGAATCAAAAGAATTCTATCCCCATCTCCTTTCACCAGACCCATCTAGACACGATGAAAACTATTCAGTGGGGGAATCTACCTTCCCCCACACACTCTGAAACTAAACTTCCTCTTGAAAATTTGAAAGCCAGTCACTTCATGCCTTTATAGCACCCACCCACCCACACACACACACACAATTTTAGGTAGCCAATTGTTTAAGTTGCCCATCCCTATCAACCCTATATACTGAAGGGATAAACTTGATCCTTGATGTGAAGACTCCTTCCCTCTTCGTTGGTATTTTGAGCTAAATCCATAAATTCAAGTCAAGTTCATCAGATTGTAGAAATTTACACTTGATTCTTTTATCAAATTTACCTATCTTCCTCTACTTGAGCTCTGGAAATCAAGCCATCGAAGGTAGGTCAAATGGGTACTACCTTCAAGTTTGGGTGTTCTTATGCATCTTCTCCCACTGGACTTATCAGCTGGACTTTTCACTCTCAGCTCTAGCCCTCCATGGCTAAGTCAATGTTCATGGGCTCAAGTTCCCAAATCTCCCCACACTTCTGACCAACCAGCCTTTCCTCATCTCTCTCTCATCTCACAGTTGACAGGAGTCTATGGAACATGGTCAAACTTAGCCCAGATCTTCATTACTGACTTTGCCTCACTTCCACTCACATGCAGACCAATGAGGTCACCAGTGAGCTCATGTGTCCCCTTTTTGAGTTTCAGTCTTGGAGGGGGGATTTGTCCTGAAGGGACTTGACTGCTTGCCTTGAAGACTACCCTAGATCTTTAAGTATTATCCCTGCTAGTTCTATAAAACTAATTGTTTTCTTGAGAATGAGAATTCAAGTATGAAAGGACATCATGGTAGAAAGAGCAGTGCACTTAGAGTCAGGACTCACATTGCTCTGCCTCATAACAGCAGGTCTTTATGCCATTGTTCCTTAACTTACTGTTGCTGTTGTTAAGTGTCATTAAGTCAGTTCTGACTTATAGCAAATATATGTTTCCATATAGGGTTTCAAAGGAGCAACTGGTGAGTTTGAACCACCAGCTTTTGGTTAAAAGTCCAATGCTTACCCTACAGAACCACACCAGGACTCATTTCCCTCATTTTTGAATGATAGACTTAGCCCTGTGGCTTTGTGATTTGCTGCCACATATACTAAATTCAAGGAGCACTGATTATGCAACTGTTAACTATGCTACTGCTAACCAAAAGGTTGGTGGTTCAAACCCACCCAAAGGCTCCATGGAGACAGACTTGGCAGTTTCTTCCCATAAAGATGACAGCCTAGAAAACCCTAGGGGCACTTCTACTCTGTCACATTGAGTTGCTATGGGTGGAAAATACTCAATAGGATTTAACAAGATATTAAATGCTGGTCTCCATGATGATATAGAAGTGACTGGCATCACCACCCCCACTGCCTTGAGTATATTCCTGCTGATCACTGGAAAGCAACCACAGAAACCCTTCTATCCTCACTCCAGACATGGATAAGAAGCAAGATGACTCCAATCATACTCATATCATGGCACACATTCCCATTTGGAGGAGCTGCTGGAAAGAAAGACACAAACCCATTGCCACCAAGTCAATTCCAACTCAAGGTGACCCCACATTATCACTGATGATTCGGGTCCAACATCCCCACAAGAGGGCACAAGAGAGGCCACCAAATAAATAGACACTGTCTCTTGAAAATGGGAAGGAATACAGGAGCAAGATTATCTTCCCCATGAATATCTCTGTGAAAAAAGAAACTTACACAACTTGATGAAAGCTTTGAAGGAGAATGTAACTGGGTGAAATAACACCCTGAAGAATTAGGGCAAACTACAATGTTGGTGTTGCTGTTGTTGGGTTATTGTTGTTGTTTCTCGCCATCCAGTCAGTTGTTGGATATTCATGATTTATTCAGTAATTCTGTAATTCCTCTGGCAGGCTTGACTGGGCCTGATTCTCTTTAAATTCCCTATAACTGTTGTCGCTAACGCTATACCAACACATAGCAACCCTATATTATATGTAGAAATTACCCGAGGATAGAGTTAAAATGCAGACTCTTAATTCAGAAAGTATGGGGTGGGACCTGAGACTCTGTATTTTTTCCAAGCTATTAGGGGAAGAGATACCACTGGCCAAGGCTCACATTTTGAATAGCAAGGTCTTCCGCACCTGGCACCAGACTTTACACAGGTAGCTCAATCAGTGTTGATTAAATGATTGATCGACTGGTTAAAATTAGGTAGGTGGTACTGTAGGAAAAGGGTTAAATGGGGGAATCTTACATCTAGTAACAGAGAGGTGGTGCCGATAGTGTGCCCTCTAGTCAGTTCCAACTCTTAGTGACCCTGTAAAAGGTTTCTGAGGCTATAGATCCTTAAAGGAGCAAAAAACCCTAATCTTTCTCTTGTGGAACAGCTGGAAGATTTGAACCACTGACCTTGGGGTTGGTAGCCCACTACACACCCACTATACTAGCAGGGTAGCTAAAGTCTGTCTTTTCTTTTTTCTCCCTTTCTACTTCCCACTGCCATCAAGTTGATTCCAACTCATCACAACTATATATGTAGAGTTTCTGAGACTGTAAATCTTTACAGAAGCAGACAGGCTCATCTTTCTCTCATGGAGCAGCTGGTGGGTTAGAACTGTCAACTTTGCCTAACCCACACCACCCTTCCTACTTCATCTTGCTAAAAATCAATGTGCACCCACCCAACATTATGTCTTCTCTAAATTGTCTCTGTTGTTGAACTATAGAGGAATGATGAATAATTCTTCCAGACTTTCAAATCCCTTTACTACATTACTTATGGTATAAGAAGGAACCCTGATGGTGCTGTAGGTTAAACATTAGGCTTCTAATCACAAGGTTGGCAGTTCAAACCACTAGCCTCTCTGCAGGACAAAGATAAGGTTGTCTACTTACATAAAAGTTCCAGTCTTGGAAACCCTATAGGGTTTCCTATAGACTCACTATTAGTAAGAATCAATTTGATGACAGTGGGTTTTAAATTTGTGTATGTTCTGATAGGGTGACCAACTTGTCCCAGTTTACATGTGACTATCCTAGTTTTGGCAAAGAATTTGACAGAATTACCATACACTGCCAGAAGAGCAAACAAATCTTGGAAGAAGTACAGACAGAATGCTCCTTAGAAACCAGGATGACGAAACTTGGTCTCACATACTTTGGACATGCTATTAGGAGGGACAAGTCCCTGGAAAAGGAATTATGCTAGGTAAAGTAGAGGGCCCACAAAAAGGAGGATGATCCCCAATAAGGTGGCTTGACACAGTGACATAGCAATGGACTCAAACCTAACAATCGCAAGGATGGTACAGCTCCGGGCAGTGTTCCTTTCAATTCACTGTGAGTCACAGCCAACTCTACAGCACCTAAAGGCAGCTTACTTCTGGGACAACTCTGTGTAGTGGTTAGGGCTTTGTGTCAGCTTGACTAGGCCAGGATTTCCAGAAGTCTGGCAGTTGGGATGTGCTTAGTCCCATGGTGATGAAACCTAATACAGACGTAGTTAATTCTGAAGAATGGCTATGAGCCATTCTTTCAATTAAAGGGATACTTCCTTGGGGGTGTGGCCTGCTCCCAAAATAATGGAGGGGGAAGGAGGAACTCTCTTCTGCTGGGGACCTTGTTGTTGTTAAGAATCTTCAAATTGCTTCTGACTTATAGCAACCCTCTATAGGGTTTCCAAGGAGCAGCTGGCAAGTTTGAACTGCCGACCTTGTGTTTTGCAGTCCAGAGCTGATCCTACAGCACCACACCAAGAGTCTGGAACTCTACAACTGTAAGCCATTTCCTTAATAATAAACTTTATATATATATATATATATATATTAGTTGGTTTGTTATGTGCCATGGAGTCAGTTCCAACTCATAGTAATCCTGCTTAGGGTTTCCAAGGCTGTAAATCTTTACTAGAGCAGAAAGCCTCATCTTTCTCCAACAGAACAGCTGGTAGTTTCGAACTGCTGACCTTGAGGTTAGCAGCCCAATTCGTAACCACTATGCTACACTTATTTATATGCACACATATTTATATGTTTCGCTGGTTTTTCTTCTCTAGAAAACCTGTTCTAAGATATGAAGTACTAAGACAGTGGGGTTCTAGAGAAAGAAATCACAAGGATGAGTTTTCTGAATTGGTTCTCAGTTCTGTCTAATTCTAAATGCACTGATAGAGGATGAAGGCATGCCTGACCTCCACTTCATTGGAGTAGGCCTTGGGCTGATTTTGAGTTTCATCCTTTTTTCCCTCTTGTGGAGTCAAAGGAAGTTAGACATGATCCCCATTTGGTTTAAGCAGTTGGCACTGTGAGCAGGATTCATTGCCATGGCTCCAGACCTATGAAATTTTGAGGTTTTGTAAGAGAAAGAATGAAAGAGCATGGAATAAAATGTTTCAGCTGAGAAGAGAGCTGCAGCTTCTGGAATTGCCTGGAGCCAATGAGAAACTGGTTTAAAAGTATGGCTGATACAGGGCTTGGGCCTGCTAGAATCCAGTTCTGACTCATGGCGACCCTGCACAGGGTTTCCGAGACTGTAAATCTTTATGGGAGCAGAAAGCCTCATCTTTCTCCCGTGGAACCACTGGTAGTATGGAACTGCTGACCTTGAGGTTCGCAGCCCAATTCATAACCACTACGCTACCAGAGAAGGAGCTCTGGTAGCGTAGTGGTTACGAATCGGGCTGCGAACCTTACGGTCAGCGGTTCGAAACTACCAGCCGCTCCGCGGGAGAAAGATGAGGCTTTCTACTCCCATAAAGATTTATACCCTCGGAAACCCTGTACAGGGTCGTTATGGGTCGGACCCGACTTGATGGCACTTAACAACAACGCTACCAGAGCTCCTTAATAACCAGCATTAATTTAGGTAGTCAGCGTGCTGTTGTATACTTAACAACTTGCCTCCTTTATTTGTTGGATTGGTTTGAATCTTTGTTTTCTTACACTCAGGCGGATGCCTAGTGTTATTTTTTCTAGATTGGTTGTTTTTTCCTATCCCCCACCCCTGGCTTTCCCATTTGCAGGTTCTCTCCTTTATCCTGGGGAATGGAGAGGGAACTTTAGCATCTGAAGCTGAGCCTTTGTGGACACTAGTTTCTTCACCTCATGAATGACCTCCACTCTGTTGCCAGAGGCCCAAGGCTAAAGGCTTATGAATGGGATTAGTTCAAGGTAGGTGAAAAGATCAAACTTGAGTGTTCTAAAAGGTTTATGTGTATAACTGCTTTATGGATATTGTTTTTTCCTGCCTATTATTGTAAAATAGACATACATGTGTGATAGGAATACTTTGAATTATGATTACAAAAAGTTTGTAAGCCTTACTTCACACTATACTTGATTAGATTTGCAAAAAGAGGAATTAGAATTTGCCCAGAAAAAATAGGCCTTTTTGCTTTAAGCCTTTGTAGAGTATGGGGCTTTAGGTGGAATCCTGAGCCCCACTCAGAATCTTCAGAGTTGGTACATTTGCATTTTAAAACGCAGGCAGACCAACCCCAAACTGCTGGTAGAACTGGAGATTCCAAAAAAGGAACAAAAAAAAAAGTGGGCAGTTTGGTATTTTGCATTTTGGAGGCATCAAGGCAAGGAAAGTTGGTCCATCAGAGAAAACCCCCTTCTAGGACTGAAAGTTAAAGGTAAATAACTGGCAAGCTATATGCTCACTGGTGACCACCTGGGTCTACGTGTGAGTGGAAATGGGAGAAATGCAGCAATGGAGACACAGGCTGAGTTTGGACATGTTCTTTTGGCACCTGTTGACCTTGAGATAAGAGAAAAGGGAAGGCTGTCTGGTCTGAAGTTTAGGGAGTTGTGTGAACTCCTGATCCCATAGGCATGCGCTAGGGCTGAGAGTGAGGGTCCCAGCTAGTTTGAAGTGCAGGGAAGTGTGTGTGAACTCCTAAACTTGCAGCTGGTACCCATTTGATCTAGCTTAGATGACTGGGATTGAGCTGACCAGAACCTAACCAAATGAAGATAAAGATGTTTGATACTGTGAATTGATGTCACTTGCTACAATTTGATGAACTGGACTTGCAGTTCAAACTGACCTTGCCATCCAGGGCATATCCTACAGTGCCATACCAGGTTGATAGGGATGGGCAATTTAGACATGGACTATCAAAAATAGGGGGATATAAAGGCATAAAGTGGCTGGTTTACAAGATTCCATGGATGTGGTTAGCTTTAGAATGAGGAGACAAAAGAGAATCCCCACTGAAGTTTTCCTCTTTTCCAAATGGGGAAGGATAATGCAGATAGGATTTTGATTTCAATTAGGAGTAATTGTTAATAGAATTAATTGTGGTTGTCAAACTGTAATTATAGATGTGTAACTAAAAAGGGGGAGTAGTTAAACTTTCATTTCAGGAACAGATGATCCAGGACTATCAGGAAGGAAGAGCATGAGTGAAGCATGGGATCCCTTCCTGGGAAAGCGATGAAGGTGGAGACAGAGGCAGAGGCAGTGACATGGAGAGACAGAGCAGCTATGGACACTAGGCCCACGGACTGTGTAAGGGTGTGTACCTATGGGCAGAAGCCTGGCTTGCAGAATGTGTGCTTTGGACATTTAAATGAATATACATATTTTTGTTTTGTTTTGCATGTGTGCACCAAATATTTTTGCTTTCTCAATTTGTGACATATAAGATGTAAATGGCACCAGTGCATTTTTTATTATAGGTGTTTTAGTTATAACATGTTAAAAGCAAGTATCATTTTACAGTTTTCTTTAATATTTAGAGTCCATGCATATATTTTATAGGTTTAAGTTGACAAGGTGGAATGTAATGGTTAGGGTTTTGTGTCAGTTTGATTAGACCAGGATTTGCAGAGGTTTGGCAGTTAGGATGTGCTTATTCCCATGGTAATGAAACCTAATACATAGTTAATTCTGAAGAATGGCTATGAGCCATTCTTTCAATCAATTAAAGGGATACTTCCTTGGGGGTGTGGCCTGCTCCCAATATAATGGACATGAGGGAGGAATTTCCTCTCTCTTCTGCTGGGGACCTGGGACTCTGCAGTTATGAGCCATTTCCTTGATAATAAATTTCTACATATATATATGTATGTACGAACTGACTCGAAGGCCCTTAACAACAATATATACAGATGCTGGTTTTACTTCACTAGAAAACCTAGCCTAAGACACTGGTGCAGTTGGTCTCCCTCTCACGCAGGGCACTCTGTGTGGAGAATACAATGATGCCTCAGTCACCTGCATGCCCTTATCCAAATGTCACTGCTATCAAGAGGATTCTGACATGCTAATCCTTTAGGAAAGAGTAGAAAAGCGAAGGATATCCTAGGCTGTGATCTTTATGGAGGCAGAGTGCCACATCTTTCTTCTGCACAGTGGCTGATAAGTTCTTAGCTGGTACCTGAGCACTTTAACCACTGTGCTCCTTTGTCTGTCCTTAGGGGACTATTATCAAGGGGTTAGTTGAAGAAGGTTTGTGACAGATGAACTACAAAGGTTATTTGGAAAGATCAAAACTTGTTATAAATCTAATGAGAAACTATTCTATACTCTGAACCCAAAGCAATCATTATTGGTTTCATACAAGACAAGACCTTTCTATTCTTAGTACCACAAATAACCTGGCTCCTTCCTTAAACCACCAAGAAATAAGAGCAAGTGTTACCTGCTATTTTATACACAGAGACAAGGTGGGGTGGATTTCTTAATTCACTCTTCTAGGCAAAGTAGAAGGAGCTCTGGTAGCGTAGTGGTTACAAGTCGAGCTGCTAACTTCAAGGTCAGCAGTTTGAAACTACCAGCCATTCTGCAGGAGAAACATGAGGCTTTCTGCTCCTGTAAAGATTTACAGCCTCGGAAACCCTGTACAGGGTCGCTATGAGTCAGAACCGACTCCACAGCACATAACCACCACCACCCGGCAAAATAGAGTCCGAAATTAATTGTTCCTCTGGACAACATGTTTGAGGCCAGAACACAGTTTTGAAAAAATGTTACACACTTCTGGTCTCTGACCAATAGAATATACAGCAACAGCAGGATAAAAAAGGAGTTAAGGAAGGGAGTTTTATGCTTCAAAAAGTATTCTTTATAAAACATAATAAGCATGAGTGTTCCTATAATTCTTGCAATCTTGTTGTTGTTGTTGTTAAGTGCTGTCGAGTCGGTTCCAACCCATAGCGACCCTGTACAGGGTTTCCGAGGGTGTAAATCTTTACGGGAGTAGAAAGCCTCATCTTTCTCCCACGGAGCGACTGGTAGTTTCGAACCGCTGACCTTAAGGTTCGCAGCCCAATCTAGCTGGGTCATTTTTAACTGGTCATGCCTACACTCAGGAAACAGAAAGTCATGGAGAGTCCCTGGTTTTACACAGCACTGAAATATACACCCAATAAGCTAAATTTTGGCAAGACCAACAACCCTCTATGGTTTGAAAATCAGGAAAGGTGTGCACTAGGGCTGTATTCTTTTACCATAGTATTAAATCAGTATGCTAAGCAATAATCTGAGAAGCTACATTATATGAAGAAGAACATGATATCAGGATCGGAGGAACACTCATTAACAACCTGTGATATGCAGATGATACAACCTTGCTTGCTGTAAACAAAGAGAACTTAAAATACATACTGATGAAGATCAAAAACCATGGTCTTCAATATGGATTGAGCCTCAATGTAAAGAAAACAAAAATCCTCACAAGTGAACCAATAAATAACATCATGATAAATGGAGAAATGATTGAAGTTGTCGAAGACTTCATGTTGTTTGGATCCACAATAAACACGCATGGAAGCAGCAGTCAAGAAATCAAATGACATATTGCAATAAGCAAATGTGCAGCACAAGACCACTTTAAAGTGGTAAAGAACAAAGATATCAATTTGAGTACTAATGTGTCCCTGATCTAAGTCATTGTATTTTCAGTTGCCTCATGGGAAAGTCAGACAATGAGTAAGGAAGACCATAGAAGAATTGATGTATTTGAGTTATGGTGTTGGAGAAGAATATTAAAAGTACTGTGGACTAACAGAAGAACAAAGAAATCTGTGTTGGAAGAGGAAGTATAGCCAGAATGTTCCTTAGAAGGCAGGATGGCCAGACTTCATCTCTCATACTTTGCACATATTATCAGAAGCGACCAGTCCCTGGAAAAGGACAATATGCTTGGTAAAGTAGATGGTCAACAAAAAAGAAGAAAACCCCAAACAAGATGGATTGACACAGTCGCAGCAGCAATGGGCTCAAGTATAACAACTGTGAGGATGGCACAGGACTGCAGTGTTATGTTCTGTTGTGCATAAGGTATCTATGACAACATTGGAGCTGACTTGACAACACCTAACAACAACAACAACTGCCCTCTGTGTCCCTACTATTCAAATGGTAGTTAGCTTTACATGCCAACCAAGTATTCCAGTGTCTGAGGGGGCTTCAACAAGTATGTGGGGGAAAATCTACTATCTTTTCATTCCATTTTCCCATGAAATTTTGAAGACCCCTTGTACATCAGTTAAAATCATTTGTGAAGCATCCTTATGCACAAATCTCATAGTGGGCTTCGATTTCACATTTGTCAAAATGACTTTTCAAGGGGTTTTCCCATCAACTTAAACTTGGCTCAATCAAGTCTCCCACAAAACTAGAAGTTATATAAGTCAAGCATTACTAACTCCATCGCATAAGTAAAACAGCAGGGTGCTACAGAACAAACAAGAACATTGGTGTCAGACAATCTTACTTGTTTGTCCTAGCACCACCTCTTTCCATTGTGAAACCTGGGGGCAAATCATTCAGCTCTTAGAGCCACCAATATCTCATCTGAAAAGTGTGGATTTAAATCCATCTTTGGGGAATAGAAAGCATTTAGATGCTCAATAAATGATACAATTA
>NW_006408537.1:2496995-2515191 GCF_000296735.1 Chrysochloris asiatica
GATCTTCCTTATTCACTGTCCAGCTTTCGCATCCATATGAGGCTATTGAAAACACCATGGCCTGGGATAGATAGATAGATAGATAGATAGATAGATAGATAGATAGATAGATAGATAGATCATTGTATCATTTATTGCGCATCTAAATGCTTTCCATTCCCCAAAGATGGATTTATGATCATATATATTATATATATAGATATAGATATATAGATAGATAGATAGATGAGAAAGAGACTGAAGGAGGAATCCAAGACTATGGCCCTCAACCACATTTCAGATCTGGAATGGAACTCACCTTCATGGCATAATTTTCAGTCAAGCAGTAGATAGGTATATAGGGGAACAACAACACTAGTTAGGTATGCTCACCATGGAATGGTCAACCATCCAAGATCAAAAGGGCAACATTTTTCTAAGGACAAGGATGAGAAGGGATTGGAAGGAGGGTGGAATGGAAATTAGAACCACAGGGAGGAAGTGAGACAACTGATATTTCATAGAAGGAATTGTAATCATTGAAATGAAACAAAATGTATGATTTGTTGAAAGTAAAAGCTGATGATCTTCACTCAATTCACAATAAAGTTTCAAAAATAATAAAATCATTAATAGTATGGCTATTAGCATCATTAATTAGGAAACTGAGTCCCATAACTGAAACTTCTAAGGTCACACATCTGATTTTAGGTAGTACAGAAACCCAGACACATCTTTCCACCCCCAATCCAGGGTTATCTCCAATAGACTAAATTGCCCTCCTGACTCAGTGACTAACCCAATTATGCCTGATATCACCAGCCAAACTATGATCCTTTATGTGGCAAGTGAGTTCATATAAGAGCCCAAATGTCTGTTGCTCATTAAAGCAAATGCTGATGGCAGAAAATAAAAAGCTATGAATCATAGTGGATACAGAATTTATCACGTGGCAGGACTAGATTCCTGCACATCAGCCAGAGGCTGGCTTCAGAAGAGTAGATGGAATGTGATGTCCTCCCCAATTACCAATCTCTGCAGCTCTGGAAGGTTCCACAGAATCCAGCCTAGGCTCCACGTGTAAGAAAAGACCTTGTCCACTGACATTGATGGCAAGACCAGAGGGTCTCACCAACATTGAGATCCGATGCACTCCAACTGACAGTGAGCTCATCTGACAGACAACATGTGTTAGGTTTGAGAAAATAACTCCACATCTTGTTTTGTTCACCATAACCTGGAAGGCCTGGGAGTCACCAGAGAAACCAGTTCCAGTAAGATAAACCAGGAGGTTGTTGTCATCATCTTAAAAGAGGGAAAACAAACAAACAAAGTCATCTCTCAATGATAACACTCCATTTAAGAACTAACGTTCATTCCCTCTCACCTTCACCTCCCAATACTCAAGGAGTTGAAAGCTGACTCAAATACTGAACATTTGCATTTACTTGGAATACCCAGCCGCTATCTAAAATACTCTCAAACTAGTAATGAGAGATCACTCACTGCTCAATAAAAAAATCAAAATAAAGAATATTTCAAAACAAGGAACAGAGAGAATATGTTAAACCATCAATAATCTCCAAATCATGACCATATAATCATTTTATTATTACTGTTGTGTACTGTCAAGTCCATTTTGACTCATAGTTACCTCATGTGACAAAGTAGAACTGCCCCACAGGGTTTCCTAGGACAAAATCTTTGTGGGAGCAGCTCACCAGATCTTTTTTCTGAAGGAAACACTGGTAAATTCAAACCAATGCCCTTTTGGTTAGCGATTGAATGCTTAACCTGCCCCCCAAAACACTTTCTCCCATGTCTCTAAACCTTCACCTTATTAACACATACATCCTCTACCTGCCCAGGTACATGGCTGCTAACCAAATTACTTTTGAGTATAAAGTTCACGCCCAAGCCACAGATCATACCAAGAGAATACCACACAGAATGGACCTGGGGAGTTGAGCCTTGGAGATACTGGAATGAACAAGAGCCAGAGCAATGAGCTGGTATATCATTCACTCGCACAACCACCTGAAAAACACAAAATAATTCAAAACAAATTATGCATTCCATATGCACAGAGTTACTTGTGCAGTTTTCCAAAATAAAAATGTGTCAATGATTTACTTAGTCTTGTCTCTTTTCTTCTGTTTTCCCAGTAATAAACCCTATATTATAACAAATGCCAAGTTTTATTAAAATGATGATGGGTATGCTGAAACTTGATACTTCTGCAATTAAATATGCTAAACCTTTAGTAAATTCTCTCTGTGTTTTATATAGAAGTAAATTTAACATGATTGAAACTGTACAAGGACTTCATAACATTCTGTATATTCAACTAAGTATTCATTTCCACTGAAAAGTTCTTCCCTTTCTGGTAAATGCCAATAAAATAGGCACCTTCTTTATACCATCACTACACAGCTATATAAGAAGTTCTGGTAACACAACGGTTAAGTACTCAGCTGCTAACCAAAGATTGATAGTTCAAATCCACCCAGTAGCTCTGGGGGAAAATGGTCAAACAATCTGCTTCTGTAAGATTACAGCCAGGAAAACTCTATGGGGCAGTTCTACTTTGTCACAAGGGGTTGCTATGGGTCAGTCAACAACAGCAAGGGGTATATTTGCTTGTATATCTTTTTAGTCCTAGAATCAAGAGGACACTCTATTCTACGTCTTTCCCTCTCACTGGAACTAATGTTAATTTAGTAGAACTCAATCAATACTCGGATATAAGCAGGTGAAATAGATATCACTTAATTGCCTCTCGACAAATTTTTAAAAATGGATTAAAAGTACACACTCTAAGTATAAATGCTTACTTATAGAAGGGAAGGAGCCCTGGTGGTGCAGTGGTTAAGTCTCAGCTGCTAACCGAAAGGTCAGTGGTTCAAACCCACTCCATTGGAGAAGGCTTGTGTCTGCAAAGACCGCAGCATTGGAAACCCCATGGGGCAGTTCTACTCTGTCTTAGAGAGTTTCTATGATTCTGAATCAATTATAAGGTAATCGTTTTTTTAATTATTTATGGAGAGATCGGAATTTGAATGGCATGGATGATAAAGAACACTTTTATTTATAGTGTTTAATTTGTTCATAATGACCAAATAGACAAAATAAATATATCAAATTATCGACAGTGTCAGTCCTCAGTTTGGGTATGTGGGTGGTGGTTATCTTAGTCTTTGTAGTTTTCGTATTTTAAATTTGTCTCAATTTCAATATAGCCAATTATAGCAGGAGTATGGGCAGAAAGTGAAAATGAGTCAGTTTATTTACTACCCATTTTTACTGAAAGGCACAAATCATGTTTACTTACAAGGTTCTCTATGATTTTGTACCATAACAATAGTAATAACAATTATGACAATCTAATGTTGTATTTACAAAGCACTTACATTCTCAAAACATTTTATACTCTGGGAATAGAAAGAAGACCATGGTCATTGTCCCTGTCTTACTTACATTGACCCTTGGAAGTTAAATCAACTGGGTCTCATTACAAATCTTTGAAGGGCTGAGTTACATCGAAGCCTGCATTTGGAGGGCCTTCTACTCTCACCTGTGTGTGCTGGTTGGCAGTGGCCAACATGTCTCCAAAAATGGGTCCTAGAAAAACGCCACCATCATATAGCACCCGAGTAGTTACAACAGGGCTCACTCCAGTCAGATTTTCATCAGTGATCTGAAAAGGTTACATTTCTGGTGAGTTTCTGGTTACATTTCATGGAACAGAAGTCTAATCTTGATTAAACTAAATGGTAAGGGGTCTTTTCACACTTGGTTTCAGAGAAGCAAACAACAATACAAGTGGAAAAAGTGGGGCAGAGGAATAAAATCTAGACATGTAACAATAAGCAATGTCTAAGGAGCTCTGGTAGCGTAGTGGTTACGAATCGGGCTGCGAACCTTAGGGTCAGCGGTTCGAAACTACCAGCCGCTCCGCGGGAGAAAGATGAGGCTTTCTACTCCCGTAAAGATTTACACCCTCGGAAACCCTGTACAGGGTCGCTATGAGTTGGAACCAACTCCATGATACTTAACAACAACAACAACAATGTAAGTTCTGGTGTGGCACTGTGGGTTAATGTGCTGGACTGCAAGGTCAGTTTGAACCACAAGGTCAGCAGTTCAAGCTCACCAGTCACTCTTGGAAACCCTCTACTGGGTCACTACGAGTCAGAACTGACTCAACGGCACTTAACAATAACAATGTAAGTCCTGATGTGGCACTGTAGAATGAGTACTGGACGGAATGGTCTATTTGAGCCACAAGGTCAGCAGTTCAATTTCACCAGCCGCTTCTTGGAAACCTAGTGCAGGGTCACTATGAGTCAAAACTGACTTAACAGCCTTAACAGCAACAATGAAAGCCCCAGAAGACTACGAGAATGTTTATTTGTCAGTGGGGTTGCCTAAAGAGGCACAACACTCCAATCACTTCTATAGGTTTTGAGAGATTTTGTTTCTCTGTGCTTCTCTGGGTTGTATGTGTTTGCAATCTGAAACATGAAAATAGGAAGTAAGAAAGCAATTGTTATGAAATCAATACAGGGATTCCCATCTTTCCTCTATCGTTGCCCAAGTATAGTGTTTGAAAACCAGATGACTGGCGCGAAATTTCATCTTGGGCTTCATTTTATAATAACCAAATGTGAGAAGATCAGTAGATTATTTTTTAAAACCCTAAATATGCAACCGCAGCTGGTTTTGTCATTATCCAAAGACAGCAAATCTTTTTCCAAACTTCCTTCTGCTATGCCATCTGCCTCCATGGTAATCGAAGTCAATCACATCTGCTTAAATTACACAATAACAGATGTAAAATTATCGTGTGGTGGACACTGACCGACAGCTTCTCCACAGACAGTGAGTTGGGAAAGAAGATAGTACATTTAAATTGCTTCATCAGGAATGCAAGACGCAACAAAATTGTAGAAAACTTCCATAAAGAAAGATCATCGGACCCCTTTTCTTGAATGTTCCAACAAAATTAGCAATTCATAACACTTTCCATTTGTATAATCCTGGTTTTTTCTTTTTTTGACAGAATTGCTCCAGCACATCAAATCCATATCATCAAAATGGATACTGTACATACCTTGATGAAAATGGGCAAATCCCCAACCTTGGTGGACCAGGAGAGCGTCCACACATGTTCATAGCAAGAGCTTACATCTTCATTCACCATCAAGTCAGTGGTATTGAGGTACCTGGATGAGAAGTTGTCAGCACTGTTCTGTAAGAGCTTACGAAGGTGGCCAGCAGCAATGTGCACAGGGACACCTATGAGAAAAAAGTTTAAAAAAAGAAAACAGAAGACCCTAAGTAATTCATCTTGCAGGATCTCATCAAAGATATCAGAGTAAATATCAAAAGCTGCTAGGGTTTTCAAGGAAACCTCAAAGTCAAAATATAGCCTCAAGAGAACCCTCAAATCTAGTCAAGCTACTTTTCTCTATGGCAAATACAAGTCATTACCCACTTTCTGGAGTCCCTGGACCATGCAAAACGTTCATGTGTTTGGCTGCTAACCAAAAGGTTGGAAGGTTCAAGTTCACTCAGACTTTCAGAAGAAAGACCTGGTGATATACTTTCAATACTCAGTGGAGCATAATCTTAGTCTGACACACATATGTCTCCAGGAGTCAGCTGATTCAACAGAACTGTCAGTGAGTCCCCTTTTTACAATATGATGTCTTTAAACAACATCACATAGCAGTCAGAGAGCACAACCACATCAGACAGACCCATCTCAAGACTGTCAACTCAGAGCATAAACTCCAAACACACTGGTAATGCCTGAAAGTTTAAATAGTGGATTTTCCCTGGAAAAATTAAGCCAGTCCCGTGAAAAGAAAAAAAATTGGCCATTTTTCACAGGGAGTGGAGGAGGTACATAACAGCTGACACCCATAAAACCTTAGTCAACCCAGCTGAGGAATGTTGGCATCCAATTGCAGTTTCTCTATTAGAATTTCCTTTAAGCCCAACCACCTGCTTCCCCATTCCACATTCCCACAGAGAAATAACAACACTGTGTTTGAACCCTATTTGTGATTGAACTTTGCTCCGTGCTTTACCAAAAGTTTCCATTTCATTAGCTACTCACAACGGCCCTGTGAGGTGGGTCAGGTGGGCATCCTAACACTGACTTTAAAGAAGAAACACAGCAAGCTTCAGAAGCTTGCCAACTAAGTGAGAGGTTTAGATTAAAAACAAAGTTTCACCTTCTACCTACTCAACAGCCTTGACTTATTCCAAACTGCCCTGAGGGTTAATAAAACACTACAGATCCCCCAAACCCCTCACCTCCCCCCCACCTGCTATCCAAAAGCAGGCATTCCTATGAAACATTTCATAAAGCGAGATGGTGTAAAATGAAGAAGCAATTACTGTTCATTTATATGGGAAAATGTTTTGAGCATGCTCAGATTAGAAAAACTCACCTAGCAAATCATGCCAAATAACACATATACCCTAAAATAGCACTAACATACAGTGTTCACAGACGCAGTTCAGAGCTATAGTGGTTGAGATGCAGAGTGTGTTTCCTGGGGAAGGACCTTGGAGACACTCACTCATCGACGTGTGTTGTCTCTCCAACAACTGGCTCCAAACAAACGCTGAACACCTACTTTAGCTTTCCCCTTTTTTTCCTACAAGTGGAACCCATCTTTGAATTTCCTTCAGTTAGTGCAGAGGTGGGGAATGCCTGGCCTACACAATCATTTGTTCTGGCCCTGCCAAGTCAACCACAGTTCCAGCCATCACATTGTTTTGTTATTAAGTGCTATCAAGTCAGTTCTGACTCATAGTAACTCTGTATAGGGTTTCAAAGAGCAGCTGGTGGGTTTGAACTACCAACCTTGTGGTTCACAGTCCAGTGCTGATCCTACAGCGCCATACCAGGAGTCCAAGGAGTGAGTTAATTAAATGTTTGACTAAATATAGCAGGCTAATTTTCAAGCTGATAATGTATAGCCCTCAAATGATGTTATAAATATCCAAGTCGCCCTTGGCAGAAAAAAGATTCCCCACCTTAGTTAGTACAAACAGGTACTAATACAGAGGTCTTGTATAAAAGCAAAGTGACGTAAAATGAACTTTCAATCAACTGGGGATACTTGCACTACATTGCTGGAAAGGAGCCCTGGTAATGCAGTGATTAAGCACCCGGTTGCTAATAGAAAGGTTGGAGGTTCAAACCCACCAGCTGCTCCATGGGAGAAAGATGTGGCAGTCTTTTTTCATATATATTTTTAGTCTTGGAACGCATATGAAGTAGTTCAACACAAGCCTACTATGAGTCAAAATCAACTTGACAACAGTGGGTTTTTTAGATTTCTAAAATGCAAACAAAATTCCCATTGTGTGAAAAAACATTTTTGACATGAATACATCATTTGACCCATTATTACCATTTCAAAAGATCAGATTAAGGCTGACTTGTTTTGTGAGCAGTGATGTGGGGAACATGGTGGCAGATCAAAGAGCAGTAGCCCTTGTCCAGGATTGGGCATAGAACATGGAACAGCAGTGAACTTCACTCTTGCTTATTCGCCCCTTCATCAGACTCTAACAACCTGTTGTTGTTGTTAGGTGCTCCCAGGTCGGTTCTAACTCATAGCAAACCTATGCACAACAGAACGAAACACTGCCCAGTCTTGGGCCATCCTCACGATTGTTGTTGTATTTCAGTCCATTGTTGCTGCCACTGTGTCAATTCATCTTGTTAAAGAGCTTCCTCTTTTTCACTGACCCTTCACTTTACCAAGTATGATATATTTCTTCAGGAATTGGTTCCTCCTGATAATATGTCCAAAGTACAAAAGGCAAGTCTCTCCATCCCTGCTTCTAACAAGCATTCTGACTGAACTTCTTCCAAGCCAGATTTATTTGTTATTCTGACAGCCCGTGATACTTTTCACATTCTTTACCAGTACCATAATTCAAATGCATCAACTCTTCTACTACAGTCTTCCAACGTTTTTCATTGTCCAACTTTCACATGCGTATAAGGCAATTGAAAATACCATGGTTTGGTCCTCAAACTGATCTCTTTGCTCTTTCACACTTTAAAGAGCTTTTTTGCAGCAGATTTGCCTAATGCATCATTTGATTTTTCAACTGCTGTTTCCACGAACATAGACTGTGGATCCAAGCAAAATGAAGTCTCTGACAACATCAATCTTTCTCCATTTATCATGATGGTCCAGTTGTAAGGATTTTTGTTTTCTTTATATTGAGGTACAATCCATACTGAAAGCTGTAGTTTTGAACTTCACCAGTTAAGTATTTCAAGTCCTCTTCACTTCCAGAAAGCAAGATTGTGTTATATGCATATCACACATTGTTAATGAATCTTCCTCCAATGTTCATATAATCCAGCTTCTTAAATTCTTTGTCCAGGATATGGACTGAATAAGTATGCTTAAAGGATACAACCCTGGCATGACCTTTTGTGATTTTAAGCCATTTAGTATCCCCTTGTTCTGTTTGAACAACTGCCTCTTGGTCTTATACAGGTTTCTCATGAGCACAATGAAGAGTTCTGGAAAATCCATATCTATAGTTTGCTATGATCTACACAGGTGAATGCCTTTTTGTGGGTAACAAAACACAAGTAAGCATCTTTATGGTGACCTCAGCCTTCAGCCAAGATCCATCTGATGTCAGCAATGATATTCCTAGTTCCATGCCCTCTTCCGGATTTGACTTGAATTTCTGGCAGTTCCCTATTTATGCTTTGCTGCAACCATTTTTTAATTATATTCAGCAAAATTTTACTTGGATGTATTATTAATGATATTGTTGGATGATTTTCTCATTCCATTGGATCATCTTTCTTTGGAATGAACACAAATATGGATTTCTTCCAATCTTTTGGCCCTGTAGCTGTCTTCCAAATTTATTGACATAGATGAATGAGCAAATCCAGTGCTAAATCAATTTGTTGAAACATTTGCATTTGTATTCCATCGATTTCTGGAGCCTTGTTTTTTGCCCATGCATTCAGTGCACCTTGAACTTCTTCCTTCAGTACTATCAACTCTTGATTACATGGTAACCCCTTTAAATGTTTGAACATCATCCAATTCTTTTTGGTACAGTGACTCTGTGTACTCCTTCCTCTTCCTTTTGATGATTCCTGTGTCATTCAATATTTTGCCCATAGAATACTTCAATATTACAAGGTCTTTCAACTTGAGAAATGCTGAGCATGTTTTTCCCTTGTGGTTTTCTAACTCCAATTGTTTGCCCATTTCATTGTAATATTTGAATTTGTCTTTTCGAGCTTCCCTTTGAAATCTTCTTCTCGGCTGTTTTACTTCATCATTTCTTCCTGTCTCTCTAGCTTCTCTGTGTTCAAAAGCAAGTTATAACCTACGGGCCCTCAACGTTTCCCAAGTTGTCCCACACAGTAAACCATTCCATTTCTCTTATCCCAAGAGAATTCTTTGCAAGCTCAACATCTTTCTGCTTGGGAGAGCAAAAGACTTCTCTACCATGAGTCCATTTTTACACAGCTACTCTTTTCTCCTGAATCTCCCTTCTGATTGCTCTCTATTTCTATCAAATAAATAATATATCATAATCACTACTTGGAAGGAGCTCTGGTAGCGTAGTGGTTACGAATCGGGCTGCGAACCTTAAGGTCAGCGGTTCGAAACTACCAGCCGCTCCGTGGGAGAAAGATGAGGCTTTCTACTCCCGTAAGGATTTACACCCTCGGAAACCCTGTACAGGGTCGCTATGGGTCGGAACCGACTCGACGGCACTTAACAAACAAAAAACAATCACTACTTGGAGTCCTGGTGTGGTGCTGTGAGTTAATGTGCTGGACTGCAAAGACAGTTTGAACCACAAGGTCGGCAATTCAAGCTCACCAACTGCTCCTTGGGAAACCTTTACAGGGTCACTATGAGTCGGAACCTACTCAACGGCACTTAACAACAACAACAATCACTTCTTGGACTCCTGGTGTGGCACTTTAGGATCAGCACTGGACTGTGAACCACAAGGTCAGCAGTTCAAACCCACCAGTTACTCCTCAGAAACCCTATACAGAGTTGCTATGAGTCAGAAATGACTTAATGGCACTTAACAACAATCACTTCTAATTTTATTTCTTCATAAAATATATATTTTAAAAAATATTTATAGGTTATTCTACTCTAGTGGTATCTAAAAGTTCTTTCTACCTTTGTTATGACCACTAAAGTCCTCATATATGTTATGATCATTGAGTGTACTTCTGAAGAACAGTAGCTACCTCTGAGTTCAACTCAGGGAACTCCCGAGACAGGAGTACTGACCTGGGAATCAAATATCCAAGTTTATATCTGAGCAAGTGTAAATATCAATATACTGGGCTAAATGGTTGTTGTTGTTGTTAAGTGCCATCGAGTCAATTCTGACCCATAGTGATCCTGTATAGGGTTTCCAATGAGCAACTGGTGAGCTTGAACCACCGACCTTGCAGTTCAAATGACTTGCAGTCTGACGCATTAGCCCACAGTGCCACACCAGGACTCCATCAAAATATAGGTTCACCTTCTAATCCCCAGAACCTTGAGTATTACCTTATAAGACAAAAACTAAATATTACTTTACATGGCAAAAACTGTGATTAACAAAGGAACAAATAGTATATGGTTGCACTTATTTGGTGAAATTTATAGGACAGACAAATGTTCAGAGAACAAAGTTTATTAGTGGCTACCAGGGTTAGATGTGAGGGAGAGAAAACGGGGGACTCACTACTTAAGGGACACTGAGCTTCTATTAATAGTGATGGAAAAATTAGGAAATGGTAATGGTTAAACACAAAGAATTCTGGAAAGGTAAACAACTTGTTACACACATATCTATCATGATAACACATACACCCAAACATACGTTTGTATATATTGAAAATTTGATTTCCCTAAGAATCTTGAGAGAAGGAATTTATCCTAGATGTGGGCCCTCGATGTATCGTATACCAGGAAGCTTCAAAAAAATTGTGGGGAACGGAATTAAAAGGTAATGGAAATCTCTGAAGCACCCTCATATATAATTATGAGGGAGAGACAGGGTGAGTTTTGAGACAGAAGAGGGGATAGTAACAAACCACAGAATTAGAGACTGAAGTACTGTGGCTACAAGACAGTGAACATCTGCAGTCACAGGAAGCTGGAAGAGGCAGGGGGCAGATTCTCCCCTAGAACCTTTGCAGGGAGTGTGGCCCTGTAGTCATGTTAATTTTGAACGCTGGCCTTCAGAACTCTGAGAGAATACATTTCTGCTGTTTGAAATCACCGAGTGTGGCCATTTGTCATGACAGCTTAAGGAAACCAAGCACTCTGCTTCCACTGCTGCAACATTTAATGGTTGGCTGGGATGTTGTTTACCTGAAATTTCCCCTAAAAATGTAAATGAAAAGTATTGCACCCTTAAATTCCTCTTACCAGGTATCACTGTATTAAAAAACTGAATCTGAAAGTGTCCTCCTAACGCTGGACTCGTCCTCTGTAGTCTCTGTGTTGTCACCTGGACCAGTTCGGAGCCTTCTTCTGTTCCTTCAGCCTGCAAGGACCTGTGACACATCAAAAGCAAGGCATTAACAACAGCAACCCTCCAGAAGTGCCAGGCCAGACAGATGACAGACAAAGACCAGGTCATCTACCACGGGTCCAGACCATGAGCTCCAGCTCCCAAAACTGACCGTCCCTCTGCTATTACAACAGAGAAGCACACTATTCATCCTAGAATTCTCTGGAGGATCCCACCCTTCACCCTGCACTGACACCGAGAGCTTAGGGACCCAGAGGAAAGGCCGATGGTCTGCCTCCACTGGTCTGATCCTGACACACACAATTGAAAGGTAACGTGGTTTTCTCTAATTCATTCACATAATCAAATAAAAGTCAGTGATCCTCAGATGCCACACCTACCTGCCCAGTGTCCAAGCTGAAATACAGGCCACTCCTTCCAGCAAAGTTCCTATCTAGTCCCTTTGTACAAGCACACTCCCTGCCTGATGCTGCTTTTAATATAACAATTGTGTCAAATAAATTGTGACACATCATGCAGTGAAATACTGTTCAGGCATTAAAAATTGCATTTTAAAAAGATGTTTAATAGAATGGGGAAGTAGTCAATATATGTCTGAAAAGGGCAGTTGACACTTAAAAGGGGGCTTCAAAAAGGTCATGGAAAAATTCTATGATATTTTCATTCCATTTCCCACAAACTTTTTGAAGTTTCCTCATATAGTGTTGCAAGGAACACAGTGGATCTGTAGGATAAACAGAGTTAGTGGTTCAAGCCCACCAGCTACTCTATAAGAGAAAGATGAAACTTTCTATGAGTTTCTATGAGTCAGAACCCGCTTGAAAGTACTTAACATATAATGTACAATGTATGGTCCCACTTCGATCCATAAAAAAGTAAATATATACATGTTTATCTGTATATAAAATAGTTTGGGACCAAAGCTATGGAAATATGAATCTAATGTTTTAATAGAAGTTATCTCCAAAAAGAGGTATTTTGAGAGATTTTCAAATTCTTCTGTGTACTTTTAGAGTTCTGGTGTAGCACTGGAGAATAAGCACTGAACTGAAAGGTCGACTTAAACCTCAAGGTCAGCGGTTCAAACTCACCAGCTGCTCCTTGGAGACTCTATACAGGGTCACTATGAGTTGCAACTGACTCGTGGCACTTAACAACAACAACAACAACGTTTATTTCTCAAATTTTCAGCAATGAACATAGGTATACCATTTCATAACAACGTAACACTGTTGTTGTTAATGATGCTGTTAATTGTTGATTCCAACTCATAGCAACGCAATGGGACAGAGGGTCTCCTAGGTTATGGTCATTACAGAAGCAGATTACTAGACTTTTTCTCCTGAAGAGCCACTGGATGGACTTGAACCACAGACCTTTCGGTTAGCATCCAAGCATTTCAAATAAACTAATATAATCATTGATTATATTTAAATAACTTATGCTTTAAAAAAAGAGAAAGAGAGAGAGAGAGGGAGGGAGGGAGGGAGGGAGGGAGGGAGGGAGGGAAGGAAGGAAGGAAGGAAGGAAGGAAGGAAGGAAGGAAGGAAGGAAGGAAGGAAGGAAGGAAGGAAGGAAATAGGAAAAAATTCCTCAACAGGAAAAAAAGTCAGAAAGGGCAATATGTTTCCTTCCTTTCACCTGCCTCCTTGGGAGCCAATAGCGTGGCTATGTCTGTGGGCATTTCAGGAAAACCGATTAAACATATAGGAAAACTGCAGCTTTTCGAGCAGGCACCAGGCACGTGCAGGCCATGTGCTTGCTTAAACAGCTTCTTCAAGCACTCTCTATAGTCTGGCAGTCACCAAAATCGCAACATTCCTAGCTGAATTATTTGTTACAATTTAAAATATTTGAACAATGCAAATCAATGATCTGCATTGAAATAAAAACAAGTTTGTTTTTGTTTTGTTTTTTTGACAGTAACGTGTCTACAAATGTTTGACTCTTAAGAAGCAACGCTTATGGGGCTCTAGTGCCACCTGGTGGTTAGTTCTTAGAATAGCTACTTTTGCTGCCGTGCAAGTCCGTTCTGACTCTAGGCTTTCAGAGGAGCTGCTGGTGTGTTTGAACTGCTTTGCGGTCCAGTTCTTATCCTATAGCGCCACACCAGTGTTCCTTAGAATATTTCATTTCCCTTCAAAAGATTTGGAAACAATTAACACTTCTGGAAAAGAAGAGAATGAAGACAAGGGGAAGAAAAGAAAACAGTGGCAATGTAAACTTGTTAAAAGCTTAAAAATACAAATATTTTTAAACAATTTTACTGGAAACTAACAACATTCATAATTTAAACCCCATTTGTTCTCAAAGTATGGGCACCAGATTAGCATCATCTGGGACCTCGTTAGAAATGCAAAGTCTCAGGCCTTCCATACCACACCCCAGACTTTGAGGAAGAGACCCAGTTTGTGTTTTAGGAAGCCCTTCTTGTGAGTCTGACATGCCTCCTCAAGTCCGAGGACCACTGCTTTAAGCAACAAGATAAGCAGCTTTTGCTGATACAATTTCCATCTCTGCACCCCTAAAATCAAGTAGCAAGGCCAAAATGATCAGACAGCAAGGCTGATTCCCTACCGTACAGTGATGAGCGGGAGCTCCGTGCCACACCCTGCCGACCAAAACGTTGCATTGTAGACTGGAGGGGATCCCGCCACAGAGACAGAGACCACCAGATTCCCACCTGGACGAGCTGTTCCAGAGTCAACTTGAGAAACTAAAGACCAAAGACCAGTGTTCATTCTCTCAGGATGGGCAACCTGATGTTTGGCAAACCCCACCTGGATATGCTGAACTACTTAAAACATTGCTGTTGTTGGTAAGTGTCTCAAGTCTGTTCCGACTCAGCGATCCTCTCAGCGATCCTGTATACTTTTTCCCAGCAGCGCCTGGTGAGTTTAAACCAAGCCAGCCAAGCAACATGGACCTCCATCCTTTCTTCCTTTCCTTCCCAAGCTCCCCTGCAACACTCAGAATGCATAGCTGAGCTTGTTTTAAAACAAGATAAAGAAATATGAAAGAGGTCATTCGACCGAAGGCTCTCCCCACTTAAGACTCCTTCTGTAAGCAATATAAGACTTCAGACTAGCCAATTAGATGCTGTGACTCAGCTAACTTTCAGTTACTCAGTGCCCAGGTTCCATAAGGTTAAACACTTGGTTCCAACCAATCTGGTATAGCTTGTTTCACTAGCCAGTTGGCTTACTAAAATCACTCTGCTCCTAGCCGTTTACAGTTTGAGTTGATGGAAGCATGTGAATGATTGTGTGTTTGAATAAAATCATTAATATTTTATTAAAACTGATTTTTTTTTTCTTTTAACAGAGACACAGTAGAAGTACTGCAGTGTGAGGGCCATAGGAAGACAGCCTGTGAGGTGAAAAGAGTGTGAGTTTGAGACAGACTTCTGCTCAAATCTTGATTTTTCTACTTCTAATTCTGAAAATCAGTTGCCCCGGAGTTGAGCATGACATGCTATAAGATAAGCACCAGACGGCAAACCTCAAGGTCGGAGGTTCAAACCCACCAGCCGCTTTTCAGAAACCTTACACAGGGTCACTATGAGTCAGAACCAACTTGGTGGCACTTAACAACAACAACAATTCTAAAAAATAGCTACCCTACAGTTGACCCTGACACACCGGATACTGGATATGTGTGTCAGAGTGGAACTGTGCACCATAGGGTTTTCAATGACTGATTTTGAAAACACCAAATAAACAACATAGGATAAACTATGAATAGCTGATGTTGTCTATTAATAATCCTCAAAACAAAGCTGTTATCAACAGGGTAACTAGACACAGTAGAAAATCATCTTTTTCTTATGTTGTCCTCCCCTTTCCTTCTTCCCACATCACACTTCTGGATAATCCCAGATGCTGGATAATTCCAAATACTGGAGAAGTTGGTGGCAAAGAGTTGAGGGCAGTGAGAAAAAGGCTCTAGATCCTTGGCTACAAGGGTTTTGAGGGGCAGGGTTGAATTTTAGGGAAACAAGAGAAAGGAGAATATACCTCTCATCTAGCCCTGAATGTCCTAGCCCCTCAATTCAAGGGTAGGAAATATCGATCCCCTTAGCCTTGTGCAGAGCTCGGGTCACCAAATCCCCCCAGCCAGTTGTTATGGACACCAACAAATTCATCCAGTAACCCCAGACAGACTTAAACCACAAAACAGATGCAGTGATGTGGATGGCCCTTGCCACCCACCGCCAAGCTCCTCTCTCATCATCTCTGAAATTTTTAGGGAAAAGATTATAAAGGTTTCCATTTTATAAATATGTTTCAATCAAAGTGTCAATGATAATCTCATCCTTTCTCTTTGGAGATAGCGAGATGAACAAAAATCAGCAAAGCTGAATCATAAGAGATTTGACGGAAAAGTGAGCAAAAGGTGGAAGCCTGAAGCCCTGAAGGTAAACTGCACTGCTTTCTCTGGACTGTGGGTTTCTCTTTCCCTGAGTGCACATCATACATGGTCAGCCTCAGAAGGACCCCTAGTGAGCACTTCCTTGCAAAGACTTATGAGCAAGCAGGCAAAGGAGGCTTCCTGGAGGAAGTGGCCAGGCTTGTGCTCTGAATGAGTAGGTGAATCAGGATGGGTAGCAAGAAGGACTAAGGCATTCTCTTGAGAACATGGCTACCCTCCAAACTCTCACTGAGTCTGCCTGCGAGTCATAAATCAGACTTTAGCCCATTGCATAATCCAGATTGGGCTGTGTTCCTGCAGGCACTCTATATGACAGATACTAACACAGAGTGAGTGGTGGGGAAATCCTACTGGTCCACTAACATCAATTCTTAGTATTCAGTACTTACTATTGTCAGGAACTGTGATGAGTGCTTTACATTATACATCAGTTTATCTTTGAAGTATTTTGGTGAGACAAGGTCCTTATTCTCCCCATTTTACAGATAAGGAAACCAAGACAAGAAAGTAGGGAAGCTGGGGTAAGAGTATGGGCACTTAGCTTTACCAATCTACAGCAGAAGAGCCAGCAGTAAAAGCAAGCACGGTGGTTAATAAGACGGAAGAGAGGTTACCAGGAGAGTATAGGGACTAAGGTGGCCCTATCCCAACCCCATCTCCTTTGAGGAACAAAGGCAGGCAAAATGTAGACTTACTTCTCCTTCCTCCCCCCCATTAGAAGAACAGCAGTCACGAGCAGGTGAGTTTGAGGAGGAGATCACCTGTTAGGTTTGTGTCTGTGATAATGATTTCATCCACATAGAACGAGCCCATCTCCTGAACCAGAGGAAGGAGCTCTAGCCGATGAATCAGCACTGAGGTGTTTGCCGGAGGGGGCTGCAGATACCCAGAAGGACGCATACAAGTCTCCCAGAGGTCAGTGCAGGAGAACAGCCAGCTGAAAAACAAGTGCCGAGCAGAAGTAGGCCTCTCAGTGTGCACCATCAGTTCTTCCATGTTATAGACCTGTGTCTCAAACCAGGGAGCCTGGGGTCTGTGTGGCCAGGGGAGAGACCCTGCACCAAACAGTCCTGGTTCCACAGGTGCAAACATTCCATCCCATCCAAATCAGCCCCAGCTCTGTTTTGAATATAACACTTTTTTCCACTTGCCATTGAATCATTTCTGACTTGGTGACCCCATGCATGCCAGAATAGAACCGTGCTCCATAGAATCCTCAGTGACTGATACATCAGTAGTAGATTCCAGGCCTGTCTTCAGAAGTGCCTCTGAGTAGACTTGAAGCTTCAATGTTTGGTTAACTATTTGCATCACCCCCGAACTCCTTGATGTAACACTAGTGAATTTCATTTTAAGTCAAACATACATTCATGACAACACTCAATGTCTACAGCATCTTCAAATGATAATTGTATACTTTAAGTAGATCAGAGGTGAAGAATCTAACCACAGAGAAGACTGATATACCTGGACATCGCTAGACTCATTTGGGTTTAACAGCATTTGCCAAGTCCATGTGGTGACATGTGGAAAGAGCAGTGGATCCAGGAGGCAAGATGCCAGGGTTGTACTCCAAGCTCTTTGCTCACTCACTGAATGGACTTTCCAAATCCAAAGTTAAACCCAGTAGATTCCTACTCATAGCAACCCTCATAGGACAGAGTAAAAAAGCACAAGGTTCCCATGGCTGTGATCCTTCTGAAAGAGACTGCCACATCTGTCTGCGATGGAACAACTGGTGGATTTGAACTGCCAACCTTTCAGTTAATAACTGAATGCTTAACTACTGTGCCACCACAGCTCCTGAATCAACTTTGTTGTTGTTGTTGTTAGGTACCACTGAGTCCATGCTGACCCATGATGACCCTCTGCACAACAGAACAAAACACTGTCCAGTCCTGCTCCAATCTCACAAACATAGTTATACTTGAGCTCACTGCTGCTGCTACTGTGCCAATCCATCTAATCGGGGATTTCCGTTTTTGCTGACACTCTACTTTACCAACCATGATGTCCTTCTCCAGGGACAGGTCCTTCCTGATAATATATCCATAGTATCATATTGAAGAGGTCCAAGAGCTGAAAAGAAAATTTCAAAGATCAGCTCGAGAAGATAAAGTCAAATACTATAATAAAATATGCAAAGATTTAGAGTTAGAAAACCAAAAGGGAAGAACACGGTCAGCAATTTCTCAAGCTGGGGGAACTGAAGAAA
>NW_006408537.1:2516712-2523659 GCF_000296735.1 Chrysochloris asiatica
GAGATGGATTGGCCAGGTGGCATCATTGATGGACTCAAGTGTGGCAGCAGTAGTGAGGTTGGCCGAGGATCGAACATTGTTTTGTTCTGCTGTGCATGGGGTCACTATGAGTCGGTTCTGACTCGATGGCACCTGACAACACCACCAACAACAGTATCATCATGGCTTCTAAAGAGCATTCTGGTTGTAACTCTAACACAGATTTGTTTGTTCTTTTGGCAGTCCGTGTTACTTTTAATATTCTTTTGTAATACCATAACTCAAATACATCAATTCTTCTACAGTCTTCAGTGAATCACAAATTCTCTGGACCCCAATTTCCCTCATCTGTAATGTCAAGGAATATTCTCTAAGGTCTCTTCCAATGTTTGTATTTCTATGAAAAATGCCAGCTGTAACACTAGTGATGTAACACTAGTGAACAAGTAGTATATCCTTAAAAACAAGCAAAGGAGCCCTAGCAGTGTAGTGGTTACATGATGGGCTGCTAGTAGGTTGCAAGATCAGCAGTTTAAGTCCACCAAGTGCTCCATGGGAAAAAGATGAGACTTTCTGCTCCCGTAAAGATATAAAACTATGAGTCAGAATCAATTTGAAGGCCCACCACCACAACCACCACCAAAAAAAAGCAAACAAAAACAGAGTTACCTTGGAGTTGATTCTGGCTCATGGGGACCCCATGTGTCAGAGTAAAACTGTTCCATGGGGTTTGACCTTCTGGAAGCATATTGCCAGGTCTCAATTGTAAGACAGTAGTCTAGAACCTCCACCCTTTCAGTTAATAGCCACCTGCATTAACCCATGGCACTACCACACAGACCTTAACCTTCTTAACAACTAACTGATACTAAATCTAACTTTTTTGTCAAATAAAATATGTTTAAAGTCTCAGGTTAGTACTGAGGACCAACTATAAGAGACAGAATACTGCCTCAGATAGCCTTTCTCCCCACAGAGCTAATAATCACAGCTGGCTGGATTCCTACCATACCCCAACATAATAGTTACCTCTCAGACCTGGTCTTTGTGGGGCTCCAGTCACAGGTGATGTTTTTTACGATGCTTTGAAAGGCCATTGTGAAGGTCAAGGTCATCTTCAGGATGTCATTCATGTAGCCTTTGTATGCAAAGCACAGCTACAGACACCAAAGAAGTCTATCAGTTTTATTAGTAAAACAAGCAGCCAAGCAATCAATAAACCACACCATTAGAACTTTACCACAGGCTGTGAGAGGTAAAGGGCCAAGTTCCTGCCCTCCTAGAGCTTACCAGCTAGAAAGACCGAGTTCTGATTAAATTACTTGTTCAACAGAGAGTTAAGAGCACTGGTGGCATTGTAGGGTGAGCCCTGGACTGCTAAGCACAAGGCAGTCAGTTCAAAGCCTCCAGCTGCTTCGAGGGATAAAGAGGAGGTTTTCTGCTCCCATAAAGATTCACAGCCTTGGAAACCCAATGCAGAGTTGCTATGAGTTGGAATCAACACAATGACAGTGGGTTGGGTTGGATTTGGTGCTTGGCTGTAAAGACTGGAGTGAAAAAAACTCTATGTCTCATGACTCATGTCTCACTTAGACAATATCTGTTCTTACCCAATGACCTGTATAACTTTGAACAAGACTCTTAACTTCTCTAACCCTCAGTTCAAGATGCACTCCCAAGCATCCTTGGTTTCTAACTCATAAGTTAAGTACAAAATTATTTGACATGAGACTTTTAACGTCATGATTTTCAATCTCGGCACTATTGGCATTTTGAAGTCAAATAGTTCTTTGCTGTAGGGGCTGTCCTGTACATTGTAGGATGTGTACCAGCACCCCTGGCCTCTACTCACTAGACAACAGTAGTACCCCCACTCCCAGTTCAGTTGTGACAGCCAGAAATGTCTCCAGATAATATTGTCAAATGTCATTGTGAAGGCAAAGTTGTCCTGGTGTAGAGCCGCTGATCAAGAGTAATGGCTGAAAGGGGATTCCACTGCAGCCTGACCAGAAAAGGGCTTGTAACCCCTGCCATGAGCTCAGCAACCCAGCAAGGCTCATTCGAGTTTCCAAAGGGCAAATGCGTAGGATCTACTTTTTGAAGGGCAGCAGAGCTACTGAAGCAGAGCTACTATGCTCAAGAGATACGTCAGTGAATCTGTCAGTAATTGTTAGGAGCGAATGAGCCAAAGGTCTCTGACCTGGGGGTAGTTTAACCGAAGGATTGCAATTGAACAGTTGTGGTCTAGAAAATCAGGCTGCATCCAGGTCAAGCTGCCCCCTGAGGAACATGCAGGGCTGCCTCGGGGGAAAGGGAACCTGAAAGGTTTTTTTTCCTTGTATGACCTTCAGTTCAAGTCTGCACAAACATCTAGCTGCTCTATCTCTGTGTCCCTAGCAACTACAAGTTACAATTCTTCTGATAAGGTCCCACTTACTGCGTGCACAAACACCAGATGGTCTTGCACTCTTTTCCCTGCCCCAAGCACCTCCTTTTGATATAAGTATAAAATAAACTTGCTGCACTTGGTTGGGTCACAGTTTTTTCATCAGAGTGCTGTGGCCCACCTGGTCTCAACTTCACTTAATTCATTTGTGTCTTGTGTCTTCCTTTTTTTTCTAATTTCCTATCATCTCTACTTGGGTTTACTCTCCGCACGGGTCACAGAGGATAGTCGATGCCAGGTGTAGCAAGTAATAACAATTACTAAAGAGTATGTCAAAAGTATTGCTACTAGGATTCCAGTTCATACAGGTACAGGTTTATTCCAAACAAAACATGTTTCAACATGTCTCTGTGATCAGTGGATGGCTGTAGACAACTTCTCTCAGGAACATAATGGTCTTACTCTCATTTGGGTGCCTTCAAAAAATGGTCCAATCAAAACAGTGGTGTCCAAGGGGATCTGCTGGGCCAGTTCAATTCAAGGTGGAGAAGTAGCTTAGATTACAGTGACTGTTTTTATGTGATCTCAATGGGGAAAGCTTGATAAATTTTCTCAATGAGCACAGGATGTTTATGAGGACTTATAAACAACGTTTTTAAGTTAAAAAATGTTATTAATTAAAAACGCATTGATGAGACAGGTAATAGACAGCAAGAGGGAGGTTAGCAGAGGAAATATGGTAGCAGGAAACACAGGGAGGAACACACTAGCTAAAGTGAATAGAAGTAAATGCTATTAGCTGTTAATATATGGAGGGGATTGCAAACATGTAATGAAGCAAAGCATATGATTTGTTGAATGTGAAACTGATGATCTGCTCTGTAAACCTTCACTCAATTCACAATAAAAAGTTTAAAACAACAAGAAAAAGAAAGAAAATGCATTGATGAGATGACAGAAAGTTGCACCGAGGGAATTTTTTCATCACGACAGTGTACCTGCTTGGTCTTCAAGGATAGCAAGGGCTGTCCTATGAGAATTTCACTGGGAAACCTTATCCCATCCACCTTACAGCCCTGATTTTGCCCCCTTCAGATTTCTTTCCATTCCCAAAACTCAAAGAACATGTCAAAGGAACACGATTTGAGTCCCTTACGGATGCTGTTTTGATGTAATGGAAATTGAATAGTGTCAATTCTTTTGGGAAGGATTATAAAGATGGAAACACCACTTTCAAAAGTGTATAGGTTTGGACGGGGGATGTGTCGAGCACCAATAGTTTCACATCTTTATAATTTTGGTACTGAAGGTGTTTATTTTGTTCCAATACTTTTTGACTTATCCTCATATAACAGATACAAATGACTAAACCTTCCCACTGTGCTTAACTAGATGATCTCACTTAATGTTCACCACAATCCTGAGATGTAGAGCACGTTGTTGCCCATTTTACAGACAAGTAAACTAATGCAGAATATACTTAAGGAAGATGCCTGAGAGCACACAGTTTGGTAAATCAGTATTCAAATTCAGATAGTCTGACTATAGAGTATGAAATTTTATGCCTGGAGAACCAAAAATGCTGAGTAAATATACATCTATAGGTGTCACAGCTAATACAGAGGTGCTTTCAAGTAGCAAGTCACTAATGGGAGATCCCACTATTTGTTAAGTACACACCTGAAAGAGAAGTTAGGAAGCCCAGAACTTTGGCCTGAAATCCCTACGGCAAACCACAGCACTCACTACCTTTGTGCTTCGGTGTTTTTTGGTCTCAACCACAGACAAATAGTACTCATCATTCCCTACCCTCTGTACCTGAATGCATGAGGACTACTACTTACATGTGTGTACTGGTCCAGCCAATAGCCCTTCTGTCCAGCCGGGGCTGTCAGGACAAGGTGTCGAGGCTGATGGAGGCTAACTCTCCCGCAGAAGGGCTCTGTCTCACCTGTAAGGTCCCCATCAGAGCTGGAGCCTTGTGGACCTGAATGCAGTACACATAAAATAGGATGTGGTTTAGAAGCAAAGATCAAGATAAAGACAGGCATCCCTGTAAACCAAAGCAGAGCTTCCCAACATATGAGGAGGCTTCAAAAAGTTTCTGGGAAAATTCTATTATCTTTTGACTTGGCAGCACTTAACAACAACATGTATGTATAGGGCATGGGTTATGAGTTCACCTTGATCCCTCAGCCACTGGAGGAAATGGCAGGGTCTGAGGTGACCAGTACCCTCAACCAGAAAGCTCCAGCTATGATAAACCCATTGAGTGTCTCAGAGCACTGAAAATTTAATATCATTTCTATATGCATTTTATATACCGTGACATAAAAGATTGCTCAGAAACAGAGACAAGAAAGTTTGATTGAAATGTAATGAAATTTTAAAATAGTAGTATTTTAAAAAGACATACCCTCGTATTTTAAGACTTTGTTAAGACTATTCTGTTATGTGGAGTCTGGGTATGGTGCTGCAGAATGATGCACTGAAGCACAAGGTCAGTTTGAACTGCAAGGTCAATGGTTCAAACCCATCAGCCACTCCTCAGATACCCTATACAGGGTTGCTGTGAGTGAGAAATAACTCAGCAGAACTTAACAACTCTATTCTGTAATAATTGCTTTAGACAAGATATGAATCTGAAATGAACAAGAGTTGATTACAGTTTTGCTATTTGCCACGTATATCTGTTGCCCTTTTTATGAATGTACACAAGAAGAAGTATTTGGGTAGTGCTCTGCTCCATCTGGGGAAGTCCCAGGTGGTGAAAACAGTTAAGACTCAGCTACTAACTAAATGGTGAGAGAATCGAGTTCCCCAATAACACCTCAGAAGAAAGCCCTGATAATCTACTTCTGAAACACATGGAGCACAGTTCTAATCTAACACTCATGGGGTCACTGTGAATCAGAACTTGACAGCAAAAGAAATGGCTGGTCCACCTAAAAGCTCAAGAGGAGGAATGCCTCTTCCTTCTCTTGATGTCCTCACCAAACTTCTCCCTCCCAAGCACCTAGCCTCTCCCTGGACTGCTCAGTGTCCAAATCCAGCTTCCATAGCTTCCTTTGTTTGAGTTTCTTTAAACCTTGGAGAGGAAATGAATATTTGGTTTTGTTTCCATTTTACAGAAAAAGAGAGAAGCCAATAATGAGAACAATAAAAAATAAACAAAAAAACCACACCGCCAACAAGTCAATTCTGACTCAAAGCAACTCTGTATAGGCTTTCAGGAACAGAAAGTATTCTCTTTCTCCCATGGAGCAGCTGATGGATTAAAACCACTACCCATAACTCATTGCAACAGCATGGCTCCTTAGTGTGTCTGAATTTGTCAAACCTTGTTCAAATCCAAGCCGAAGAAGTATGTTAGCTGAAAGTGGTGCCAGTTTACATTTCACTGCAAGTAACTCCTCTATGGCTGTTTGAATCTATTCAAAAAGAAAAATAAATACCACAAGTTTATATTGTGGACGTAAAGACGATCCATTGCTCTCCCACTTACCACCAATTATCTGAAAAATGACCCACCTGATGGGCTGTGGCATTTGCAGGAATAGGCTGACTAGAGACATTGTCCCAAGTAAGGAAAAAGTTTCCTCTGCCAGACACGTTCAGCATCTAAAAGCCAAGATAACAGGAGTAATTTATATGCATTAACTAACTCAGAGAAGCAGTCTCACAACATGGAACATACTTTCTTGCCATGCTATTTCTTTTTTATTGTAATTTCAGTTTTCCAAATTCATTATCATCTAGAAACTGCTGGAGAACACAAGTTCCAATGAGAACTTTTCTTGAAATACTTCATGTGTCTGTTTCCCTACGTAACCACATTCCCCCACAGCCTACACTTCAGAATGTGAGACATAAATGTTGACGTGAATGCTAAACTTTCAGCTCTGCTTCCAATAAAATGTCTACTGGGCACATTGTACTTTGCTATGTCATAACACTTACATAACTTTTAATCTCTTATATCACTTTTATTTCCTGCTTTCGTCTATGGTTATTTGTATACATATTTTACTTTTAAACTGTAAACTATAAACTATAGAAGGCAAAATTTAGGTTGATTCATCCTTGTTCGCCAAAAGCACACCAAAACTGCTCAACAAAAATATAGGGAACAAGGTAGAATCACCACTGAGTACTATCCAAACTGTCTGGGTGGGGCTGATGAAAGGAGATAGGGATAGTTCTCTTGTGGTACAATAGTGAGTAATTATTATCAGGACTGACTGTGAGGGTTGGAAATGTAAAGGTAGACATTTTGTAGCAAAAGGAGGGGAGTGATTGACTTTGCAGTCCAGGAGCGGAGGTCCCTGGGACCATTAAGAAAGAAGAGCGAAGTGCAGGACCCTACCCAGAGAAACAGTGACGCCAGAGTTAGAAGCAGAGACAATGATGTGGAGAGATAGAGCAGCTAAGGACTCTAGACCCAGAGAGGGAGAGGGACTCGTGTGCTGACGACTGAGGGACAGGCTTGCGGGGCATATCCTTTAGTTGTTTGATGATGCATGGAGGGGATTGTAACCATGGCAATGAAATGATATACGATAGGATGAAAGTAAAGCTAATG
>NW_006408537.1:2523759-2563320 GCF_000296735.1 Chrysochloris asiatica
CTTTGCAGTCCAGGAGTGGAGGTCCCTGGGACCATTAAGAAAGAAGAGCGAAGTGCAGGACCCTACCCAGAGAAACAGTGACACCAGAGTTAGAAGCAGAGACAATGATGTGGAGAGAGAGAGCAGCTAAGGACTCTAGACCCAGAGAGGGAGAGGGACTCGTGTGCTGACGACTGAGGGACAGGCTTGTGGGGCATATCCTTTAGTTGTTTGATGATGCATAGAGGGGATTGTAACCATGGCAATGAAATGATATACGATAGGATGAAAGTAAAGCTAATGTTCTCCCATGTAAACTATCACATCATTCACAATAAAACATTTTTTAAAAAAATATGGGGAACAACTGTGAAAACTAAAGCTTTTGACTTTCACAAACTAAGTTTAGAAAAGATAGTATATAAGAAAATAGGACCTGAATTGATGAAAAGCTATGGAGCTATGGAGTGTGTGCATGTGTGTGCATGTGTGTGTGCATGTGTGTATGCTTGGAGGACATCATCCTATTCTGGGGGAAAACATTCCTAAGAAGAATTACTTGGATGCTACATTTATAAAATTAATTAAATGAGTAAGATCATCTCAATTCCAAGACTGTGGGATTTTTTTTTAAGTGTCTTCACAACTTTCTTGGGTAGGTATCCTGTGCCTTCAAGGAGCACAGTGGTTCTGTAGGAAAAGGACTGGACTGTGAGCCACAAAGTCAGTGATTCAAGCCCAGCTGCAACTACACAGGAGAAAGATGGGGCTTTCTGCTACTGTAAAGACCTACAGCTTTTGGAAACCCTACACTTGGTCACTATATAAATTGGTACTGACTCTATGGCACTTAACAACAACATCCTGGGCCTTCGATGACTCATCTATAATTACAGCCCAAGTCTCCTGCCCCATAACTAGTCATCTTTGTATTGGATTAAGACAATTTTCTTCCCAGAGTTCAGACCTCGTGGGACAGGAAGGAGGTGCCTACCTGTATTTCAGGAAGGCTCTGGGCATGGGCGTGAATCTGGTGCTTCTCCTGGAGGTAGGTGCTGACCACATCGGGATTCAGCCAGGTGTTATGGATCTGGACACCAATCCTCATTCCCCTGCTGGGAGCTATCCCATGGTGTTCAGCTTCCAGGTAGTACTTGGCCCCACCTAATAGCTCCAACTTGAGGGTCTTCCGGTACCAAGTCCCTTCATTCCCATTCTCCTCCCAGGAGTCAAACCAGTCAGCAATTCCAGTGCTGATGGAAGCCACTTCCACCTGTGTCCAAATAAACATAGCAGGATCAACATGCAGACGCTGCTGGGCGTCTCAAACAAAAACTGTCTGGATAGTCACTAACAACGGATTCTTGGCCTTGTCCACAGTGGAACCTTCTCTCAAGGGAACCTGAAAGATTGGTTTGCCTTTTCCAGCACACTGTGGTTCCTAGGTGCCATCAAGTTGATTTTGACTCATGGCAACCCCATGTGACAGAGCAGAACTGCCCTACAGGATTTTCTAGGTTGTAATAGATAAGCACTTGACTTCAAGGTCTGTTTGAACCTCAAGATCGGCAGTTCAAAGTCACCAGCCGCTCCTCAGAAACCCTATACAGTGTCACTATGAGTTGGAATCCACTCGACGGTACTTAACAACAACAATAATCTTTACAACAGCAGATTACCAAGTCATTCTCCGGCAAACTCACTGAATTTGAATCACCAAGCTTTTCATTGCAGCCAAGCACTTAACCATTGTGCTACTTTCCAACATGGTGGTCATGGTGGTGGTGTGCCATGGAGTCAACTCCAACACATAGTGACCCTGTATAGGGTTTCCAAGGCTGCAAATCTTCACTGGAGCAGAAAACCTCATCTTTCTCCTGCGGAATGACTGGTACTTTCGAACTGCTGACCTTGAGGTTAGCAGTCTGATTCGTAACCACTACGCTAACAGTAGTCAAAAATTGATCTGTGGTGTGTGTGTGGTTCTCCACCCACCGCCACCCACCATTCATTCTCTCCCTCTCTCTCTCTCTGAGACTGTTAAATGATCAAATGAGTCTCAATGGATTATATTTATATATAATATATATAAATGTATTTATATAACATAAAACTCTAGGCTTATATGATATTGTGAATAAAATAGAATTAAATTATTTCAGACCTTGAGAATGATGTATCCATGAAAAAAATACAGAACATTTTTTTTCTAAACAACTAGAATAGCAATTTCATAAAAGCATATTAACAATTTAAGAAAAAGTATTGTGGTTCTTTGTCAATATTCCTAGTAAACATTGACTGCTTGCTAAGTAAGTGTATATTTTCTTATCCTTCAAGCTTGATGGGGATATTGCACCATAATACTTCCTACCACCTCTCTATTCAAACTTAGTGAGAAAGACCATGCTTGGAGTCATGTAAACTTATCTAAATGGTCTGGATTGGCCACATTGTCTAATCCTCTATCTTCTCAACTGGAAAATAGAGCTAAAAGTGCATACTTGGTAAAGATGCTGAGAAGAATAGAACCAAGGCATGTAAAAGGTCTTAAAACTATCAGACCTACAGTAAGTGCTCAATAAAATCTCTGACCACCTACTGGCATGTTAAAATCATCAATAGGACATGCAAGCTTTAGTTTTAGTTTTTGCTTTTGATTTTTCAGGAGTGATGGGCTGGGGCCTGGAAGAAGAAGGAAAATGAAAGGAAGGTGAATACCTTGGTCTTCGGATCCTCTGACCAACTGAAATGCAGGCTAGCTTGGCTGTCTGCTTGGATCCAGAAAGTATAATTATTTGTCTCTGGAGCCACGAAGAACCCACTGAGCCGTGCTCTGTGAAGCAGAGGAACAGAGTCAAACGAGAGCAAACTAGGCTTGAAATCATGGAACAAACAGCTGGTTGCCAATTTCCTTTGTTTCTCTGTATGGTAATGAAGAAGAAAATCCTGATTCTTGCACCATCTGATTGGCCAAAATACCTAGAAACAACTAATCCCATAGCCTCTGTCTAGTCTCAATATCCCAGTTGAGATTGGATAGCAATTGATCTCATTATGCTGTGGTAAACAGAAATTTTGGAAATATAAGGACTATAGCACCAGGATGGATGAAAGCTTATCTGAGAAAACATACCTAGCACACCAGTATAGGGAGGATCTGTCCATGGTAGAAACTCAGTCAATAGCAAATACTACTCTGATCATTAGAAATGAAGAGAGACCACCAAGTAGAACTTGCTCTGAATTAACCAGATACTTCAATATGTGCAGACAATATCTTTCCAATTACAAATATTGTGGAACATGGAAAAGAGTCGACTGAAGTTGCCAACAGTTTCAAATTTAAAGGCCATGAGGAAATTTTCAGGCAATGTTATGAAACATTAAAAAAAAACAACAACAGCATTTCTTTAAAGTTTAAATTACATTGACATAGCATTAGAGACAGATTTAACTCAGGTATCTTCCTAAATAAATACTACAAATATTTTCTGTTTGTCCTATTTTTAAATCTTCAAAACATCAATATACAGAGCCTTTTAATTTAGGTTTCATGTACAGATACATATATATTACCTTTCAAAAATGTTTTTATTTTTAAAAATAGTTTTTTAAAAGAACTATGTGAAAAGTTCATCATTATATAAAAGGTATTTCTCTGTCAGTCAATAAATATTACAATCTTCTTAATGAATGAAAGAGGAACTAGAGAAAGAGTTACTATCTCATCTGTGACTTCTCAAAATGGCAATGAAAGAAAAATGTCATTGTTTATTTGTTTTTAAGTTTGAAGGTGGTCTATCACATTCCTTAATACTGCAGACATGCTAAGATGAGGAAGCTTCAAAGAGTTTGTGGAAAAATGAAATGAAAAGATAATGGAATTTTTCCACAAAATTTTTGAAGCCTCCTTGTATAGCTTAAAGTTTGACATTTGAACATGATTAACAGTCTTCAAGAGTTCTGCTGATATTGTTAGTTAATGTTTAGTTGATTTTGACTCATAGTAACCCCATGAGACAGACTAGAATTGCCCTATGGCGTGTTTTGGCTGTAGTTTTTACAAGAGCTAATCACCAGGGTCTTTCTCCCATGAAGCAGCTGGGTGGGTTTAAGCGGTCAACCTTTTGGTTAGCAGCTGAGTGTTGGACCAACTCCTACCATACCATGTAATATTAAGGAACTCTGGTAGCATAGCGGTTATGAATTGGACTACTAACCTCAGCTGTTCCATGGGAAGAAAGATGAGGCTTTCAGTTCTTCTAAAGATTTATAGCCTCGGAAACCATAAAATTGGTTCCGACTCATGGTGACCCTATATAGGGTTTCAGAGGAGCAATTTGTAGGTTTGGTCTGACCCCTTGCAGTTCAAACTGAGCTTGCAATTCAGTGCTTTATCTTACAGCACCAAACCATGTCTCCAATCTTTATCAAACCCCTCTTTGAGAAGGATTTTGAAAGAGGGAAGATCTCTCACACAATAATGGATCCATCAGTCTACTCTGTATATACATTAAGTGCACACTAATGAAGAAGTGCATCTAAGCAATTCTCAAACTTTCTGTAATTTTAAGTTCACTTTAGAATACTAGAAATTTCAGCCACATCATGAAGATTCGACACAACTCTAAATAGAAACCACAATCACAATGCAAGCAAATGCATTCTCTCAGAATCCATAAGATCTTCCCTAGCTATTAATCACATAGGTCATTGAATTGACCTTCCGCACTACGTGATTGCTTAATAGTACTTACTGTTCAGCCTTATATGGCTAAAGGGGGAAACTGGGCACATGTTAGCTTGTCCTCCTAACCACATAACCTGCAACAAGTTTACACTACTCTCTACCAAGTCTCCTGGACCATCTACTCAGCTCATTCTCTAACTGAGAGTCACCTCCAAAATAGACTATAAATTGAGATGAAAAAAAAAAACAAATTTTACAAGTTGATCAAAATTGGGGGGTGTACCTATAAAGGGTCTATGATGCACTAGCATGATGGCTCAACATTAGCTGAGAAAACAGGTCAAAGTTTGTTGTTGAATTGGCTGGTGTTATAAATTCTGTCCTGAAAAGCTTACTACCTACATACCCATATCCTAGCCTCACTTATGTTAGTAAAGATGCTTCTGATATGGGAACCCCACTTGTCCTAGGATCTATAACATACCTGAAAGGTTGTCCTTCCTTTGACCAAAATCCAAATGGAGAACTAGCATTAGGGACAATCTGCCACCTGTACCCAGGGGTGGCTTCAGAAAGGTCCAAGCCTTCAGTAGCATCTCCCACTTCAAAAAGAAGCCCACGGTTGCCTGTAAGACAGGTACAACTCATAAACATGTAGAAAGGGACAACTCATAAACATGTGGACAGGTACAACTCAGAGGGCATTCCTCCCCAAGTTGAAGAACGACCTTACTTCAGATTCAGGAGCAGAGGATGATCAAGACAATATCTGTAAAGTTGGGTCCCCTGAATTCCAGATATGAGAGGTCGTTTTGTTATGTTGTAATCATCAGTTGCTGTCAAGTTGGCTCTGACTACTGATTACTTTATGTATAACAGAACAAATGGTTGCCCAGTTCTGAGCTATCTGCATAACTCTTGATATGTTTAAACTCACTGTAGTGACTATTTCGTCAGTTCTTATCATTGAGGGTTTCCCTCATTTTAGCTGACCCTCTAATAACCAAATATTGTGTCATTTTCTAGAAATGTTTCAATGTTGTTGTTGTTGTTGTTGTTGTTGTGAAGTGCCATCAAGTTCGTTCCAATTCATACTTGCACTGTATAGGGTTTCCAAAGAATGGCAGGTGAGTTTGAACCACCTACCTTGCAGTTAATAGTACAGTGTTTATCCTACAGTACCACATCAGGATTGGTTCACTAGATAATTCAAATGTTCTCTTGTTGTTGTTGTTGTTATGTGCTGTGGAGTTGGTTCTGACTCATAGTGACCCTGTATAGGGTTTACAAGGAGCAGCTGCGAACCTTGTGGCTAGCAGTCCAGTGCTTATCCTACAGTGCCAGTTCTAAAGAATAGAAAATGCTCCTTGCTGTAGGATATAGCCTTTCAGAAGGAGAATCAATAAAGAATAGTAAAAGGAGGTATATTCTCAGAGTACCAGAGAAAAATAGGGAGTACTTTTTAATAGGAGTGCCAAGGAAAATAATCAGTTCCTGGAGAAAACGTAAAAGCAGAAATAAATGCTGTGCTTGAATAAAAGACAAGTAAAGTGACTATGTGCTTGTGGTTTGACTTGTCTTAGTACTTTCCAAAGCTGGTGTGAACTCCATTATCCGTTAAGGTTGAGTTCAGCTTGAGAAATCCATTCTTAAACACCTTTCTTTTGGAAAATTGGCAATATTTTTAATTATTCACGTGTCATGACCTAATTTGTGGGCCTGCACATAGAGCCAGTTAATTACTTGTCATGCTACTGTCACATGATATTTTAAATGATGTCCTTATTCATTTGGATTTTATACTAAGCAAACCATGAGGGAAAAGGCACAGGTGCAATAGATTGGATACTAGCCTTGGAAGTCCTATACAGGGTCACTATGAGTCGGAACCAACTCCACGGCACTTAACAACAGCAACAATAGCATGGCAGGATAGTAGCTCTAGAATCAGACAATTATGGGTTCCAAGTCTGCCAGTTACTAGATATGAGGCTTTGATGAATGCCCTTGTCATCTCTTTCTCATGCTAATTATAAATAGAGGCAATGTACTGAGAACTGTTCTTAAGTGCCCTCTAGTCAATTCTGACTCAAAACAACTCTGTACAGGGTTTCTGAGGAGCGACTGGTGGGTTTGAACCACCGACCTTACAGTGCTTATCCTACAGCGCCACACCAGGAATCCTACTGAGAACTAAGTGAGCCTCAAATATCTTCATAAACAACCTGAAGTGCTCAATAAGATATAGTTACTGAGTCGCTGTTGTTGATATTGTTGTTAAGTGTCATGAAGTTGGTTCTGACGCAGAGCAAACCTGTATGGGATTTCCAAGGAGCAGCTGGTGAGTTTGAACCACTGACCTTACAGTTCAAACCTAGGTGGTGTACATTGTTAGCATGCTCAGCTGTTAACAAAAAGTATGATCATTCAAGTCCACCCTGAGGCATCTTGGAAGAAAGACCAAGTGATAAATTTCCAAAGAGTCTGTCATTGGAAACTCTATGGCACACATGTCTACTCTAAAATACGTGAGGTTGCCATGAGTTAGAATCGAGTACCATTTTTTTGTGCTAATTAAAGTACTAGTGTTGTCCCTATTAACTTCTAAAACTAGGAAATAAAGAATAAGAAGAAAAATAAAAGTATGTATTAGATGGTGGTACACCATGGAGTCAAATTCTTACTCATATTGACCCTGTATAGGGTTTCTGAGACTGTAAATCTTTATGGGAGCAGAAGCCTCATTTTCCTGCCATTGTGTGCCTGGTGGACTTGAACTACTGACCTTGCAGGTAGCAACCTAACATGTAACCCACTATGCTACCAGGGCTCCTTAATTATATCAGTTTAAATTAGGGTTTCTCAACCTTAGCACTATTGACATTTTGGGGCTGGATAACTCTGTATGAGTCCTGGTGTGGCATTCTAGAAGTACCGGACTGCTAACCACAAGGGCTATGGTTTAGACCCACTAGTCGCCCCTCGGAAACCCTATACAAGGTTGCTATGAAGTTCACCTGATTCCAAGGCACTTAACAATAAGTCTGTTGTAGTGCTATACTATGCATTGTGGGACACTTAGCAACCCTAGCCTCCACCCACTAGATGCCAATATGTCACCACAAACAATGTCTCTCAATATGGCCAAATGTCCTCCAGGTGACAAAATAGCCACCAGTTAAGAACCACTTTTAAACATAGTAATTCTTCCATGGAAGAAACTTCAAACACTCTTCATAAAAGATATGGTTAACTAACTCTCAAAACAGCTGCACTCAGGAAATTATCTTACCACTAGGAAATGCTCAGAGGGAGCAGGGCCCTGTTTCCTGACACAGGAAACAGGCATTCTCTCAAGCACTTGTTTCAGTAATTCGGTTTCCTTGGATGGGCGCTTTCCCTAAGTGAAAACTACAGATCTGGGACCTAGAGAAATCTCTAGCCAAAGCTTTGCATGCATTTCCACACCTGAGTGGCCTTTCCTTAGAAAGACTTCTTCCCCTGCTGAGCAACTTTCCTTTTAAGTGCTGAGTCCCTGGCATTGGTATGCACATACCTGTAGTTTAACCATTTAGTACACCTTTTGTGGGACAGGTAAGGAGGAAGTAAGTACACAGTGCAGGCTGTGGTTCTGCCCTGACTTCCTAACTGCACTTGAGTCTCTAGTTCTACTGCTTAGCAGAAAAGTAAGCCCTTAATTTACAGCCAGGATGTGGGTGCTTTACACATAGAAGAACAAAGGCCTGCCGCCTTGACTCCCCCACTTTTGCCCACTTCAGGCATAAGCTGGTGGCAACATCACAATACATTCTTATTTTCAAAGTAGCAGGTGGCTGCCTGCAAGGGAGAGGAGTTGACATTTAAATGCACCCCAGTGTGCCTTGTTCTCTGCCCTGTCTCATATTAGTATGATATTAGTATGCTCTAATGTTCCTGTCTTCTTAAGTAGTGGGCGTACAGCTAGCCCATCCTACATAGATAGAGTGTAAGGGTTTCTTCCAGGAGCTATAACAATGCCTTAATGACAGTTTGCTTTCTGGGTAATGGTTTTTACTAAACTCCATTGGCCACCCATCTGGCTAGGGCTAGGAGTACAGTGTCCCTACACATATGAATAATGCAAAGAGCCTCTGCTATCTGAACCCTCTCTCTCACAATGATATCATCAGCTCAGGGCTCACTGGGCTACCAACGGCTAAGACAAAATTTGAATGTTTTCATTTCTACTCCCCAGCCACTTGTGCTAAAATATAAACAGGAAGTCAAAGAGTAGTGTTGTAACCTCCTTACCTGCCTGAGGAGCAGTGAGCCGTGCACCTTTTTCTGGAGACCTAGAGGTGCATTCAATCTTCCTGGGAGACACATGTCTGACATCACATGGAATGCCTAACAAGAACAATATAGATACACACACACAGTTGTTGTTAAGTGCCATCAAGTCAGTCCTGACTCATAAAGACCCTGTATATATGGGGTTTCCAATGGATGGCTTCTGAGTTTGAACCACCAACCTTGTGTTTCAAACCAAACTTGCGATCCAGTGCATTATCCTACAGGGCCACACTTTGTTGCTGTTGTTGTTGTTGTTAGGTGCCATCAACTCGGTACCAACTCATTGCGACGCTATGCACAACAGAACAAAACACTGCCCAGTCCTGGGCCAACCTCACAATTGTTGCCATGCTTGAGGCCCATTGATGCTGCCATATTGTCAATCCATCTCACTGGGGGTCTTCCTCTTTTTCTCTGACCCTCCACCTTACCAAACATGATTTCCTTCTCCAGTGACTGGTCCCTCCTGACAATATGTCTGAAGTATGAGAAATGAAGTTTGGCCATCCTGGCCTCCAAGGAGCACTCTGGCTGCACTTCTTCCAACACAGATCTGTTGGTTCTTTTGGAAGCACTTGTTGTTGTTGCTGTTGTTGTTGCTGTTAGGTGCCACTGAGTCGTTACCGACTCATAGTAACCTTACGCACAGCAGAACAAAACACTGCCTGATCCTGGGCCAACCTCACTTGAGTCCATTGATACTGCCACTTGGCCAATCCATCTCGTTGGGGGTCTTCCTCTTTATCTCTGACCCTCCACCTTACCAAACATGATATCCTTCGCCAGTGACTGGTCCCTCCTGACAATATGTCTGAAGAGACAAAGTTTGGCCATCTTGGCCTCCAAGGAGCACTCTGGCTGCACTTCTTCCAAACAGATCTGTTGGTTCTTTTGGCAGCCCATGGCACTTTCAATATTCTCCTCCAACACCATAACTCAAAAGCATCAATTCTTGGCAGCAGTTCTGACTCATAGTGACCCTGAATAGGGTTTCTGAGGAGTGCCTGGTGAGTTTGAACTGCCAACCTTGCAGTTCAAACTGACCTAGCAGTCCAGTGCTTTATCCCACAGTGCCACACCAGGAGTTTTATATATATATATATATATATATATATAGTGGGGTTGTGTGTTTTACAGTTAGTTCTGACTCATAGCAACCCTATATAGAGTTTCCAAGAAGTGGCTGGTGAATTGGAACTGCCAACCTGTGGTTCAAACTGACCTTGTGATTGATCCAGTGCTTATCCTACAGAGTCACACCAGGAGGCATACATATATATATATATATATAGTGGTGACTGTGTGCTTTAGAGTTGGTTCTGACTCATAGCAACCCTATATAGGGTTTCCAAGGCTGTATACCTCATTTTTCTCCCACAAAGTGGCTGGTGGATTAAACTACTGGTGTTGCAGTTAGCAATCCAATGCCCAACCCACTACATTACCAGGGTTCAAAATAGATAGATGAGATAGATAAATATAGATCTATAGAGTCCTGGTGTGGCGCCGCAGGATAATGTACTGAACTGCAAGGCCGGTTTGAACCACAAGGTCATAGTTCAAACCACCAGCTGCTCTTTGGAAACCCTATACAGGCTTGCTATGGCACCATAAGTTAATGCACTGTACTGCAAAGTCAGTTTGAACCGCAAGGTCAACAGTTCAAGCTTATTAGCTGCTCCTCGGTAACCCTATAGAGAATCACTATGGGTCAGAACCAGCTTGATGGCACTTAACAACAGCAACAATGAGTCAGAACTGACTCGACAGCACTTAACAACAATACACACACACACTCGTAAAGCAACAAAAAATTCATGAAAAATTTCCATCACCTTTTAATTCCATTTTTCCATAAACTTTTTGGAGTCCCCTGGTATATGGAATGACAGAGCCAGGCTGAAGTAGACAAGCTCCTATTTTAAGGCAGAAGACTAGATGTAGAAAGCAGCAAAAGTTGTCACCCTGACTGAAGGGGAACAGGTAAGGGACAGTGCAGAGCAGTAACCCAGAGAGCAGTTTATATTAACCACACAGAAAGGAATGCACTGAGGATGTACTGAACGTGTTCCAGCTGCTAGCCACTCTGCTGAGGTGGTGGGCGCACATGTAACTCAAAAGTGTGAGGACACGGTCCTGAATCCTTGGTGTCACAAGCTAAAGGAGCAGCCCACCTGACAATACAAAAGATTGTAGACAGATGCCACAAAAGCATTTGCCAAGAGAATCTGAATAGCAAGGCCAGGACACTCTGGAGGGAGTCCTGGGTGGTACAAACAGTTAACAGGCTCAGCTCAAATCAGAAGGATAGAAGTTTGAGTTTATGTAGGCGGGTCTCAGAAGAAAGGCCGGGAGAGCTCTTTTCAAACAATCAGACAATGACAACTCTCTGGAACATAGTTCTACCCTAACACACATGGGGTTGCCATGATTCAGAGTTGACGTAACAGCAATTGGTTACTGATTAGAATGAGGATGATGGGTATTATAATGAGGCAGCAGTACTTTTCCTGTTTCTTCTCCATCACTCAACTTGCCTTACCCCCAGCCCCAGGATGGGGACACCAGAAAGAACTGCCCATGAACTGTGAACTTGGCTGTAGGAATTGAAGACTAACTAATGGTCTGTTCCCTGTTTACTCACCTACTGAGCTACAGGACTTCAATCCCACCTGTTCCCAACTCGGCACAGGTAAAACAGGATGACAAGGTGAGCCAGAGGGGACAAAGTTTGCTTCCAACATACACACAGTCTCCATGCTACCAAGAGATACATAATTGCTAACAGTATTTAAAACTATCAGCTATTTTCAGTCATTTCAACTTAGTTACCTGCAATGGTCACCTGGGCAGGGTTGTCAAAGAAGTCTCCTCTAATTGTGATGTCTGTTCTTCCCCCAAGGCTCCCAGTTTCTGGAAACACAGATAGTATTTCTGCAAAAGAAATAAAAGTAAGCATCTGAATATAGAACACGTTGTGACCCAGATAATATAGTAATAGAAGCTATCAATAATTTATTTCTTACTTTAACTTTCTAACGCCAGCAACAGTTAGAATTGTTATGTCCTAGTAAAAGTCATTCTGTAGCCCTGGTTGTTGTTAAGAGCCGACAAGGGGGTTTCCAAGGTTGTAAATCTTTACAGCAGCAGAAAGCCTCATCTATTTCCCACGGAGGAGATGGTAGCTTTGAACTGCTGACTTTGCAGTTCACAGCCCAATTTGTAACCACTACGCTACCACAGCCCCTTGGAAAGGAGATCTGGTAGCATAGTGATTAAGAGTTGGCCTGCTAACCGCCAAACCCACAGCAGCCCCAAGCTCCTAACTGAGGCTCTGACATGTTAAATGAATTAACTAAGTGCATACAACTATAGGAGTCCTGGTGTGCGCTGTGAGCTAATGCGCCAGACTGCAAAGCCGTTGTGCTCCTCGGAAACCCTATGCAGGGTCCTTATGGGTTGAATCTGACTCGACGGCAGTTAACAACAACATACAACTAGAAGTTGAATGCTGGCCCTTAAGAAAATCAGTCCAAAGATCTCTGTATGCCCAATTCCCTCTCCACAGAGTTGTCCTATCTACTATAAGAAAGTTCTGGCCTGTGAATCCTCATCATAAGAAGATAATGACCATGGACATATAAAATACCTGTTCATTTTCTAGCACCAGAAGGCAACACAATTGCTTAGCCTCGGTATCCGTAAGTAAGGAATTACTAAATGAATGCTCATATGTGAGGTGTCACAATAAATGGAAAGACACGGGTTTTTAGACTTTTAAGTGCTGCTACTTTCTCTGGTAGTGTATTGGTTATGAATCGGGCTGCGAACCACAAGGTCAGCAGTTTGGCAGTTCAAAACTACCAACTGTTCTGTGGGAGAAAGATGAGGCTTTCTGCTCCCGTAATCACAGCACATAACCACCAGCACTTTACTATTCGTTATCAGAGCATTCAGTGTACAGTTATAGACTCTGTGTAAAAGATTGTTTTTTCGTTTCTTTCAATATAGTAACTCTTATGGAGTCCTGGTCAGAACCGACTCCATGGCCCTTAACAACAACATAGAGTCCCGGTATGGCACTGCATGTTAATGTGCTGGACTGCAAAGTTGGTTTGAACCGCAAAGTTGGTGATTCAAGCTCACGGCTGCTCCTCGGAACCCCTATACAAGGTCACTAGGTGTCAGAACTCGAGAGCACTTAACAACAACAACATGGATTGAATTCTAGCCTTCAAAATTTGTATTTGAAAATCCATTTGGAAACAATAATTACTTTGTTATGTGAATTACATCGACCCTTGTTGTTAAGTGCCCTGGAGTCTGTTCTGGCTCATAGTCACCCAGCATAGAGTCTCCTAGGTACGGCTGGTGGACCCACCTTGCAATTAGAAGTCCAGTGCTTATCCTACAGCACTACACCAGGATCCTAGTAAGGTAACTTCTAAATCGAATCACTGCTAAGCTATAAAAAGAGCAGATTAGAAATACACACAGGGGAAGACAGATGCCATATGATGATTGTCTACAAACCAAAGAACCAAGAAATGCCCTGAGCTACTGACAGGGAAAGACTCCACATGGCCAGGACCTGATTTGAACTTTAAGCCTCTAGAACTGTGAAGAAATAAATTTCTACCCTTTTGTGGTATTTGTGTTATAACAGCACTAAGAAACTAAGGTAGTAACTAAAGCTGACACACATAAAATCAGTGTGTTTTCAACCCAAATGATTCTAGGGACAGTCAGTGGTCATGGAGAAGTGGCCAGATGAAAGAGGAGGAGTCTCCAATGTTGGGTGAGACGTCACGGAAGGACAACAGTCCAGTGTGTAGGGAAATGGTACCTGAGTGTGTCTGGTACAGGAAAAGGTCCTGCTTGGCACTGATCATCCATGCATCCTTGTGTACCATTGACCTTCAAGACAGACAAAGTTAGGTTTGTGATGAAACCATGGAGATGCATTTTAAAAATCAGCTGACTGATTTGGATCATTTGGATACCAGCTCCTGCTAATGATTAGAAAACATTATCAGTGGCAAAGTTTGTTTTCTGATCCATAAAATTATTCTATGTGAATAATAATATCTACACACCTCACAGGTATTATATAATATTGTAATATAGTATAAAATAATACCATATTTAGCATTAAATTGAATGATGACTATGAAAGGCCTACTACAAAATTTGGCCCAAAAGAGACACTCTATAGGCATTAGTTTTATTCATTCCTAAAATCAAGAGGCAATCTTCATCCTTTGGGCTCTGTGGATAGAGGTACTATATGCCTTTTCCATTATGATACAATGAATATCAACTAGACAAGTGAAAACTTAGAAAATTATATAAGAATAGTGGTAAAGCATGAGAAATAGCTAAGCTACACTCTAGATAATTAGATTTAAATCCTGTCTTTAGGCTGGATTTTAACCTATGTTTATGGTCTTTAAGTTACTGTCTTGGAAATTTGACTTACTAAAGATTTACCTACAACATTTTAAAAAATCATAGCTGACTTTAAAAACAATTATAATTAAATTAAATTTTTTATCTCCAAAAAATAATCTCTCTCCAAAGCTCTAGGAAATTTGAATGTTTCCCATTTTGATGCTAGCATTTCCTGAAATGATACAATACATTTTATAAAACTATATTTCACATGAAACTTATGTGATAGTTTTAAATTTACAGTATTATGATATTCCTTAAGAGGTCACTTCCAAAATTCTGTGCCATTATCATACTGAAATAGTTGCATTGTATCTGTAGACGTATCATGAAAACACAATAAATTTGTCAAATAAAAGAGTTTTTGTTATATGATTCTGTTTGTGTACATTTGAAATTTTTCATTTTAAAAAAGGTTAAAGAAAGAAATCAAGATAAAAAATAAATAATATAAAATGAACACAAATTTTCATACTCCTAGTTACTTACTTTCCTTTATTAAATACTGAGAAGCTAACATTCTGCGAACCTGTAACAAAAAGAAAGAGAGTACAGGATTCTACGTGAGCTACCTAGGTCAGGCTATGGTTACTGTTAACCCAAGAACTCCCAAGGTCATCAAGTTACTCTCCATGCCTCCAGTTCCCTAACAACATCCCAAATAAACACCTCACATGCCCCACTCATGTCCAGCAATACAAAAATAAAAATAAAAGTACGGTAGAACAGAGAAGAGCACAGGTTTGGAGTTAGACTGAGCTGGATTTAAATCCTGCTCTACTCATTCCTTGCTTCACTTTCCTCACCTGTAAAGTTAAAAGAATTTCATCTACCTCACAGATTTATGGTGAGGATTAAATGCGTGTATAAATAAGCTGCTTATCTATAGATAAGTGCTTCACATAGTGAAGACAGTCCTTGTTGTTGTTGATAAGTGTCATCAAGTCAGTTCTGACTCAGAGAGACCCTGTATAGAGTTTCTGAGAAGCTACTGGTGAGTTTGAACCACTGACCTTGCAGTTCAAGTTGACCTTGTGGTGCAGTGCATTATTCCACAACACCATACCTTAACCAATGTTAATTATTGTTAACATCCTCTTGTATATCAATTCCTGACTTTTTTTCATGTAAAGAGAAAAATGGACAAGACTTTAAAACAGTGCTACTTTCCCAACAGACCGATGTAGTTGCCCTCCACCCGGCACTGCAAAGTCCCAACACCATGGTCTTCCTGAATAGAATAGCTAAGAAAAGAACAAAAACAAAAAAACAATTAAAACCTGAGGTTATAATCACCAAACAACACAGTCCAGAAGGTCAATCTGACTCTTTAGTCTAGAAAGTAAAGTAAAATAATAAAATAGTACAAGTCAGTGAGAGAAAATTGGTAACTGGCAGATACTTAAGATATAGTGAACTCACTGGGGCAAATGCTTTGGGTAATATCAAGCAGACACCATTGATACATAGATTAACAGTCAAATACATAATGTGAGAAATAAGTATAGCTTATTCATGCCCTCTGCCCAGACCTTTCTTTCCAAAATCTGTTACAAATATATCAAAATTCTTACTGACAAAAAGGGAAAAAAAAAACAAACAAACAAAAAAAAAAAACTGTTGTCAAGTACAAATCCAAAATACTGAGCAAAAAATTTAAAGAAACCGCACTCTAGAATTTGACACTACTAAACCTAAGTCCTAAAATACCTAATGGAGAAAGGATTGAAGTTATCAAGGACTTGATTTTGCTTGGATCAACCATCAATACTCATGGAAGCAGCAGTCAAGAAATTAAACGTTGTATTGCATTAGGCAAATGCTGCGCAAGACGTCTTTAGAGTGTGGAAGAGAAAATAAATCAATTTGAGGACTAAGGTACGTCTAATCCAAGCCAATAACCTCATATGCATGTGAAAGTTAGACAGGGAATAAGGAAGACCTCAGAAGAATTGATGAATTTGAATTATGGTGTTGGAGAACTATAGCGAAAGTACCATGGGCTGCCAAAAGAACAAACAGATCTATGTTGGAAGAAGTGCAGCCAGAGTACTCTCTGGAAGCCAGGATGGCCAGACTTCATCTCTCATACTTTGGATGTATTATCAGGAGGGACCAGTCACCGGAAAAGGACCAGTCACTGGAGAAGTTTGGTAAAGTGAAGGATCAGAGAAAAAGAGGAAGACCCCCAATGAGGTAGACTGGCACAGTGGCAGCAACAATGGGCTCAGGTGTAGCAATGATTATGAGGTTGGCACAGGACCAGGCAGTGTTTTGTTCTGTTGTGCATACAACTGACTGACTCAATGGCACCTAACAACAACAACAACAAACCTAAATCCTAAAAAGCTAATTCTTACGATGGCCTTAATGCAAGGTGAATCCATCCAGTTCAGAGTGGAGGAAAAATACCAAAAAAAGGTTGATTATTTGAATTATGAATGTATAAATATTTTTTTTAATGTTTATTGATACCCCCCCTCTCAGATTTATAATATAGTAAGCTAAGAGGATGAACTCTGTAGGCTGGCTAGCCTATCAGCATCCAAATCCCAGCTCAGCCACTTATGCTCTGTGAGATCTTTAGCAAATTATTTAACCTCTCTGTATCTCAGTTTTCTCATCTGTAAAGTAAAATTAATAACTAAATGTATTCACAAGGTCATTTTCACTACCATTGAATTAATTCCCATTCATAGTGACCTGGTGTGGTGATGTAGGCACTGGTTGGTGGTTCAAACCCACCAGCTGCTCCTCGGAAACTCTAACCGGGATCACTATGAGTCTGAACCAATTTGACGACACTTAACAACAACAACATAATGACCCAATATAGGGTTCTGAGACTGTAAATATTTACAGGAATCGACAGCCTCATCTTTCTCCCTTAGAGCTGCTGGTGGGTTTGAACTGCCAACCTTGCACTTAGCAATTCAACAACACCTAGCCTATAGAGTCATTGGTAATTTAAATGTAAAGCCTTAGAGCTGGGCTTGGCTTATAGTAAGAACTTAATAAGCATAGCTATTTGTTTTCTAAATCCACTTTAGTTTGCATTTTTAATCAACCCTGAATCTATTCGAGCAAATTTCAAAGACAAGACAGTCAGCAGTTTAATTTAAAAAACAAAAAGGCATTGTATGTATGCTCTGTACTCCTGTGGGAGAACCCAAAGGAAAGTTTCTCTGGAAAGAAAGAAAAGACACTCACCGATTTGCTGTCTGCCTATTGACAAGAGAGCAAGGAGTGAACCACTGTTCTCCTTGAGCTTCCAAGGTCAATGGGCTGGATAAAAAGAGGAAAGAAGAGACATGAAGCTATGGTGCAACGCTCTCAGCAAACATTCCTGACTGAACTCAAAGGAAGCATGAACATTGTCCTCTGCATCTCTGGAGCATGATTACAGGTGGCCAAACTCTCCCCAGGAGCTCTTGAGTTAAATGCCCAGCCTGAGAGTAGGGATATATAGCACTTTATCAAAGTCCAATGATTGACGTTGAAGGGATAGAATTTCCCCAAAATTCTCTATCAATCTCACGCTGTTTGTATTCATATGACATATTGTCAGGGATGAATTTGGTGCTTCTGTTACCTACAGAATGAGTAATTTCTTATTTTAAGACAAGTTGGCTATTATTTAATGCTACAAATGTAAGCCTTGAGAGTAATCAAATCATGTTCTCTTCAAGCAGGGCAGAATTTGAAAGATGGAGCCAAACAGAAGAGGATCCCCCTACCCCTTCCAGGAGTCATGGGAAAATTAGAGTCAGTATATAGAATCTACTCAGCTAGTCTGATAGTAGGATTATGTTCCTTCTACCTTATAAATCCTCAGTATACTTGCTTCATATATTGAATAATTACAGCTTCATATGTTGGCTAGTAGAGCTCTCCAGAAAGACCACAACTCCAACACTGCCCCTTTTTTCTCCTCTTTCCCTAGCATGAATGATTTAAGAGCAACACTTTCCACTTAAATCTGAAGGGAAAAAAGTCACATTGACATCCAAAACATTCCCAGAAGACATTAAAAACTCAGTGGTTTTCAGTCACACTCAGAGAATCTCTAAGTGCACAAATTAGAAACAACCAAAGAAGTCATAATGGGCTTTTGGTATTAGGCATCATTTTCTAAAGAATTTATTGCAACCAAGAACACAAGGGAGATGGTTAAGAATCAAAACCGAAAATCCACAGAAGCCATTATAGTACAATTCACACTGAGCCCAAAGTGACTAGTTGCCAGTAAATAAATGGACCAACTTAATCCAGCAATCACAATTACATTAACAAAGTTTGCTGAAGCCCAGCTCACCAACCACAAATTACAAAAAGCAAAACAGCAATTCTATGCCAACTGCTTGTAGTTTATTGCTATCAGAGAAGCTGATTTTGGAAGCTATGCAGTGTATTTATAACTATTTGCAAACAGAAATAAACACGCACACTTACCTATCAATATAATCAGCATCAGAATCAAAGGTTTCCAATCTTCCAGTGATAATCCAGCCATATACATGTATTAGTTTTCCTGTTTTAGGGTGATATTCAAAATTTTTATGTATCTAGCTCAAACTCAAGGAGCTCGGGTAGCATAGTGGTTACAAGCCGGGCTGCTAACCTCAAGGTCAGCAGTTCAAAAGTACCAGTGGTTCTGCTCCTTTAGAGATTTACAGCCTCAGAAACCCTATACAGAGGCACATAACCACCAACCACAGCTCAAACTCAAAATGTATAACACAAGCTGTGTTTCCTTTTGGTTACCTCTACCCCCGCTGGTAATGAATGTCCTAAGAAATTAACACTTTTTAAATAAATTATACAATGAGTAAAGTCAATGATTTGCTCCAGTGATCAATATTACACATGTTGTTGTTGTTGTTAGGTGCCGTCGAGTCGATTCCTACCCATAGCGACCCTGTATAGGGTTCCCAAGGAGCAGCTGGTGAGCTTGAACCACCAACCTTGCAGTCCAAACGACTTTGCAGTGTGACGTGTTAGCCCATGCGCCACACCAATATTACACACAGGAAAGGCTAAAATAACCAATTATTTCCGTAGGGATAGATAGATAGACAGACAGACAGACAGACAGACAGCTGTCATTGGGTCTACTCAAATTCATGGTGACTTTATGCAACAGAATGAACCATTGTTTGGTCCTGTATCAGCTTCATGAATTCTGGCATATCTCCATCATAGATATATCTATAGGAGGGGGCTTCAAAAAGTTCATAGAAAAATGGAAAGAAAAGATGAGCTTTTTGAAGACCCTTCATATATGGAGCACAAAAGAAATCATGGATTTTCCTCACAGCCCCAAAGATTGTGAGACTTTCAGGAGTGAAGGCTAGTTTCCACATACTACTCTGCTCCACACTCTTGTCTACGTGTAGACCACCCATTATTGGATTAAGAACAAATACCTTAGGTGTTCCCACTTCATGAGACTTTTCTCTAGACACTTGCTGATATGGCTATAAAGAAGATCTGATCACATGATTTGAATGTGTATTCAGGGATCCTACACTTTTTCCCATATCTTAAAGTACAGCAAGTGTCCTAGAAAACCCAAATGAACAGTACCTAAGTCCAAAGGGCACAAGATAGCAGCAAAGTAGTATCTTAAAGTATTCAAAATATTTTACTTAGCCCTTCCTCTGTGCTAGGCTCAAGTTCAAGGATAAAGTTAAGTGGAGCTCCCCAAACAGGGGGTGTCTGCCATACTCGCTGATACCTAAATAACATCTACTGTTGAGCATCCTCTCCGGGGCTTGATGGGATTCCCACTGGGTAGCACGTTTCTACTTAGTGCGCCCCTCTTTTTAGTTAGCAAGAGTGAAGGCACACTCATTCTCAACCCCCATTCATCATGGTGCATTCTCAGTATAATCCTTCAACCAAACAGTGCATGACGTGATTCCTTTCACATTTGGAAAACACTAAAACTCCGTATGGTGGACCTGCATGAGGCAAGCATTTTAAGCACACAAACCTTAGCAAGTTGATATAGTTAAAGTTCGCCACACAACCCCACAACCTGGAATTATATGTCTTCCAAATGATCAAAGGATATAATTGTCTTCCAGCATCACAGATGTGTAGGGATGAGAGAAAACAACCAAACCACAGCCACTGCCATCAAGTCAATTCCAACTCATAGCAACCCAATAGCAGGTTTCTGAGACTGCAGGTCTTTATGGAAGCAGACAGCCTTATCTTTCTCCCACAGAGTGACTGGTGGGTTTGAACTACCAGCCTTGAGGTTAGCAGACTAGCGTCTAACCCACAGTGCCACCAGTGCTCCTTAGGGATGATAAGAGGCAGAAAAGTGGAAGGAAAAGATAATGAATTTTTCCATGAACTTTTTGAAGCTCCCTACAGTGTCGGAGGAGAATATTGAAAGTGCCATGGGCTGCCAAAAGAATCGATAGATCCGTTTTGGAAGAAGTGCAGCCAGAGTGCTCCTTGGAGGCCAAGATGGCCAAACTTCGTCTCTCATACTTCAGACATATTGTCAGGAGGGACCAGTCACTGGAGAAGGATACCATGTTTGGTAAGGTCGAAGGTCAGAGAAAAAGGGGAAGACCCCCAATGAGATGGATTGGCCAACTGGCAGCATCGATGGACTCAAGCATGAGGTTGGCCCAGGATCGGGCAGTGTTTCGTTCTGCTGTGCAAAAAGTTGCTGTGAGTCGGTATTGACTCGACACCTAACAACAACAACATATGTGGAGCACAAAAGAAATAATGGGTCATCTCAGAGTCCATTGGTAATTAAAGTCAAACCTCAAAAATAGAAGGACTAAGGGTACATATACATGGGACTCAGTTCTTTTCATGAACACTTGAGACCACCAGAAAACATCACCAACAAATGTGTTCCCTTCACTCTGGGTTTGTGTTTCATTAATGACAAGTGACTTTCATCTGCAGTCCTAGAATGCCTTTGGGTTGCGCTAAAACAATGGTAACCTTCCAAGAACTATTAAAGCCATTCTACAGAAGAATAGGTAGAAAGAGAGGAAAGCTAATGACTTCGACAAGGGTCATAAAGTTGGCAAAACCTAGGTTCTGAAATTCTCTGCTAGTGCTAACAACGGACCGAATAATTTCTCCTTATTACAGTAGAGCTAAATTATTGATTTCCCAGATTTGGTGGGCAAGATTTCTTACTTAATTGATGGGTATCATTTAAAAAACTAATAACAGATTATAGAAATTAGAAGTTCCTGTGAGGTTTTTTTGTTTGTTTCTAAACAAAAACACCCCAACAGAGGCTGACTAATGTCTAAGTCAGCTAGCTCATGATGTTGGGGGTGGAGCAGGGAGGGGATTCTTTATCACAGTGGAGTACTGTTAACTACATATAGAAACTCAACTGCTCATCAAACGTCATCTCTCCTACCTCCATCACCTCCCACATCAACCTGGCTGCTAACTCTGGGCAGGCTTCCCAAATGAAATGAAAGTAATCGTCTGGAAATGATTGCAAAGATGTAGCTGCATGGATCCTGCCCTGAGGGAACACTCCAAAGGGGGCAAACACCAATCGTTCCGTACAAAAGTGAAGGAGACAGCATGTGGAACTCAGACGCAGTGAAACAAATGGGCTTGAGAGATCGGGGTGTCATCTGATGTCCCATTTTACACCTCTAGAGGCTGGCTCCATCCTCATCTCTCAGCCTAACAAGACTTCTGGCATCTAGACAGAAGCCTTCTAACACCAGAGTAGCAGTATCCCAAATGTCTGCATGTGATTTTCATAGACCACATCTCTTTTTAATAAACATTATCATGGAGTCCTGGTGTGGCGCTGTGGGTTAATGCGCCAGACTGCAAAGTCGTTTGAACTAGAAGGTTGGTGGTTCAAGCTCAGAAACCCTATACAGGGTCGCTATGGGTTGGAATCGACTCGATGGCACTTGACAACAACAACAATCATGTCTTCGTTAGTCAGACTGAGAGGCACAGATCTGTAAAGAGCCCACACGAATAAAACAACACTTTTATAAAATTTAAACACACATAATCTGTGTCTATAGACACACATACAAATGCTTTTCAATAGTGTAAATATTCATTTGACATTTTGACCAGTCAATCCATTTAAAATAACTATATCAGTTTATGCTTTTAGACACAACCACATATAAAAACATAGCAAGTGCTTTTTTCACACTTGGTGGTTATGTGCTGTGGAGTAGGTTCCGACTCATAGCGACCCTGTACAGGGTTTCCGAGACTGTAAATCTTTACTGGAGCAGAATGCCTCATCTTTCTCCCGCAAAACAGACGGTAGTTTAGAACTGCTGACCTTGCGGTTCGCAGCCCGATCTGTAACCACTACATTTAGGCTTCTCTAAAAATCCCTCTGAACAAATGAAAAACAAAAAACAAAAACAAAACTGAACTAGAAGTAAGAAAATGCAAAGAATCAGCAAATTATATATGTAATCCTGGTGTGGCGGTCTGCAGTTCAAACCCACCAGCAGCTCCTCAGAAACCCTATACAGGGCCACTATGTGTCAGCACTGACTCAACAGGACTTAACAACAGCAGCAATGTTTGCTACTTAATTTTAAGGCAGAATTAGCAGTTCCAGAATCTATGTCTTCATTGCAACTCCGTCTCCTTTTATGTAAATTCCCCAACTTTCTCTATCTCTTCTTCTGTCCGCTCAGCCTCTACAGATCTGTGTGCTTTCTGACAAAGAAATGAACTCCCTAGATAAGAATCAGAGTTAATGACTTTTCAAGTAGTGTCCAACATTACTCAACACAGTACATAACGATGGGTATGTGGGCCCACCCTGGATCCTGATGTGACAGCATAGAATAAGCACTCGACCTCAAGGTTGGTTTGAACTGAAAGTCAGCAGTTCAAACTCACCAGCTGCTCCTCGGAAATCCTATCCAGGGTTGCTATGAATCAGAATCAACTCTATGGCACTCAACAACAAAAACACATTCAAAGATCAGCTATACCAACTATTAGCTATTGGACTTTAGACAAATTACTTAGTCTCTGGGTATCTCATTTCCTTATTTTCAAAAAATGGGAACAATAATAGGAGTTGCATTGTCATTAGGATTTTGTGAGGATCTTTAAGGCTTAATCAATGGCTTAGAACAGAACCTGGCATATAGCAAGAGTTGGATAAAGATTTGTTATTAAGCATATGACTACTAAGTTATGAACAATGATGTTTTCTGTTTTCCTCCATTCTCCTGCTTCCCCTGCTGTGATTTTGCTAGCCTGTTTTCATGTTGGGGTTCCTTTTATCAGTGAAGTAACAGAGAAATGCCTGGTGGTGAAACCAAACTATTTAAAAAAAGAAAAAAGAAATTTGTACTTATTTTCAAAATAGCAACAGAGAAGCTAAGTTTGCCTGTTTAGAGAGACCATTAACTTGGGTAGAAGAATTTATAACAAGTTTCAGCAAAGGGATTCGTCATTATTTCTGTTTTAATAGAAGCTGCCTTACCTGGAACTCCACTTGGTGGGTTAACTTGATAAATAATGGGTGTCTGTGCCTTGGAAAACTGTTTAGAAAACATTATCAAAAGTGAGTATTTCATTAGCGTCTCACTACCACAAACACAAGAAGTATACGTCATTTCTCAAAAAGTATTCATCTAGGCTAATATATCATTTTTCTTCAAATCACCCTCACATCTATTTCTTTTTATCTTCATATTTCCATGAAATTAAGATAACAGATGCTATTATATTCCTTCTATAGATGAGACAAAGGGTATTTGAGCCAGGCCATACAACTTTTTGGACTCCTGGTGTGGCGCTGTAGGTTCAGCATGGGACTGCAAACCACAAGGTCAGCAGTTCAAACCCACCGGCAGCTCCTTGGAAACCCTATACAGGATCGCTGAGTCAGAACCAACTCTATAGCACTTAACAACAATAGCAGGGTACAGTTATTTATCTTTAACTATATTGCTCTGGTAGCATAGTGGATACAAATCGGGCTGTGAACCTCAAGGTCAGCAGTTTGAAACTACGAGCTGTTCTGCGGGAGAAAAGATGAGGCTTTCTGCTCCCATAAGATTTACAGCCTCAGAAACCCTGTACAGGGTCGCTATGAGTCGGAACCAACTCCACGGCACATAACAACAACAACATATTGCCCTACAAAAAGGACCTCTGGTTGCATAGTGGTTATGAATCAGGCTGCTAACCTCAGGGTCAGCAGTTCTAAACGACCAGCTATTCTGTGGGAGAAAAAGGCGGCTTTCTGCTCCCGTGAAGATTAACAGCCTCGGAAACCCTGTACAGTGTTGCTATGAGTCAGAACCAACTCCACGGCACACAACAACAACAACAACATATTGCCCTAAGCCTTGGCAAGCCTGTTTCTACCTGCTCATCTGCCAGGAACACAGTTTACCAGAAGGAAATGTGACTCGTCATACTTTAGATTATCAACCTTTTAAATCCATACTGTAATATGATTCCTTTAAGTCTTCAAGTTTTGCGATTTTTATTTTTCTAAATGAGAATTCACTTATTTAATTGGAAGGCTTGAAACGTAAATCAGCCAGCATCTTGGTAGGTATTAGTGAGCTATGAAAAATGGTACATCTGATAGGCACACAGGTGAAGTGCTTGTTGGGAAACTGGACTGGACTGGTTAGGAGGAGACTGATTCAGATGATTCAAAGACTAAGAAACAATATGAAAACGGCATTGATGGGAGATGTTAAAGCCTGCAAACACCAGAACATAGCACTCCAAGTCATCTGGCAATCCCTCTTCTCCCCACCACAGCATCTACTAAACATAAGATCTGTAAAGACAGGAAAATTCCTGACTTAGCTGATGTACATAGCCTGGTATGTAGAAGATGTTCAAGTTCTTGTGAATTAAGGGAATTGTCCCCTAGAAGTAGAGAGAAGAATGAGACAATCTTAGGAAGTTCATCTCACCTATAGGCATTAAGGTCTTAGTAGAATTCTCACCTTCCATGTAGGAGACCAGAGTTCAATTCCCATGCACATGCATTACCCATCTGTCATTGAAGGCTTGCATGCTGCTAGGATGTTGAATGGGTTTCAGCAGAGCTTCCAGACTAACAAGGACTAGGAAGAAAACTTGGTGATCTACTTCCAAAAATCAACCAATGAAAACCCTATGGATCACAGCAATCTGATCTGAAACCAAACATGGGAATGGGCAGTATTTAGTTCTTTACGATATTTAGTATTAGTTTAGACTCATGGAGTCACCAAGACTCCGGGGCTAGCTCCATGGCAACTAACAACAACATGAAACATATTACCAACAGGAAATTTTACTGGAGGCCGAGTGTGAAGAAAAGGGGAAGTATAAGGATGAACTAACCAGGCCAACATATGACCAGTAAGCCAATGACTCACCAAGGATCAGACCTAGTCTCCTGCTTCCACCATCCCAACTCCCTACTTCTACAGATGCTTAGACCTCCTGCATTCCACATAAGCTACAACGCTTCCCACTCTTCAAACAAATTACAAATAACTTTATTTTGTTTCGTCTCCTTCTACCACCCTAGGAGTCCCCTTTCCCAGGGAGAATATCACTAAGCAATAACTCTGTTGTTAATCAACAACCCTAATCAGACATCTAAAATCAAGACTTTTTAAACAAAGCTGATTGTGGCTTGGCAAGTTTGGGTTTTAAGTATTGATCTGCATAGCTCCACAGTCTGCTGATATGATTAATGTTCCCCTCTTTTTAAAGGAAAGGAGTAGAAAATATGTGCAGTCAGGCAGTCAAATTAAGTATGCTGTGACCTCACAGATTTGGAGCTGGCTTTGATCTTACCAGAAGATAAAGATGAATGTAATTCCACACATACCTGCCAATCCCCATGCCTCCTCCCACATCCTGACCTTTCTCTCCTGCTGGGAAAACCTTCAGGCCAAAGTGATTTCAATTGGAACTTTAGGAAGTTGTTGTTCTTGTAAGTGCCATCGAATTGGTTCTGACCCACAGCGACCCTATATAGGGTTTCCAAGGAGAAGCTGGTGAGCTTGAACCACGGACCTTGCAGTTCAAACGACTTTGCAGTCTGACTCATTAGCCCACAGCGCTACACCAGGACTCCCCAAAGTAGAGCGATGGTTATTGCCCCATCTCACTGCAAGGTCAGTGGTTCAAACTCATCAGCCACTCCTCAGAAACCCTATACAACGTCGCTATGAGTTGAACCGACTCAATGACACTTAACAATAGCGACAACACAGGTATTAGAACCTGAGGTAGATGGTTGTTGGTGGTAGTGTGTCACTGAGTCGGTTCCAACTCATAGCAACCTGTATAGGTTTTCTGAGGCTGTAAATCTTTACGGGAGCAGAGAGCCTCAACTTTCTCGCTCAGATCAACTGGCAGATTCTAACTACTGACCTTGTGGTTAGCAGTCCAGCTTGTAATCCACTACGCTGCTATGAACTGAATCTAAACTAAATAAAACACACCTCTCAATTTTCAAGGTTGAAATATTATAAGTCCTTGTTGTTGTTGTTGTTGTTGTTGTTAAGTGAAATTAAGTTGGCTCCAACTCCTAGCGACTCTGTATAGGGCTTCCAGGGAGTGAATGGTGAGTTTGACCCACCAACCTTCTGGTTCAAAGCAACCTTGTGGTCTAGTGCTTTGTCTCACAGTACCACACCAAGACTCCACAGAGGATATTGTTGTTGTTGTTAAGTGCCATCAAGTCAGTTGTAACTCCCAGCAACCTTGTATAGGGTTTCCAAGAAGGGGCTGGTGGGTTTGAACTGACAGCCTTGTGGTTAGCAGTCTGGTGCTTATCTTACAGCACCACACTGCTACCTTTATTACTCACTCTCCAAGTGGTGAAGCCCGCCCAGGGTTGAACTTCAAAAAGTGCTTCACTTACGATTCTCTCTAACTGACACAAGACAAAATGGCACATTTCTAAAAGAAACAGGCCCTTGATCACTCACCAAGGCAGAGACATGGCAAAGTGAAAAATTAATGAGCTTCCAAATCAAGCTTCCTGCATGCTACTCCTTGAGCTGAAGTGAGGTCAGCAGCAGCAAGATGGGGCAGAGAAGAGGGATTGGATGGAAATGGGAAAGTCACAGCCATCGGTTTCTTGATAAACCTTCTGTGAGTTGTTCAAACTTGTCAGTGCCTGCAGCAAGCTCTTTAGAATGGACTGGAGAGGTGAAATTAATTTTTAATACTCATGGCTCCCCTAGTTCCATTCCTCAAACAAAGAGAAACACTGTTTTATTTAGATTGGAATGTCTCATTAGCTACGGACCCTGGTGATTTTTCATCAACTCACCAAGCTGAACCAAGGAAGGGCTTGTTTGCTTTTATGTGCAATTTTAGGAAATGTTTTCCCCTCGCTGCCCTTACTAAACTTTTCATAAGTTGGAAAAGTAGTGTCTGGGGTGAGAGGAGCCTCAAAACTAAACTCATCCTGGTGACGAAGGAGCATGCTTAGCTAATATCTCCCTTCTGTTATAGTCCACGAAACGGTGTGGTCTTAATAAGAAAAGACACTTTTTTGTTTCTTCTGCATAGGCACAGAAGCAAAACTTAAAGCAAAATTCTTGGACTAGAAAACAAATTGTTGAATGTGAGTTGACAGAAAATTCCCAAGTTTCAAGAATGAATTGCCATTATAAAATGCGGAAGCTCTTAGAGATTAATTTAGAGGAAGTTTTCTTTCAACCAAAGCCACTGACATTGAACCCGTGTTGACTTTGAGACTGTAAATCTTCAGCCTCATCTTTCTTCTGAGGAGTGGCTGGTGGGTTTGAACTGCCGGCCTTGAGGTAAAGCAGCCCAACACCTAATCCACAGCACCAGCAGGGCTCCTTCTTGCTCTAAAAACCAAATGAAACCCACTGCAATCAAATAGATTCTCACTCATAGCAATCCTCTGTAGGATTTCTGAGGCTGTAAATATTTACTGAAGCAGAAAGCCTCATCTAGAACACTAATTAATGACTAAACTGTTTTCTTTAGAACAACTCTTAAACAAAGATTCCCTATACAAAGCTGTTGCTGCTAGTTACCATTAAACTGAACCCCAAACTCAGGTATAACAGAACTAAACTGTTGTGAACTATAGGGGGTTTTTCCCTTGGCTGATTTTTAGAAATACATCATCACATGTTTTTGGTTTTTTTCCAGTCTGTATATAAGGATGCTGTTGTTGTTGTTAAGTGCATCGAGTTGGTTCTGACTCATAGCAACCTTGTGTAGCATTTCCAAGGATCAGCTGGTGGGTTTGAACTGCCAACCTTGTGCTTCACAGTCCAGTGTTGATCCACATTGCAGTACCAAAAGTCTCTATATATGTACAACCATGCAACTAGGAAAGCTGACAAGTCTCTTTCTTTTATGTAAAGTTCAGGACCTACTTCTTCAAAGATCACTTTAGTGTAAAATTAATTTTAAGTGGTTAGAAGAGTAAACTAAACATAAAATTAAGTCCCGGTATATATGTGCCCATGGACTCAGGCTCTGAAATAAGTTATGCATTAGGCTTATAAACTAATAATACCCTTTCTCTCTCCTTCTTAGTTGCTCTGAGTTTAAAGGACGGTTCCACCAGCAAATGCCTCTTCAGTCTAGTGGTGGAAAAGATCAGCAAAAACAGACCTTAAAGCAACAAGAGGAGATAGCAGCTGGATTCTTTCACCAAAGAAGTTGTGTCCTTGAGTCCCTTCACCCTCCTGAGACTCAGGACAGTCTCAGCTGTAAACTGAAATACTGATATCCAGTGGCAATCTCTGTGGCCCTCCAGTGGGCTTCAGTCTGATTTCACCTGTTACTCCCTGCATAACATGGGCAAATTATTTAATCTCTCTGAACCTCAGATTTGTTGTTGTTGTTGTTAAGTGCCATTGAGTCGGTTCCGATCCATAGCTACACAGTATAGGGTTTCTAAGAAGCAGCCGGTGAGTTTGAACTGCCGACCTTGTGGTTCAAAATGACTTTGCAGTCCAGCGCATTAACCCACAGCACCACACCAGGACTTCGAGCCTCAGATTACTCTTGTGTAAAAGGATGATAATAATAGCTATCTTATAAGATGGTTGTGATCGTTAAATTCCACAATGTACTTAAAATGCTTAGCTAGAACTAGGCCTGCAAATCTCCAATACATACCTGGCATTAGGGTAGTCTAAGACAGCCTGTCTCTACCATCCATTTTTCTTACCCTGTCAAAGCAAGACTCCCCAGTGATTTACAATGTTTGCTCCTGTCTGTAACACAAGCATACCCTCACATTCCTCCATTCTTAGAACCTACCTTGAAAGTGCAGCTGTCACATGGCCCTTGGCTCAGGCTGTTGAACACCTGTCCCCCAGCGTGCACATCCAGGTAGTGTAATCCCTCATGCGCTTCAGATAACAGAGATCTAAGAGCAGAAAATGGAAATTCTCATGAATCAAAATCCATGAACTCATGAAGCTAACAGGTCCTCTCTACCACTTCAAATTTCCTCTTTGTGCTGCTGAAAGAGAGTCAACCAAGACACCTATATTTCATTTTTCACCTCCTACTGCCGCTCACCCTTACTGGATTTTAAAGACTGAATCCTTTAACAAAACAGATGGCTATAAACTTTGCAAACAGATTCAAAGTCAGAAAGCTGGATAGTGCAAGGAATGTATATACATGCACACAAGTGTGAACATACACCTTGAGCATTACAAAAAGGTGTTCCTTCCTCAGAGCTGACAAAAACGTAGACTGGATTGCAGCTCCTCTTGTCCCCTTTTCAAAGAAGAGAAATATTACGCTCAGTAGGATGATCAGGGAAGAAGTGATCTTTGTAGTCTGGTTGGGTAGGATCACTAGGCAAAGATGTAACGGGAGATCTTTGCTAGCAGAGGGAACAGAAGACACAAGGAAATGGTGTTGTGGTTCCTGTTCATCAATGATACATTTCATGCAGCTTCTCTAAGACATGAGTAAAGAAAGAAGAGGCTAATGGGACCTAAAGATTCCAACAGTAAGTTGAGTTGTTGGGAAGTGCTACTGATCGGTTCTGACTCATAGCGACCATGGAGAGGGTTTCCGAGGAGCTGCTGGTAGGTTTAAGTGCCGACCTTGTGGGTCCCAGTCTAGTGCTGACCCTAAAGCGTTACACCAGGAATCTGAAAGTTGAGTAGGACAGTAGATTCCCTGGAATCCTGTACAGTATCTCCTAAAGATAGGTAATATAGTCAGCAAACACACTGAAGATTAAAGTGAATCTCCTTTCTGATTGTTTTTCTCTTTACACATGATCATTACAATTATGCCCATTCCAATGGAAAGGCAAAGTAGCACCATTTATTGAAATCTTAAGGATCCTTACAAAAAGCAAATGCAAACACAATCCAGTCCATTCTTATAATTTACTCAAAATTTTTCTCTATGCTCTTAACCTTCCTTAGCCTTGGTGTGAACCATTTAAAAAGTCTATTCACATGGAACATTTTAAGAACTAAAATGGACCATTGCAATCACAGCAGGAGTTGCTTTAACTTGTTAGAAAGAACTACTGAGATATACTGAAAACATTCTTCCTTTTCTTGAACCAGCATACCTGGTCCGGCACATCACCAAAGGTAAACCTAAGAAGACAGGGGAGACATCACAGGGTACGACTGGGAGCGTAGGCACCATCACATTCACCAGGTTAATCTCCAGCTGAGAGCCGTTGCTGGGATAGAGAAGATCCAACTGCAAACCTAAGCACAAAGGAAAAGGGAAACCTCAAGCTGAGTACAGTGATAACTCACCAAGATCATATAAAAATATGGCCACACGGGGGCAGTGTGAGACATTATGTTCACCTAAACATTAAGTTACTACTCAATTCCAAAGGCCCTCGTGGCTGCTCTATATAAGAGTTTTCTCTTCATCAGATTCACATAAATCCAGGAAAGTATTTTTCAACCCTCAAAGTTACTCTTTACTACGGCAGATATGAGTATGTTAAGTTATAGTTTAGACACTCCCAAACACAGAATTATTTACAAGGAAGACAACCAAGATACTGGGGGGCACATGACCAAGTGCTACGCTGTATACTTTCTTATGTCATTGTATTTAAGCTTCTTAGACAGCCCATCCCACAGCTTGGGATCAAGAAATGAGCATAGATATACGGTTGTGTGATGTGCTCTGCTTCTGTGACATTGTTGTTGTTGTTGTACGTGTCATCAACTCGCTTCTGACTCATAGTCACCCTGTTTCCAGGGAGCAGCTGGTGAATTTGAACTGCAGACCTTTTGGTTAAAAGTCCAGTACTTATTCTACAGAATCACACCAGGACTCAGTGACATTAGCAAGTGACTATCTGTAAAGATTTACACCCTCGGAAACCCTGTACAGTGTCGCTATGGGTTGGAACCGACTCGACGGCACTTAACAACAACAAATCTGTAAAACTAGTTGGCTGGTTGATCCATCTTCCTTCAAGCTCGCCCTGCCAGCTCACAATCTCAGGTTAGTGAAGTGTTCCAGGTTGTCAGTTTGTCAACCCGCTGTCCTTACACAAAAAACAGCACCAAAGTCTCTTATTCTTTTGCTTATGATTCATAAACAAAAAACTGACTTTTGTTAAGACAAACCTACCATCAAAAATGACTGTGATCCATGTTCCCCCTGCAAGACTACCTTCTTCTGGCTCGATATGAAGACTCAGAGAGGACACTGTAAATGAGTGAGAAAAACACTGGTTTTGAGGGACAGATTCAATCCAACAGCTAACCCAATGTTTTCAAGCAAAATTTAGCATGCACCGGAATCACAAGAAGAGCTTTTTAACCAACAGACTGGTCAAGGGTGGACCCAAATTTTGCATTTCTAACAAGTGCCCAGGAATCCTGGTGTACCTCTGTAAGATGCATACTGGACTGCTAACCACAAGGTCAGAGGTTCAAATCCACCAGCTGCTCCTCAGAAACGCTATACAGGGTGGTTATGAGTTAGAACCAACTTAGTGGCACACAGCAACAACAACAAAAGTTCCCACATGATACTGGTTTAGGAAACACACTTACAATCCCTTCATCTTCAGGGAAGCCTGGTTAATCCTCAGATCTTAGACACCTAAAATCCCCAGCATTTACTAGGACAATCCTGAAGTTCTACTTCATTGAAGAGAGCCTAAGGATACATTTGATTCTTAACTAAACCCTTTTCACTCCCCTCTCTTCCACTCTTTACTCAGATTGCTTATTGTTGTTGTTACTGTTGTTGTTAAGTGCCATTGAGTTGGTTCCCACTCATGGTAACCCTGTAGAGGGTTTCCAAGAAGCTGCTGGTGGATTTGAACCACTGACCTTGTGGTTCACACTGACTTTGTAGTCCAGTGCTTATCTTACCATACATAAAATCACTTATTTCTTGTATTTCCACTTCCCAGGAAGGAAGAGCGACTTCTAGAAGCTGGCTCGATTTCAGTTCTCCTGCTCAGTAAACTGTCCTCTAGTTTCTGATCCTGAATACGCGGCCGGGGTCATACCTTTATCATACCCAAATGCATGTAAGATTCCCTAGTTTAATTTCCTAGTTTGTTGTCCAGACACCCCTCATTCCCCATCCTGTAGTTTGTTTTCATCCTCTACCCTGGCCTTGCATGGTAAGGGACTTAAGCATTGGTCATTACTGGAATTTATTTAAATGAAACCAGTTATGGACCTCAGATACTAAGTTAGATTGGATTCTTTCTTTCATAAAGGGTTCTTTTATATTCCTTTACTTTTAACAGTAGCTTTATTATATTCATTTTTTAAATTCCTTTTTGGAGTTTTATGATGTAATTCTTTTTATATTTTATTACTTTACATTCCCAAGGAAATCAGCTGAGTATGACACTAAAAAAAAAACCCTCCATCTATAAAGATTGTTTCGAAAATGCACCAATCTTGAACAAGGCAAATCCAACTCAAGGAAGTTAGAAAAAAATCAGTCACCTCCTCATGAGGTCATGGATAAAGAAAGTGCTATCTTATGAATACTTTATAAATTTTCATATCAGAAATGTTAAAGAATAATCCAGGACACCCTGACTTATTACCCCGTGGTTCTATTCACAGTTAGTTAGTTATTCAAATGGTACACTAAACACCTGAGGGTAGTGGAGAATCATTCACAGCTGCTCAATAAGACCTGCCAGACCAGCCTATCTCGACTCCTCTAAGGTATATTAGGTACTTCCACCTCTGGTAATAGAGTTCTGGTGTGGTACTATGGACTAATGCATTAGACTGTAAAGTCACTTGAACTGCAAGTTCAGTGGTTCAAACTCCTTGGAAACCCTATACTGGGTAGCTATTGGTCAGAATCGACTCGATGGCACTTAACAACAACAACCTCTAGTAATATAATGGTTACGAGTTGGGCTGCTAACTTCAAGGTCAGCAATTCAAAACTACCAGCTGTTCCATGGAAGAAATATGAGGCTTTCTGCTCCCGTAAAGATTTACAGCCTCGGAAACCCTGTACAGGGTCGCTATGGGTCGGAATCGACTCGATGGCACTTAACAACAACAACAACAATAACAAGATAGAGTTCTGGGGTAGCACTGCAGGATGATACATTGGATTACAAGGTCAATTTGAACTGCGAGATCGGCAGTTCAAACCCACCAACCACTCCTCCGAAGCTCTAGGCAGGGCTGCTATGAGTCAGAACTGACTTGTTGGCACTTAACAACAAGATAACAGATTTACAAAGCAATTGGAACATGGTATAAGAAAAGGAGATCTTAATGTAAGTGGTCATTGCACTGCAGGGTAATGCAGTAGACAGAAAGGTCAGTTTGAATCACAAGGTGGATGATTCACACCCACCATCCACTCCCTGGAAACCCTATTCAGGGTCTCTGTAAGTCAGAACCAGTTCAACAGCACTTAGCAACAAAAACAACAATGAGATAAGGAGAGGACTGCTAACCACAAGGTTGGTGGTTCAAGTTCACCTGAATCACTCCAAGGGAAATAGATGAGATTTTCTGCTCCCATAAAGATTTACAGCCTCAGAAATCCTATATAGGATCACTATGCGTTGGAATCAAATCAACAGCACTTAACAAAATCAAGACAATAAGATACTCCATTTGGGAATATAAAGTAATAAAATCTAAAAGAAATTATATAATATAACTCAAAAAGGATATTTGATTTTATATTATTAGTGAACACGAAAAAGCTAAACCTAAAAGCAAACATTTCAACATCTCCCCCCAAATAATATTTTAAATATAAATAAACTAGCTCTTAAAGTAACTTGTTAATGTTATCAGAAGCTCTGCTGGTAGGCTGATAATCAAAAGTTTAGCATTCAAATCCATCAGCCATTCTGTGCAGAAAATATGTGGTGGTCAACTTCCATAAAGAAATTCTATGGGGCAGTTCTACTTGGAAATCCTATGGTGCATTTCTACTCTGTCCTATAGGGTCATTGTTGTTGTTGCCGTTAAGTGCCATCAAGTCAGTTCTGATTCATAGTGACCCTGTATAGGGTTTCTGAAGAATAGCTGGTGGGTTTGAACTACAGACCTTGTAGTTCACAGTCCAGTGCTAATCCTATAGCACCACACCAGAAGTCCTTAATGAGGCAGAATCAATTTGACAACAATGAGATATAATGTTTTTATTTATAATCCTCTCAAAAAAATCTTGCTCACCTGTCAAAAGCAGTCCTTCAATCGTCATCAGAGAGATTAGCCTGACAGTCATCTTGGCCTGTTAAATGAAGCCTCCAAAGATTTGTTCAGACATTAACAGCTTTTTCATTTTTTATTGCAGCAGTATAGCTTTTGTGTGCTGTAAAAAATAAAATGAAAAATTACTGTCATCATTTTTTGCTGACATACAATTTCTGTGCTATATTGAAACTTTAGAAATTAGAAAGATGTTACAAATCTGTCTCCAAATGAACTCACCATATTCCTAATCACTAGAGAAAAGAACCATCTAAGAATCTTAAATAAATTCATCACCATTACCCTATTGTGAAGATTAATGCTATGTCATGATTGTTGGTAACAGCTTCCACTACATGATCTAAAGTAAGGGGAGTTTCCTTTGGGGTGTGACTTGCATCCAATTTATATGCATGTTTGGCCAAGCTCTCTTGCTGTCAGTCCTGCATCTGACTCATCATCATCTGACCTGCACTTCAGGTGAGCCAGCAGCCTGCTGCCCAACCTGTAGATTTGGGGGTTACCTGATTCTGCAGCCCCATGAGTCAGTAATCTGGTCTGCTGATTTGGGGCTTTGCAGTCCAGCAAGGAATCCTGGTGCAGTACTATAGAATAAGCACCGAAGCAATAACTGCAAGATTGATTGTTAAAATCCAAGAGTCATTCCTTGGAAACCCTATACAAGGTTGCTGTGAGTCTGAACCGACTTGACGGCACTTAACAACAACAACAACAACAGTCCCTGCAAACACATGTGTCAGGAGAAGCCACCAGCCTAATACGTGACCCATGGATTTGGGACTTGCCAGCATCCACAACTGCATGAGTTATTTCCTTTAAAATAAATATTCATATATATGTGGGCTTCAAAAAGTTCATGAAAAAATTTCATTATCTTTCAATTCCACTTTCCCACTAACTTTTTGAAGCCCTCTTCTACACTTCACTGTTTTTGCTCTTCTAGAGAAGGATTTGATAACAAGAGTGGTTCTAGAGGAACAGAATTATAAGGGTGAGGATTCTGAATGTCAAGTCTGGCTAGTCTTAAAGGTGCTGATGACTTGGCGTCCAGTAATAGAGAGGACACTAATAGCCCATGGCTTGAGGTAGCAAAATAAATAAGCAAAGTATTCCCACCTAGAGATCAAACATTTGTGAGAAACAAGGATCTGGGTGATTATATATTTGATACTTTTCTAGAATTTTGTCAGAATGTGAGGTATAAGGAGATTGGTTGGTTCATCCTACATTTAGTAGATAATGTGGTAAAGGGACCACAAGGTCAGCTTGAACCACAAAGTTCAAACTCACCAGCTGCTCCACAGAAACTCTTACAGGGGTGCTACAAGTTGGAACCACTGTGACAGCACTTAATAACAACAATAACAAAGTGGTAAAAGAAAGGGAGAGCTCAAAGCTTCAGAGTCACATTGCAAACACTGCATAAAAGGCCTGAAAGTTGCTATTACTACCCTAAAAGAAATTCTTATTTCTTGTAGTGACAGAGGGAATATTGTCAAAAAGCAAGCCCAGAGTCTCATCTAAGAGAGGCTGAATTACAAAGTCAATAGAATTGCCAAATTTGAGTGGTGTCTGAAATTTAAAGTGAGGACATTCATTGGGAAGAAATGGGATTCTGAAAATGAAATGAGGACATATGGAAAAATAATGAAGAAGTTGAGGACACTGAACCCCTAAATGCCATTGAATCACACCTGCCAACAGATCCAGCCCACTTACTCCCATCTGAAGAGATTACTCTATCTTTGTCTGCGAAACCATCCACCCCAGTGAAACCACGATCTCTTCCACCTCCTCTGTTCAAATGAAACCAGCTGTACCTGAAGAATCTTTGTCTGAGCTATTGCTTGGAACAGTGCCTGGGGAATTTCCTGGGGGCACTGACTGAGACAGATGCTTTATAAGGCATTGTTAAATATCCCCAGGACCCAGCCTAAGCACACATTTTTGCTTCTAAAGTTGTATTAGTCCCAGCAAGTCCCAAAAAATGAAGTACAAAAGTGTGACCTAGGAAGTGGTATGCTTGACACCAAAAGCGATGCTTGGTTTTTCTAGTGTCTATGAGTAGAAGATATTAGAATGGAGGCCTGGCGTGGTACTGCAGGATAAAGCACTGGACCGCAAGGTCAGTTTGAACCACAAAGATCAGTGGTTCAAACTCACCAGCTACTCCGTAGAAACTCGACACAGGGTCACTTTGAATCAGAACCAACTTGATGGCACTTAACAACAACATGAGTAGAAACAAAAACCTGAGGAATTTGTGTGAAAATGACTATTATGAGTGTGGGATAACGGTGTAAGAAACAAAGTTGGATCAGTCTGGGTTTATTGATATGGGTCCACTAATGACAGATTCTTTATTCAATGTTTCACTTGCGAGGTTAGAAAAAGATCTAACAGTTTATTTGGTTGGTACCCTTAAGAATGAATTAAGCAGTGGCTTACACTAAATCAATCTGAAATGTCAGACCTGTCTTGGTATACTGTAGAAGAAAATATCCAAAAACTTAGGGAAATTATCATGTTAGAGAGAATTTCTTAGGTTAGATCACAGACCTACCTATGGAGGACAAACCTTTTACCACACCAAGGACAAAAGTTGTGAAGGGAGCCTCAGCATCCTTGAATACTGCAGTGATTGCTGTTTTATGTAGGTCAGATTTGACCATGGGAACTGCTCTAACTGAATTAAGACACTCTACTACAATGAGGTTGACTAGAATCCAGGGTGATAGGGGCCAAGTGGTGGCTCTTAATCAACAAAGACAGGGTAGATGTGGTTACCATAATGGAAAGTGGAATCTAAGCAGTAATTAGTATAGTCTCACTCTTATGGGTTTATGGCATTGGCTACTTAATCATGTTGTTTCTAAGAATGAAATAAATAAGAAATGTATTAAATATCGGAAGTCCTGGTGTGACGCTGTGGGGTAATGCGCTGGACTGCAAAGTTGGTTTGAACTGCAAGGTCGGTGGTTCAAGCTCACCAGCCACTCCTCAAAACCCTATACAGCCCAAAACAAAAATGGCAGTATGACTGGCTACTACAAAAATAAGCATGCTGTTCTCCGGGCAGCCATCAAGGCAAGCAATCAAGTCCCTTCAGGACAAACTCCTCTCTAAGACTGAAACTCAAAGGGAATACATGAGCAGGCATATACACCTGCTGGTGACCACATTGGTCTACTGGTGAGTGGAAAAGAGGGAAAAGCAGCAATAAAGAAATGGGCTGAGTTCAACCATGGTCCATAGACGCCCGTTGACTTGGAGATGAGAGAGAGAAGAAGAGGAAAGGCTGGTAGGTCCAAAGTGTGGTGAGACTTGAGGACACCTGAGCCAATGGACAAGGACACAGCCACAGAGGGCTAGAGCTGAGAGTGAAGAATACAGCTGATATGAAGTGAGGGGAGAAGCACAAGAACACCCAGACTTGCAGATTGCACTCATATGACCTAGCCTCGATGGCTTAATAATCACAGCTGGATAAGAGGGAGACAAAAAAGAAAACATTTTTTGATAAAGGAAACAAGGGTAAATTGCTACAATTTGATGAAATTGACCTATACTCATGGAGGTGGTGGTGGTGGTGGTTAACGAGTAGGTTTCGACTCATAGCGACACTGTACAGGGTTTCTGAGGCTGTAAATCTTTACAGGAGCAGAAAGCCTCATCTTTCTCCTGTGGAACAGCTCGTAGTTTCGAACTGCTGACCTTGCAGTTCACAGCCCGATTCATAACCACTACACTACCAGAGCCCCTTATACTCATGGAGGTAGTATCTCTAAATCCCAACAGAGAGGGAAGGAGTCTTCACATTAAGTATCATTGCTATCCCCTCTATATACAGGGTAGATAGGGATGGGCAACTTAGGCATTTGCAACCTAAAATGAGGGGACAATAAAAGCTCAAAGAGACTGGCTTACAAGATTTCAAGGGGAAGTTTAGTTTAAGAGTGTACAGGGGAAGACAGAGTCCCCACTGAATAGTTCTCATCTTGTCTAGATGGGTCTGGTAAAAAGAGATGGGAATAAGATTCTTATGATTCAATAGTGAGTAATTGTTATCATGATTAGTTGCGACTGTCACAATTGTAAAGGTAGAAGTTTTGTAACAAAAACGGGAGAGTAGTTAATCTTACAGTCCAGAAACAGAGGACCCTAGGACTGTCAAGGAAGAAGAGTACAACTGGACTACAGGACCTTATCCAGAGAAGCAGCAACACCAGAGATGGAGGCAGAGACAGGGACATGGAGAGAGGGAACAGCTGAGAACTCTAGATTAATGGAAAGGAGGGACTTAGCAAGCAGCCAGGAGGCAGACTTCTAAAGTTTGCCCTTTGGTGGTATAAATTATTATATATGCCTGAGTGTTTAAAAGAAAAAAAAAAAAAAAAA
>NW_006408537.1:2565215-2572901 GCF_000296735.1 Chrysochloris asiatica
ATTCCAGGATAAACAGAAGCTAAGGGATTTTGCCAAAGCCAACCCTGCTATGAAAAACATCCTAAAGGAAGTTCTGTGGACTGAGAACCAACAAGTACAGACAACTAGAGAATGACGTATGTGGTAGCATCACCCTGAACTCAATCGACAAATGAAAGAGTCAAGAACAGAATAAAATTATAAGAACGGAGGATCTGGGAGGTCAGTCTATGATCAAAGCAATCACAAGGTGAAAGAAGGTAAACACAGAGGAACAGAGATCCAGGTGATGAGAAGGTCAGGTAGATTACAGGATAAAATAGACTATCTTAAATGGAGAAAAGAATTCATGGAATATAAAGTAACCACAACAGTGGGGTTAGAGTGGGGGGTTTAGTTTGGGTGTTGGGGAGGGCAATACAAGAAGGGGGAGGAGGTGGAAGAACGAGATATATAGGGGAACACTGAGACACGTTTGCATGGAAAAACAGGGCTCTGTGATACATAGTTAGAAGAGGGCACATAATACTAAATTGCTTGACTGTCTTATGAATATTGGTTTCCCTTGCCTACTATTGTAAAATAGACACTTGAGTGGGATAGAAAGGAATGTTGGGAAACATGATTGTAGAAAACTTGTAAAAATGTCTTCAGCCTATAACTGATTGGAATATCGAAAAGGGATTCTAGAATTTGCCCAGTGAAAGAGGCCTCTTGCAAAGCCTTTGCAGAGTATAGGACCTTATGTGGAATCCTGAGTCCCATCCAGAACCTTATGAGGTGGGGCATTCCCACTAGAAAGGACAAGCAGACTAGCATGGAACAGCTAGAGTAACAGAAGCAAATTCCCCAAAAAAAAAAAATCTGTTTGATAAAGGAAACAAGGGTAAATTGCTACAATTTGATGAAGTTGACCTATACTCATAGAGGTAGTAACTCTAAACACCAACAGAGAGGGAAGAAGTCTTTACATCAAGTATCATGCTATCCCCTCTGTACACTGGGTAGACAAGGACGGGCAACTTATACATTGGCAACCTAAAATGAGGGAGTGATAAAGGCAAAAAGTGACTGGCTTACAAGGTTTCAAGAGGGAGTTTAGTTTAAGAGTGTGGGAGGAAGATAGAGTCCCCATTGAATAGTTCTCATTTTGTCTAGATGGGTCTGGTAAAAAGAGATGAGAATAAGATTCTTATGATTCAATAGTGAGTAATTGTTATCATGACTAACTGCGACTGTCACAATTGTAAAGGTAGCAGTTTTGTAACAAAAACAGGGGAGTGGTTAATTTATAGTCCAGAAACAGGGGATCCTAGGACCATCAAGGGAGAAGAGCACAAGCAGAATGCAGGCCATTATCCAGAGAAGCAGCGACACCAAAGACGGAGACAGAGATGGGGACATGGAGAGAGGGAGCAGCTGAGAACTCCAGATTCATGGGAAGAGAAGGACTAAGAGACAGTGGCCAGGAGGCTGACATGCAGAATGTGCTCTTTGCAGATGTAAATTATTATATATGCCTGACTGTTTTTTTGTTTTGTTTTGTATTTTTTTAAAAAGAGCTAAAGTAAGTAGGGAGAAATACTGTTAACTGATGGTACATGGAGGGGATTATAAGCATTGTAATGAAACAAGCGTATGATTTGTTGAATGTAAAACTGATGGTCTGCCCTGTAAACTTTTACTCAATTCACAATAAAAACCTTAAAAAAAAAAAAAAGAAATATGAGCCATAATACGAGTATATATATATACACACAAACCAATGTTCATAGCAGCACTATTCATAATAGCAAAAAATGGAGACAGCTTAAGTGCCCATCAATGGAAGAATGGATCAACAAAGTTTGTTATGTATACCCAGTGGAATATTATGCTAACTTGAGGAATAACAAGAAAGCTGCAAACACCACATAGCATAGATGAAAACTGAAGACATTATGCAGACTGAAATTGGTTAATAACAAACAAACAAATGTTGCATGAGATCATTATTGCAAAAACATAGGAAAAGATACCTATAGTAAGGGAAAAAAAAATTTCTTTGTTGATTACCAGGGTGGGCAGAGGGACACTACGGTAGAGCACAGGTTAGGGGATAGAAACATTATAGTCTGGGTGTTGGGGAGGGCAATACACAAGAAAGGGGAGGGTAATGGAAGAACAAGGTAGTTAAGGGAACCCTGAGGCAGGTTTGCATGGGCTAAATGAGACAGAGGTTAATAGTGATGGCACTTAACAACAACAACAACAATTAAATCTTTACCTGATCTGTACAAGGGCAAAAGAAAGGCAGTTTAAACAGAATCATCAGTATAGAGAATCGTGGTCCCTCAGTCAAGTCCCACACTTGAACAAGTTTATAGACCACAACCTCTTGAATAAAGAAGAGGCTGGATCTCCTCGAGGAAGGCCCCCACTACACTGCCAAAAATACATAATCATTCTTCCAGACTTACCCCAAAGGTATTTGTAGTCTTTTACAAGAGTAACTTTTCATGGATAAAAAGGAAATAATCCAACTTTGGGGTGACTACAGGGCACTGGCTCTGAAGTGACACTAATTCCAGGAGACCCAAACTGTCACTGTGGCCCATTAGTCAGAATAGGTGCATATGGAGATGTCTTAGTTCTCTAGTGCTGCTATAACAGAAATACCACAAGTGAATGCCTTTAACAAACAGTTCAGCAGGCTAGAAGCCCAGATACAGAAGGCTGCCTCCAGGGGACAACTTTCTTTCTCTGTCAGCTCTGGAGAAAGGTCATTGTCTCCTTTCAGAATACATAGGCTAGGCATTCCTTGAAGATCTCCACGTGTCTTGACATAAAAAAGTTTGTTAGTGCAGGAACCCAAGGTCCATTCCTATCTTTCCTTTCTTGGTGGTAATTGGTCCCCCCCACCTAATCTCTGCTAACTTCTGTCTCCTCTTATCTCCTGTAAGCTAAAAGGTGTTGCAGGTCTTGTCTCAGAGAAACTCCCCTCACATTGGATCAGGACTGTGAAAGTATTAAGGGTGCTGCATCCCAACAGTAATCCTCTTATTGGTTTATCACATCAGAGGACATCAAGGGGTCTCATCACATTACATAACTGAAAATCACTGAGAATCATGGCACAGTCAAGTTGACACATATTTTGGGGGAACACAATTCAAACCGTGACAGACCAGGTTATTAATGGAATCTTAGCCGAGGTTCATCTCACAACTGATCCAATGTGTCCCCAAACCCATCCTGTAGTGATTTCAGCAGTTCTAGGAAGCATAAGGGACTCTGGTGTGATGCTGCAGGATAAGCACTAGACTCTAATTGCAAGGTTAGTCATTCAAACCCACCAGCCACCCTCAGAAACTTATACAGGGTTACTATGAGTCAGAACCAACTCAATAGCACTTAGCAACAACAATAACAACAGGAAGTATAATTGGAATAGCACAGTCAGAAACTTGAAGAACCCCAACTTTGGATTCCCGTGGAGTAAGGACTATTAGGATAGGAAGAGTCAAGTGGAAGCCATTAAAACTGCCACTACCTAGGAAAATAGTCAACTGAAAGTAGAGATTGAAGAAATTACTTCCACCATTAAGGACTTTAAGGATGCAGGGATGGTGATTCTCATCACATCCCCATTCAACTCATTTATGTGGTCTGTGCAAAAACAGATATATCTTAGAGAGTTATAGTGGATTAACAAAAATTTAATTAGAAGGTGGCTTTCATTGCATCAGCTTTTCCAGATATAATTTCATTGCTTGAGCAAATTAATACATTTCCTGGTACCTGGGATGCAGCTATTGATCAACTAATGTCTTTTGCTCTAGACTTGTTCCAAAGAACCACCTTCAAAACAAATTTGCCTTTAGCTGGAAAAGCTAAAATTATCCCTTCACTGTCCTGTCTCAAGAGTACACAAACTATTAAGTTTATGTCATCATTTAGTGCCCAAGAACTATAGTAACAATTCCCTTCCATAAAATATCACATTGGTCCATTACACTGATGACATTGTGCTTTTTGAACCAAGTAAGGAAGAAGTATCAATGACTACAGATTTATTTGGTAAGCCATTTGCATGCTGTTACTGTTGTTGTTGTTAAGTGCTGTCGAGTCGGTTCCGACCCATAGCGACCCTGTACAGGGTTTCCGAGGGTGTAAATCTTTACGGGAGTAGAAAGCCTCATCTTTCTCCCACGGAGCGGCTGGTAGTTTCGAACCGCTGACCTTGAGGTTCGCAGCCCGATTCGTAGCCACTACGCTACCAGAGCTCCTGCTAGAGGGTGGAAAATTCAGACACCACCCACCACAGTGAAATTTCTAGGGATCCAGTTTTGCGTGATATGTTGAGATATTCCTTCTAAAGTGAAGGATAAGTTGTTACATCTGACTCCTGCTACAGCTAAAAAGAAGATAAACACCTGATGGGCCTCTTTAGATTTTGAAGGTAATATATAGCGTAGTGGTTACGAATCGGGCTACGAACCTCAGGGCCAGAAGTTCTAAACTACCAGATGTTCCACGGGAGAAAGATGAGGCTTTCCGCTCCTGTAAAGATTTCCAGCCTCGGAAACCCTGTACAGGGTCACTATGAGTCAGAACTGACTCTACGGCACATTACAACAACAACAACGTATCTTCCATTTGGGTGTGCGATTCCAGCCTATTGGTGTCCAGCCTATTGGTGTCCCGGTGTGGCACTGTGGATTAATGCATTGGACTGCAAGGTCGGTTTGAACAGCAAGGTTGGCAGTTCAAACTCATCAGCCAGTCCTTGGAAACCTTACACAGGATCACTATGAGTCAGAACCTAGTCAATGGCACTAAACAATAACACCATTCCAGCTTATTTATCAAATGACTCAGAAAGTTTCTCATTTTGAGTGGGATCAAATTCAAGAGAGACTACAACAGGTTTAGGCTGCCGTGCAACTAGTAATGTTAGTTGGGTGATATAAATTGGCTGATCCAATGTTGCTTAAAGTGACAGGTAGAGACACAGTTTGGAGTATTTGGCAAGTCTACTAGTGCAAATTCTTAGGATTTTGGATTAAAACCTGCCATCCTCTGTAAATAACTAATTTCCTTTTGAGAAACAGTTTTTGGCTTGTTACTGGGCCTTGTTATTGTTAAGTGCCACTGAGTCGGTTGCAACTCATAGCAATCTTGTCTAAAATTTCTGAGTAGTAGCTGGTAGGTCTGAACCACTGACTTGCAGTTCAACCCAAACTTGAAATCCAGTTCATTATCATACAGCACCACATCAGTACTGGGCCTTAATCGAGACTTAGTATTTAAGCACAGGCCACCACATTACTATATGGCCTGAGTTACCCCTCATGAACTGGATATTGTTTGACCCACAGAGTTATAAATTCTGATGTGTACAGTAGCACTCCATTAATAAAGAGAAGTGGTATATATGATATTGGGCTTGAGTAGGACCTGAGGCCGAGTAAGATGTATGAGGAAGTGGCATAAATGCCTAGAGTCTCCACTTCTATCATAGTCCCTTCTGTCTGCCAGGCTGCACCTGCGGCTTCGTGGGGAGTTCCTCATGAGCTTGTGATCAATTGACTGAGAAAGAGAAAACTCACACCTGGTTTAAAAACGTACACTATGCAGGGACCACTTAGACATGGACAGCAGCCATACTGCAGACTCTTTTTGGGACCTCCATGAAGAACAGAGTCCAGTGTGGCTCTTCAGGATAAGCACTAAACTGTTAACTGCTAGGTTAGTGGTTGAAACCCACCGGCCACTCTAAGGGAGAGATGAGGCTTTCTGCTTCCATAAAGATTTACAGCATCTTGGGGAAGAAATTAATAAATTACATAGCACCCTCAAAGAAAATCAATACACTTTTACATCAAAATAAGAAAAGGGAAAATCATAAAAGTTTAGTAGAGAACTAATAAAGAAAATGGCAATAAAACGCACAACAAAATGAACTCAGCACAGAAAAATTATGTGGAACAAAAAACCAACAGCATCACAAGAAAACACACAGCAAAATGACAGCAATCAATTTATATTTATCAATAATTACATAAATGTCAATGGATTAAATGCACGAGTCAAAAAACAGAGAGTAACATAATAAATAAGAAACAGGACCCTTTAAGATGCTGTCTGCAAGAGACACACCTTACACACAAATATAAAAATAGATTAAAAATCAAATAATGGAGGAAAATTTGTAAAGCTAATAGCAATCAAAAACGAGCAGGAGTAGCAATATCAGTTTCTGACAAAATACACCTTAAGGCAAAAACCAATATGTTGTTCTTATTAAATATTGTTAAGTCAGTTCTGACTCATAGCAACTCTGTATAGGGTTTCCAAAGAGTGGCTGGTGGGTTTGAACCACCAGCCTTATGGTTAGCAGTCAAATGCTTACCCTACAGTGACACACAAGGACTCCAAAAAAACAACATTTGTTGTTGTTATGTGCCGTGGAGTCGGTTCCGACTCATAGCGACCCTGTACAGGGTTTCCGAGGCTGTAAATGCTTACGGGAGCAGAAAGCCTCATCTTTCTCCCACGAACAGCTGATAGTTTTGAACTACTGACCTTGAGGTTAGCAACCCAATTCATAACCACTATGCTACCAGAGCTCCTTTTGGCCTCATAGACTTATACAAAGCATTCAGACAAACCACAGCATATTACACATTCTTTTCCAGTGCACATGGAACATTCTACAGAATAGACTACGTGTTAGGCCAAAAAGCAAGCCTCAAAAATTTGAAAACATCAAATACTACACAGCTTCTTTTCAGATCATAATACTATAAAATTAGAAACCAACAATAGGAGGATCAAGAAAAAAAAAATCAAATGCATGGAAGTTGAATAACACCCTGCTTAAAAGCTACTGGGTAATTGTCATTGTTTGTTGTTGCTAAGTGCCATAGAGTTGGTTCTAACTCATAGCGACCCTGTATAGGGTTTCCAAGGAGTGACTGGTGAGTTTGAACCACCAATATTGTAGTTCAAACTGACCTTGCAGTCTAGTGCTTCATCCCAACACAAATAAAAAATGAAATGAAAGATCCCTTGAATTAAATGAAAACAAAAACATAACATACCAAAACCTTTGGAACACAGCAAAAATAGTACTTAGAAGACTATTTATAGCAATAAACACACACATCTAAAAAGAAGAAAAAAACAAAACCAATACAACAAAATTAAAATTAATATAACATCTTCAACAATTAGAAAAAGAACAGTACAGCAAAGTAAACCTACAGCCACCAGAAGAAAATAAATAATAAATATTAGAGCAGAAATAAATGAAACATTAAACAGAAACAGTGAAAAATAAACAAGAAGCTACTTCTTTGAAAGAATTAATAAAATCGATAAGTCACTGGCAAATAAAACAAAACAAAAGAAGATGCAAATAAGACAAATAAGAAATTGTATGGGTGATGTCATGAAAGAACCAACAAAAATTTAAAAGGACAATAACATAATACCATGAAAAGTTGGACTCTAACATACTTTAAAATGACAAAGTTTTAGAAAAACACAACCTTCCTAATTAACACAGGTGGATGTAGAAACCTTGAATGGGCCTTTTATAAAAGAATTTGATCGGGTCATTAAAAAAATCTTAATAACAAAAAAATCCAGAGTCAAATGGCTCTCCTGGTAAACGCTAACATACATATAAAAAAGAGCTGAGACTTATTCTACTCAAATTAT
>NW_006408537.1:2574455-2575675 GCF_000296735.1 Chrysochloris asiatica
AATAGTGAGAAATAACTGATGGTACATGGAGGGGATTATAATCATTGTAATGAAAAAAAGTATACGATTTGTTGAATGTAAAACTGATGATCTGCCTTGTAAACTTTCACTCAATTCACAAAAAAAGCTTTTTAAAAAAAAAGATTGAAACAAGACCTTTATCTCACAGCATATACGAAAAACAACTTAGCATGGACCTAAATGTGAATCCCAGAGTTATAAAGGTGTTCAATGACAAAAAAAGAGACAAATTTAAGGGCTCTAATATATGGCACAAATTTAAGGAGCTCTGGTAGCATAGTGGTTATAAATTGGGCTGCAAACAGCAAGGTCAGCAGTTCAAAACTACCAGCTGTTCCACGGGAGAAATATGAGGCTTTCTGCTCCCATAAAGATTTATAGCCTCGGAAACCCTAAACAGGATCACTATAAGTCAGAACAGACTCCATGGCACATAACCACCAACAACCAATATAGGGCACACACTGACTACCAAACATTGTGAAAATTTCACAAACAAAAGAAGACAAAATAGATGATTGGGACATACTAAAAATCAGAAAATTATTTGCACCAAAAGATTTCACCAAAAGAGTAAAAAGGGAGCTCACAGAATGGGAAAACATCTTTTGCAATGACATATCAGACAAGAGACTTATTTTTTAAATCCATAGAAAACTACAACACCTGTACAAGAAAAAGACAAATAGCCCTATTAAAAAATGGGCACAGGACATGGACAGACACTTCATCAAGGAAGATATTTGGGCAGCTATCATACATATATATGAAGAAATGTTCACAAGCATTGGAATCAGATAGATGCAAATCAAAACAACAATGAGATATCATCTCACAACAGCAATAACAGTGAATTTCAAAAAACCAGAGGACCATAAATGCTGGCAAGGATGTGGAGAAGCTGGGACTCTCCTACATTTCTGGTTGGAATGTAAAATGGTCCAGCCACACTGAAAAACAGTATGGCGCTTCCTCAGATAGTTGGAAATAGAAATACCATATGATCCAGCAATACCTCTACTTGGTATGTATCCATAAGAAATACGAGCTACAAGGGAGAACAAACAAGATGGCAGATCGAGTAGACATGCTGTGAGGAGCTCTGCCAGCAACAACACAGAATACTGGACCAAGCAGGCTCAGGGGATGGTGTCAGAACTCTGAACCACATATAAAGGAATATTTAGAAAGTTGGAAGG
>NW_006408537.1:2586162-2609921 GCF_000296735.1 Chrysochloris asiatica
GAAATTAAACACATCCAAGTTGGCAAAGAAGAAGTAAAACTCTATTTGAAGATGATATGATACTACACATAGAAAATCCTAAAGACTCAGCAATAATATTATCGTAATTCATTGAAAGATTCAACAAAGTGGCATAATACAAGATCAACATATAAAAATTATTCCGATTCCTCTACACTAATTAAGACAACTCTGAAAGGAAATCAGGAAAGCAATACCATTTACAATAGTCACACAAAAGATGAAATTCTTAGGAATAAATTTAACCAGAAAAACAAAAAACTTATACAAAGAAAACTAGTAAACACAACCACAACAATAACAGAGACTTACCAAAATGAAAGATAAAGAGGATGACCCCAACTAGATGGATTGGTTCAGTGACAGCAGCAATAGGCTCACATGTAGCAATGATTGTGAAGTCGGTGCAGGACTAGGCAGTGTTTCGTTCAGCATCACTATGAGTCAGTACCGACTTGATGGAACTTAACAACAACAATGAAGTCTGTCCCTATTTTTTCAATGATCATCGTTACAGTTCTAGGTTTTACATTTGTCTTTAGTCCATGTTGAATTTGCTTTTGTATATGGTGTGAGATATGGGTCTCGTTTCATTTTTCTGCAAAAAGATTTCAAGTTTTGCCAACACCATTTGATGAAGAGACAATCTCTTCTCCATTTAATGGCTTTGGTCCTTTGTCAAAGATCAACTGAGTGTATATGGATGGATTTTCTTCTAATTTCTCAATTCTATTCCACGGACCTGTTTTTCATTGCATCAGTACCAGGGTGTTTTGGCCACTGTGGCTATAAAATAGATATTGATGTCAGGAAGTGAAAGCCTCCAACTTTGTTCTTCTTCTTAATAATGATTTGCTTATCTGAGGTCTCTTTCTTTTCCATATAAAGTTAGTGATCAAGTTTTTTATCTCTTTAATGAATTATGTTGAAATATGAGTTGGGATTACGTTATATCTATAGATTGCTTTGGAGTCCTGGTGTGGCACTGTGGGTTAATGCGCTGGACAACAAAGTCAGTTTGAACCTAAGGTTTGCAGTTCAAGTTCACCAGCCACTCCTTGGAAACCCTATATGGTGTCGCTATAGGTTAGAACCAACTCAATGGCACCAACAATAGATTGTTTTGGGTAGTGTTGACATTTTCACAATGTTATGTCTTTCTATCCATGAGTATGGCTTGGGTCAAACTGACATTTTTTGCTCTTGAACACTTTAAAGAGGTCTTGTGCAGCAGATTTGCCTAATGTAATATGTTGTTTGATTTCTTGACAGCTGTATACATGACTGTTGATGCTTGATCTGAGCAAAATGAAATCTTTGACAACTTTAATCTTCATTTATATGGATGTTATTTATTGATACAGTGATAAGGATTTTTGTTTTCTTTACATTGAGGTGCAACTCATACTAAAAGATGTGTTCTTTGATCTTTATCAGTAAGTATTTGAAGTCCTCTTCACTTTCAGCAAACAAGGATGTATCATCTGCATATCGCAGGTTGTTAATGAGTCTTCCTTCAATCCTGATGCCACATTTTTCTTCATATAACCCAGCTTCTCAGATTATGTACTCAGTATATAGATTGAATAAGTATAGTGAAAGAATATATCTCTGGGGCACACCTTTCCTAATTTTAAACCATTCAATGTTTCCTTGTTCTGTTCAAATAACTGCTTTCTTGGTCGATGTATAGGTTTCTCATGAGCACAATTAAGTGTTCCGGAATGCTCATTCTTTGCAATGTTGTCCATAGCTTGTCATGATCCATACATTCAAAAAACTTTGCATAGTCAATAAAGCACAAGTAAACATCTTCTGGTATTCTCTGCTTTCAGTCAAGATCCATCTGATGTCAGCAATGTTATCTCTCATTCCACATCCTTGTCTGAATCTGGCTTAAACCTCTAGCAGTTCCTTGTCAATATATACTTTCAGCTGTTTTTGAATTATCTTTAGCAAAATTTTATTTGCATGAGGCATTAATGGTATCGTCCAACGATTTCCACGTTCTGTTGGGTCACTTCTCTATAGAATGGACACAAATAGGGATCTCTTAGAGTCATTTGGCCTGGTAGCTGTTTTCCAAATTTCTTGGCATAGATGAGTGAGTGGCTCCAGTGCAGCACCATTTAGTTGAAAGATTTCAATTTGTATTCCATCAATTCCTGGAGTCTTGTTCTTTGCCAATGCGCACCTTGGCTCTAACTTAGAGGCTCTAATACATGGCATAAATACACTATCAAGCATAACTAAAAACACACAAGCATCAGAAGACAAAATAGGTGACTGGGACCTTGTAAGAACTAAGGTATTTATGTGCAATGTGCATCAAAAGATTTCATCAAAAGAGTGAAATAAAAAGAGCCACAGACTGGAATAAAAATTTTCAATGATATATTAGACAAGGAACTACTCCCTGAAATTTATAGAAAACGACAACATTTCTACAAGAACAAAACATGTGTTCTGTGGAAACCAGTCTCCTCTTTTGCTAACCTGTCATTGTTTAATGGGTTCATGAACCAAGTAGCCATGGCAGCAGGGATGGAGGCTGTGCATGGACTCAGTAACATGGACTTCCACTACTAAAGCTGACTTGTCCACAACCACTGCTGAGTGTCCAATCTGCCAGAAACAGAGATGAATATAGACTTCCTGATATGGCACCATTCCTTAGCGTGATCAGCCAGTAATCTGGAGTCAGATTGATTACAGTGAACTACTTCCACCATAGAAAAGGCAGCATTTCATTCTTATTGAGATAGACACTTAAGGATTTGCCTTTCCTACACACAGTGATTCTTCCAAAGAAGCACTGTATGTCATTACCATGTGTGGCATCCCACCATCATGGCATCCCACACACCAGTGCCTCAGATCAAGTGAATCACTTCACAGAAAATGAAGTGCAGCAATAGGCAATACTCATGGAACCCACTAATCTTACCATGCTCCCCATTATCCTGGCTGGCTTGGTAGAAAGATGAAATGGTTTTCTAGAGACACAGCTACAGTGCCAGCTAGGTGACAATACATAGTAAGGTTGAGATAATGTTTTCCTGGAGGCTGTATAGACTTTAAACCAGCATCCAATATGTGGTACTCTTTCTCCCATAGCCAGAATTCACAGGTCCAGGAATCAAGAGGTGGAAATGGGAATACAATCACTCAGTATTACCCTTACTCACAAAACTTTTGCTCTCTGTTCCTCTGGCCCTATGCTGTATGGATCTAGAGATCTTAGTTCCAAATGGAGAAATGTTCCTACCCGGAGATACAGCACTCATTCCATTGAACTAGAAATAAAAAATGCCCATTCAGCTACTTTGGGCTCCTCATGCCTCTGGATCAACAGTAAAGAAGAGAATTACCATACTGGCTGGGATGCTTGATCCTGATTACCAAGGGGAAACTAGAATGATTTTACATAACAGAGGTAAAGAAGAGTTTATCTGGAATACAGACAATCCTTTAAGGCAGTTAGTACTACCATATCCTGTGACTAAAGTCAATAGAAAACTACAGCAACCCAACTCTGAAATAACTACTGATGGACATTTGTTCAGAAATAAAGGTCACCCCACCAGGCAAAGATGTGTTTGCAGAGGGCAAAGAAAAGGGTGGTGGAAAAGATCATTCTAAATACTAGCTATGCCCACATGATCAGTTGCAGAAATGAGGAATGTAATTGTTATGAATACTTCTACCTTGTTTTATTATACGTGTGTGTTTGCCTATGCATATATATTGTCATTGCTGTTAAGTGTCATCAAGTCGATTCTGACTCATAGTGACCCTGTGTAGGGTTTCCAAGGATTAGCTGGTGGATTTGCACTGCCAACCTTTCAGTTAACAGTCCAGTCCAATAGGACATATATGTATGCATACGTGTACACACTAAATATGCTAAATATATGTATAACAACAGAAGTAGCAGATACACCATTTCAGAAAGATATAAAAGCCACAGTAAACTCCTAGAAAAGAATGTCTACAAAAAACTTACAATAAACTCAACTTAGAGAGACATACTGATTAAGATGGGCTGCAAAGTCGGTTTGGACCACAAGATCGGTGATTGAGCTCTCCAGCCACTTCTTGGAAATCCTATACAGGGTCATTATGGGTCAGAAATGACTCAATGGCACTTAACAACAACAACACATAAAATAATTTATAACTAATTCAATTCAACAAATATTTATTGTATCTCTATTGTGTCCTGGACACTGTGCTAAATTGTAAGAAAAGAGACAAAAACAAGCTGCGTACCTGTCCTCAAGGCACTAACAAACAGAGCAGGGCGGAAACATTACAAGAGGAGTCCTAAAATGTCCACTAGGTTCAGCAAGCATTCCTTTCAATCCTGAAATTGTTTTCTTACATTTTCACATCTATTTTTACCAGAATTTAATTCACAAACGTTCAGTTTTTAGAAATACATCTGCTGCATAAAGAAAGGTCCTATTTGTTACTTAGTCCAAAAGCCCAGGATTTGCTTGCTACACTCATCAAAGTACACAGTCCAGGTGAATCTATTTCCAATTTGGCTGTACAACTTAAAAAAAATTTTTCAGCATCTACTGCCAAGCTTACAACAGTGGAAATATGCATTTGCATATTGTTTTTCTTTAAACTCTAAATTCAGACCTGTACCTTTTCCTCTAAAAGAGAGCAATCAAATGAATTATAAGTAAAATTTTTCTTAGTGTGATTAATCCACTAATTGTCCCTAAGGAAAAACTCAGTCTATATTATTTTTTCCTGTAAACATAATATTTTCAGTCCCAAAATTCCTCTCTCCTCTTGTCTCTCTACTCTCATTCCCTCCTTTTCTTCTTTCCCTCTCATCATCTCTACCTCCTTTGAGACAATGAGAGAAACGATTGTAAAGCCACTAAGAGAGTCTCCATTTCATTTTGTTCACCACAACACCGGCATGAGAATCAATTTCTAGACAACAGAGAATAGAGATGGTTCGGAATCGGACAGTACCTTTTTCTGTTTCTGCTTCATTGTGACTCAAGGGAAAAATTATCTTTCCTTTATGAATGATCTTGTTCCTCCCTGGTGAGAAAACCGATGGTGCTGTTATCTGGTTAGAGCCCAGCCTGCAGCTACCATTCAGGTAACTCTCTCAGGTTTGACTATAACTCACCTAACTCATTTGTGTCTCAGCCAAATGTGTGGAAAGGAAAAGTTCAGTGTTGTCCATAGGGCAAGCTTAATGATTAACACAAGCTACTTAAGTTTTTTACCTCGGGCCCTTTATTAATGACCACAGAAAAAGTGTCTTACATTTTTCTCCACTTGCTGCATGTGTCCCAGACAAGACTTTTAAGTAAAAAGTCCACTCAGTGAGACAAACAAGCATTCAATGATTGAAAGAATTTTCCAGCAAGTCAGTGACCGAGCAGTGGACCCATGAGAAAGGGCTATTGGAAGGCTGGCTGATCACCAGTCATGAGCAATGTCCCTGGTTTTTCACGAAAAGAAAAAACTCATAAATGCTGTGCTTCGGGCTGACATTCATATACTCATTTTAGAAGTACGGATCTTTAGAGAAGAAGAGAAAGGAAAAGACTTGTTCAAAGTCTTGTTGAAAAGAGGTAACTGAAAAAAAGACAATTGTCATAGACTCAGTCCCTTCATAGCAATCCTATGTGTCAGAGTAGAACCATGCTCTACAGGGTTTTCAATGGTTGAGTTTTCAGAAGTGGATAACTAGGACTTTCTCCCAAGGTTTCTCCATCAGTGTGAATTAAGGGGAAAATGACCTTTCCTTTATGAATGATCTTGTTCATAAGGTGACTCGAGGTGAACTCCCACCTCCAACCTTTCATTTAGCCACCAAGCACATTAACCATTTGCAGCACTGTAAATGTATGCGACACCAACCATTCCTCCCACAGCACTCTCTTCACTTCTCTGTTGGGTTGATAATCCAATGCGATGGCTACACAGGACACAGACACCATACTCACAGCTGTTAAGGAAGTTAACTGGTTACCATTTGGGCTGAGAAATGCTTAGGGCACAACTGTTACAGTCATCTGCCAATACATGCCCACAGGACAGTCCACTCTACCATAGTCTCAGCCTGAAGGCTCACAGCTCTAGCTATATGAACCAGCAAACCTAACTCCCCCACTGAAGTGCCTGGAGACACCCCACTCTGCAAGCAAGCTTCCTGCCCAAACCCACTCAGTTTTACTTGCTCCATGGGCTGAGAAGTTCAATGTTCTGTCTTATCCTTTAGTTCTTGGTTCTGCTGCTCCTCCTCCTCTGCCACTCCTCCTTAGACTTCTGTCTCTGGGTCAAAGAGGTGCATAGGGATCTCAGGGTCCAAAGTACATGCTCCCCTCCTAGCTCTTCTACACTGAAAGTAGTGAGGTCCCCCACCCCCTGCTTTGGAGATGGCTCGTTTTAAACCTACATTAGAGTTCCAACTTTCTATAATTGCAGTAAACTCTGTTAACATCCACAGCTGTATTATGCCATCCTATCAAAGTCTTCTTCTACCTATTTCTTATCCAGGCCTATCAGGAAAAGAGTTGTTTTGTGGGAGTTACAAACTATGGCTAGAAGAGACATTAGATATTTCACTATACCACAACAAACCAGAGACTCCAAGGACTGACTGGTACTCTTGCTCTCTCTTTGGTTTTTTCACTTTCCTCCCTCCTAACCTTACTAATGTCCAATGGATCTTGGCTGAAAGCACAAATGCAAGGTTGGCATTTCAAGCTCACTAAGCCGCTCCAGTGTCGCTATGAGTCGGAACCAGCTCAAAGGCACTTAACAACAACATCAAACTTTACTTTCTAGACCAAGAGAAATCCTTGATTTGCACTCATTTGCCTTCCAACAGGATGCAGGCCTTGGTACTTAGTCATTGGATTGACTCTCTGTCTTGGAGTTGTATCCTCCCCCACCCCCCAACCATATATATATCAACATAGCTGGGCCATGTTTCTCAGTGCTTTGGCAGTTGTATAATGATGTAATGGAGCAGTTATGTAATGATCCTTACCCCCACAAGATGTGGTTTGATGTAAGTATCCTTTGTGTTGCAAATCCTCCCTTCTATGATGTTAACGAAACCAGATAATCTACAGGATTAAATTGTATCTTGAGTCAATTTCTTTTGAGATATAAAAGAGATTAAACTAGCAAGCAAAACTTAGAAGAATATATTATCACCAAGAAGGAGCTCTGGTAGCATAGTGGTTACAAATCAGGCTGCTAACTTCAGGGTCAGCAGTTCAAAACTACCAGCTGTTCCACAAGAAAAAGAGGAGGCTTTCTGCTCCTGTAAAGATTTACAGCCTCAGAAACCCTGTACAGGGTTGCTATGAGTCAGAACTGACTCCACGGCACATAACAACAACAACAAGAAAGAAGAGTTAAGAATGGAGTATTCTTTGGACCTGAAGTCCTTACATTGTGAAGCAACTAGATCCAGAGGAAGATCAAAACCAAGACACATGGAGATCTCTAAGGAATGTTCTCCCTACACTTACTGAAAAGAGACAAAGACCTGTCTTCTGAGCCAACAAAGAAATAAAGGCTTCCCCTAGAGGCAGCATTCTGAATTTGAACTTCTAGCCTCTAAACTGTGAAAGAATGCATTTCTGTTTGTTAAAGGTCTCCACATGGAACCAATGGGTCTAGACAAATCAATACCATCTTCCTACATGGCCCTTTTAATGACTTCTCTGCTCCCCTTCTTTCCATCTAAACACCCCAAAGTCACTGTTACATATAAATTCTAAATAAAGTCTTGAAAAGTGTGGCTCCCCTGTCACTCCAAGGTCAGTAGCCATGCCCACATGCAAGCACTGACGTTGTCATCTACTCTAACTCATCTGTTGTGACACTATTCCACAAGGAGCTATTTTCTATGAGATTTAGTGGAATTCTAAACAGAAAGTTTGTTGCTTTCGGGCCTTTGAAATAAACTCTGGGGAGGTCATTCTCTGACCCCTTTCTCTTAGATCTCAACATTACTCTGAATTCCTAGGACTAGCAGTTTTGGATTATATGGACAGCCATGAGAACACACTTCATAGATCTCCATTTACAGGAAGCATAAATGATCAAGGGCCCATCTGCTGTGCTCTGAAATCTATCACCATATTTGGGTCAAGGCCATGCTTCCTACAGACTGTTCCCAGCCAAGGATTGAGGGCTGCTGAGCTACTAGGGCAGGACTATTCAGAGGAGACTCAGGATTCTTCTAACAGGTGACTTTGGCTGGAGAAGTCCCCATAAACCTTGCTAGTCCTTCCTTAGACTAAATGGCAGTCTAGGAGGCTTCCATCCCTCTCTCTTGCACTTGGTATCAGCTTTGTTCTCACATTCTTTCCCAGCTTCTACCCTATTTTCTCTCACAGACACTTCCCCTAATAAAATCTTTGCACTTTTAATCCTGTCTTGACATCCGCTTCTTGAAAGACCCAGACTAACACAGGAACACTGAAGGAGAGTTAGTGGTGAATGTCCTTTAGGTCACTTTGCAGGCTGTGGTTATTATACAAGGGAAGATAAAAAGAAGAGGAAGTCAAGAGGGACATCCTCAATGGAACTTACTGAACAACTGTGCTTGCTATCTTCCATTGACACTTCAGATCTACTCTACGTTGCTTTCTGCCTTGGAAGATGGCCTTTGTAGAATTCACCAGTAAGCTTCCTTGACCATGGGCATCTCATTGGTTTCATTAGTGGGAAGCACCACCAGGAAACCAGAGTTTCCAGGTAAATCTCTTAGGTGCAGAGGGAAAAGATATGTTAAGGGTATTTGCTCCCAGTTCCATCCCTACTAGATCTCAGTTTCTGATAGGGACCCTTTCTCGTATAGTGTGCTATCTTTTTCTTTCCATGTCCCCTTCTATTCTCTTTAGTTCACTACTTCTTGCACATACTGCTATATCTTTTGCTTTTCTTAAGCTCTTACTACAATTTTTAGAAATAGTCCCTTAATTAATTTTCCAGCCTGAATGTTTCTGTTTCCTGCTGGAATTCAAACTGATAAATAAGTTTCAAGAAACAGCTAAGTTCCCAACTGGGAACAATGTAGAGTTCAAAGTCACCCAAATTTAAGGGCTACTGTAAATAGAAACTCATCAGCACACATAGGTTGGAACTGCCTGTCAATATTTGGGTTAGAAATGTCATTCCCCAAACTAGGTGGCAAATTCCTAAAAGACAAGAATGATATTTATTCTTTTATATCTCAAAACCTTTTTGGTGTACCTTATATACAGTTGTTGTTGTTTCATGCCGTCAAGTAAGTTCCAACTCATAGTAATCCAGTATAGGGATCCAAGGAGTAGCTGGCGGGTTTGAACCACTGACTTGTGGCTAGCAGTCCAGAGTTTATCCTACATCACCACACCAGGACTTCTTACACAGAGTAGACACAGAATAAAATGGTCTGGAAGGCCATCTAGGAAAAGCACTTCAGAGTTATTAAGAGCAACAAATGCCAAAACTGGGTTTTAAATTGAAACTAGAAATTATCATGTTTTTTGTCATTTTATTATAATTTCTTCTTATCATTCTAATTTTATTATGCTCACTTCAACTTATAGGGTATTTCTGATAGAAGGTGTGTCATCCAGGGAGCAGCTAGTGAACATCAAACTTCTCTCTGGTTCTCCAGGTAAATCTCTTATGTGATTGGTCATGCCACTGTTGGAAGATGCACCCTTCTATTTTCTGTGTTACCAGGATCCTCCAAAAACAATTCCTCTTTCATTACTTTAGTATTGCCCCAATTCTTCCCCCAACCTTTTCCTCAAGACTCTCTAGTCTTTCATCTTTGTGGAAAAACAAAACTAAGGCTATTACATTGTATCTGGTTGGCTATCATTTTCCGATCTAAAATGGGACCCTATGGATAATCTTAAAGATGCAGGGATTTGACAAAATGAATCTGCTCCATCAGTATCAAAGCTATGGGTAAAAAAATTACTTGGTAGTTTCCTTATGAAAGTTCTCTTCCCCACTAAGTAAAATTACACAAGTGAAGTCCTGGTGTGGTTCTCTAAGATAAGCACTCCACCAAAAGGTAGGTTTAAGAAAATTGAAAACTGCATTGGTGAGAAAAGTCCCAGAAAGTTGCACCAAGGAATTTTTTTCTATCACAACGAAGCACCTGCTCATTCTTCAAGGATGTCAAGGACTGTCCTAAGAGAATTTCATTGGGAAATTTGTCTCATATACCCTACAACCCTGATCTTGCCCCTTCAAATGGCTTTTATGACCTCAAAACTTAAAAAGGAAAAGAAATACAGATAGAGAGAGGAAAGATGACTATATGATACTGGGAGTTATGCTGGGGAGAAAAAAAAAAAACAGAAGTGTGTGGGTCTACCAGAAGCTCAGAGGGAAAGAACAGATCTTCCTCTAGAGGCCGCAAGAGAACATGGTCCTGCAAGCATCGTGAATTCAGACTTCTAGCCTCCAAAACTGTAAGATAATAAATTTCTGTGTTTTAAAACCACCCAGTTTGTGTTTTGTAAAGGCAGCCTCAGGAAACTAAAATAATATCTCATTCATACCTGAAGGCATCATTGGTTTCATCACTCAAATAGTTAAAGTTCAAATTGATGGCCCAAGGTCATCAGGAAACTGCATAAGTTCGTTCAAATCTAACTACAGGGTGGCCATCTGCCCAGTTTGCCTATGTTGGGGGTCTTTCACACACAGGGAACTTTCTGTGCTAAAACAAGGAAAGTATCAGACAAATCAAGATGGATGGTCATCCAACAACTAAAAAAATAAACAAAACAAGGAAATGACTGTAGTACACTTTAGACATATTATATTCCAGAAAAAAGATTTTCTATGTCATTTTGGCACTCAAAAGGAGTAACCTTTAATTGTTGTTGTTGTTAAGTGTCATCGAGTCAGTTCCGACCCATAGCGACCCTGGATAGGGTTTCCAAGAGCGGCTGGAGAACTTGAACTGCCAACCTTGCAGTGCAAACAGCTGTGCCTTTAATAAGCTCATAAAATTCACTTACATGTTGTTGTTGTCAGGTGCCATCGAGTCGGAACCGACTCATAGCGACCCCAAGCACAGCAGAACGAAACAATGTTCGAGCCTGGGCCAACCTCACTACCGCTGCCACACTTGACGCCATCAATGATGTCACCTGGCTGATCCATCACTTACATGGAGGGACTCAATTCCTGCCACATCACATAAAATAGATGTTACAATATCCAATGTTTCCCAGATCTCAAAAACATCTTTTCTTTGAATATGGAGCATCTGTGAGAGATGTGGGCAAAGCATCATATGTCAGTTTCTGAATTCCAGTTGCCTTTTAAATGAACAATGCCAGCAGGGAGCAACGCCATGAAAGCAATGACGCTTTTTTCTAGTTTGATACCGTTTTACAACTGCGTCTAGGAGCACAACTGAAATTTCTGAAGTATATCTCACACTTAGTTTTAAAATCATGAGTGACATTGAAGTCATATATTTCTGCAGCCCAGTAGAATGTTTGCTTTAGTAGCAGAATGTTATGCTACTGTCAAGTTCTATATTTTAAAGGAAACTGTTTTTAAAATGAAAAAAAAAATTCTTGTCTTTTTTCTGAAAAATGCTGTACAGCTGATAAAAACTGAATGTGAGGGAGAGAAGACAGTGAAGATGAGGGGAATCCAAAATCTAGAAATAAGACTGCCTTCTAAGATAAAAAATCAAAACACCATGTCATGCTGCTCAGCAAGACTTAAAGCTATTATTATATCTAAAGAAAATAATTCAAGTGGTCTATTTGTTAAGATGGATGTGTGGTGGGTTTTTTTTTTTTTTTCAAATATTCATGAATACTTTGATAATAATCTCTTTGAAAGGTGGAATCATGGTGGGTTCAAACCCTGGTTACATCAAAGAATATTAAATATATTGCAGACTGCCAAAGAAGTGAACACATTAGTCTACAAGAAATGAAGCCAGAAAGTTTCTTAAAAGCAAATATGACACACTTCAACTCATTTATTTTGGACCTATCATCAGGAAAGAATATTTCCTAGAAGAGAACAATATGTATGGTAAAGAGGAGGGTCAGCAAAAATGAGGGAACCCTTCAATGAGATTGATTGGCACCATGGCTATAACAATGGACTTGGTATACCAATGGTCATGAACACGGCACCAGACCAGACAGCGTTTCATTCTGTTATAAGTAAGGTCCCCATGAATCAGAGTTGGCCCAACCACAACTAATACCGATAAGAAACATAATGTCAAATAAAGCATGTCACTTACATTTTTAAAATGACAACTAAAAGTTGACTAGTAGACATCTTTAACAGTTCTACTGCAGGGTGAGGGCAAGGAGTGATCATAGATATTTAGTATATAGTATTAAAAACAAATAAATTAATTAAAGCAGATAATTCATGAACCAATGATATGAATCTATCATGAATTATGTTTGCCATATTCTATTAATCCTAAGAAGAGGCAAAAGAGGTCTGGTGTTGCATTGATTAAGTGTTGAACTGATAACCAAACCCACCAACAGCTCTGCTAGAGAAACATTTGGCCATGTAGGGTTGCTACAAGTCAGAATTGACTCAACAGCAATAGATTTTGTTTTGGGGTTGAAGAGTTGCATAATCCGATATTTTAGAGTGGCAGGGAGCTTCCTTTAAATGCTGCAGTCTGTGACACTTTCGGTCATAGCCACCCAATGTTGGGTAACAAAAACGGTCTCATTCAATGTTCTTCTGTATACCTCGTAGTTGTTGAATGTCCATTTCATCCATTATATTGTAGCCTTCATCAGAGTAGGACCTGTCTTAATTATTAAGTGCTGCTATAACAGAAATGCCACACGTGGGTGACTTTTACAAACAAAAACTTATTCTTTCACTATTTGGGAGGCTAGAAAACTGAATTCAGGATGCCAAGTCTAAGGGAAGGCTTTCCCTCTTCAGGGAGAGACCCCTGTTCGTTGGTCCCTTGGCAATCTTCATGTAGGGTGACGTCTTCCCCCATCTCTGCTTCCTTTTCTCTACTGTACCTCATCGATTGCTAGGTTGAGATCTCAAAAGTAATTGATTTAAGACACAGCCTACACTAATACCTCTTCAATATCATAAAAAGAAAGCCTTTTATTAAATGAGATTATAACCACAGGTTTTCTTCTTGTTGTTCAGTGCTGTCAAGTTGATTGCAACGCATAACAACCTTATGCACAACAGAACGAAACACTACCCGATCCTGCACCAACCTCACAATTGTTGCTACACTTGAGCCCATTACTGCTGCCACTGAGCCAATCTATCTTGCTAGTTGTTTTCCGTTTTTTGCTGACACTTTACTTTCCCAAGCATGATGTCCTTCTCTAGGGACTGGTCCCTCCTGATGACATGCCTGACATATGAGAGACAAGGTCTCACCATCTTGGCTTGTTTGTTCTGCTAGCAGTCCATGGTACTTTTAATATTCTTCCCCAACACCATAACTCAAATGCATCAATTTTTTTATGGTCTTCTGTATTCACTGTCCAAGTTTCACACGTATATGAAGCTACTGAAAATATCAAGCTATTGAATCAGGCACACCTTACCCCTCAAACTGACGTCTTTGCTCTTGACCACTTTAATGATGTCTTGTGCAGCAGATTTTCCTAATCTAATATGTCATTTGATTTCTTGACTGCTGCTTCCATGAGTGTTGATAATGGGATCCAAGATTGAAGTCTTTGGCAACTTCAATTACTTTTTCCATTTATCATGATGTTTATAGGCCCAGTGGTTAGGATTTTTATTTTCTTTGCAATGAGGTACAAAACATAATGAAGGATGTGGTCTTTGATCAGTATTTTAAGTCCTCTTTGTTTTCAGCAAGCAAGGTCATATCATCTGCATATCGCAGGTTGCTAATGAGTCTTCCTCCAATCCTGATGCCACATTCTTCTTCATATAATCCTGCTTCTACCATTATTTGCTCAACATACAGATTGAATAAGTATGGTGAAAGAATACAACCCTGGTGAACACTTTTCCTAATTTTAAATCATTCAATGTCCCCTTGTACTATTCAAACCACAAGTATAGGATTTAGGATTTACAGCACATATTTTTGAGAGACATGATTCCATCAGTTGAAAAAACTGATGCTTACAGTTTTCTAGGATTTTCAAGGGCAAGTATTGGAACACTATTAGAAAAAAGGTTCAACAATCAACAGTGCTAGTTACAGTGAGAAACTCACTGAAGAAATGAAGCCTAAACTTCAGATTAAATGCAGAGGATTACAATTCAAGGGCATTGTGATCTTGCATGACAGTGCACATCCGCACACCTCTGCCCACACTATTGACACTGCAAAAAATTCATTTTGAGGTGTTAAAGCATCCTCCCTATAGTTCTGAACCTGCTCCATCAGACTTTCACCTGTTTGGTCCTTTGAAACCAGCCCTTCAAGGATGAAAATTCACCTCTGATGAAGAAATGAAGACAGAGGTGCATTTGTGGCTCTCAGTTCAGCCTAAAACATTTTTAAATAAAGGAGTATGAGAGTTTTCTGACAGATGGACAAAGTATATTGAAAATCAAGGAGATTATGTAGAAAAATGATGCATTTGTCTTTTCTAAAATTCAAGACAAATTCTATACCCAGAATGAAGATAATCTTTGATGCACCCTAATATATATTTCACTGGTTTTGCTTTCCTAGAAAACCCACCTAAGAAACTAATATTAAAAAAGGAATCTGACATCACACAAACTTGGAGTATTAGACAAGTTATGTAACCTTGAATGGGTCCTAGGTGTGCTGTCATATTGTCTTCATCAGCATCACTGCTGGTTAGTACCTGGGATAGTTGGAGGCCTCTAGGTTGGGCTGCTTTATCAGTTTACTCTAGGGAAAAATTCAAATGTTAACATTTTCTGTGTGTGCCTAGAATTAAATAAATAAATCAATAACTGCCCTGTAGCCCCAGTTCCCCAAGGCATGCTCATGAGGATGAGATAAGGTAACCAATGTGATTAATGCAGTCAAGAGTATTAATACCAGTTTGCTATGGTCAAATCTGACTCATAGCAACCGATGTGTGTCAGGATATAACTGTGTTCCATAGGATTTCAGTGGTTGATTTTTCAATAGTAGATCTTTGGGCCTTTCTTCTTAAGTGCCTCCGGAGGATTCAAACTTCCCACTTTTGGTTTAACAGTCAAGCATGCGTACCATCTGCACCACCCAGAGATGATGCAGACAAGAGCTGTTATTGTTGACCATCAAGTTGATCCATATGAGGACTAGAACTGACTCATAGAGTTTTCTTGGATGAAATATTTATGAAAAGGCAGGGGGTTAATCTTTCTGGAAGTAGATCAGCACGTCTTTTTCCCTCAGAGTTGCTGGGTGGGTTCTAACCACCAACCTTTTGGTTAGCAGCCAAGCATGTTAACTGCTCAAGCCACGCATGGACTTGGAGGGTACGAGTAACAAAATAATCACACCCATTGTTGAGGCGATTTGACTCATAGTAACCCTGGGGGACAAAGTAGAACTCCCTAGTAGGCTTTCCAAGGCTGTGAATCTTACAGAAGCAGACTCCCATGTAGTGGCAGGTAGGTTCAAGCCACCAATCTTTTAGTTAGCAACTTAATACTTTACCACTATGCCCTCAGGGCTCCTCAAAGACAAGAGTGAACTGCAATAAATGTGCTACCACCCTGAGAGACATCCAGGAGGCAGTACCATTCAGGGAAAGTCTGAACTAAAGACCCTTATGTGGGCTACTGGACTCTTAGCCAAATGCTCATTTCTTTTTTCTCCTTTTTGGTTAAAGGGAAGTGACAAAGAATGCTAACTGTGACAATAGAACTTTGATTATTTTCTCTGGGCCCTTCATGCATTTTTAACATGAGGCTGGAGGTGGGAGGATTAAAGAGCGGTGGGAGAAGAAGTATGAAACTAGGATCCTTATCTAACATTGTCCTGCTCTCTCAGTGTTCTTGTAAGTGAGCTGTGCCCTTCATCCCAGAGCTTTGAAGGTGTTGGGCATGCCTTATTTATAGACAACAACTGCTGCAGGACTTCAAAGGGGGCACAGAGCCAAGCCAGAGATGTGGAAGGAACCCTCTGAAGTGCTAAATTCTCAAAATCAGAATAGAAAGCATGGTACACAGACACTTCTGGGACCAAACTCTGAACCCTGCCAAAAATGCTCAATTGTCCTTCTCATACAGGAGATGTCCAAAGTCCTTGATGTCAATCCCAGAATGCAGCTTTCAGTCCAAACAAGCCATATAAATGGACTTTCCTTGATGTTCTGCTACCATCTGGCATGCTTTCTTCTTACCAGATTATTTCATGACCTTTGGGAATCATGATTGCCCAAAAACAAATTCCTACTTCTCATCTTAAACACTTTAAAGAATAAAAAGCAAGTTGTTGTTGTTGTTAAGTGACATTGAGTCGGTTCCGACCCATAGTAACCCTGTATAGGGTTTCCGAGGAGCAGCTGGTGAGCTTGAACCTCTGACCTTGCAGTTCAAATGGCTTGGCAGTCGGACGCATTAACCCACAGCGCCACACCAGGACTCCAAATGCTAGTGGGTAGACTGAATAACGGTTCCCCAAAAGGATCCATATCCTAATCTTCAGAATCTGTTATTCACAGATTGCTTCTCAAGGTAGAAGGGACTTCACAGATGATTAAATTAAGGATTGTGAGATGGGGAGATGCCCCTGGATTATCCAGGTGAGAACCACCTAATCATAAGGGTTCTTAGAAGTTGTAAGCAAGAGGATCTTTGTTGTTTTTGTGAAGTGCTGTCTAGTGGATTCTGACCCATAGTGACCTTGTATAGGGTTTCCAAGGAGCAACTGGTGAGCTTGAACCACTGATAACATATTTCTTAATTTCTAAATTATTCCTTTAACAGTTTACCTTCTCTTTCTTCCTGCCACCTTCACAGGACCAGAGTTACTCGAGGATAAGGCTGTTCTTTGAAGTTCAAATAAAATATACCTTAAAATGTTGAAAAAAGTATTTTAGTTTGTGGATGTAGGTCTATACATGTGCATATACATTTGTATATACAAGTGTAGAAAAAACTGGAGGGATATACACATGTAAATGTTAAACGGTAACCTTTTAGAAGTAAGATTATACGTTGTTTTTATTGTCTTCATTGTCTTACTTTTGTTTTCTCATTTAATAAAAAGTATGTATCCATGTTTTTTAAAAATAATATCACATATGGTAGCAACATTATCATTTTTGTAACTTTAACTATTTTTTAAAAACTGCCAGAGTTACTGCTCAAGTTTTGGAAAATTTCATAGAGAATTTAGATCTGACCAGACCCATTGTGGGGGTGTAGTGGGGAAGTGGATCTTGAGGCCTTGAAGATAAACACCAGCCCAGACTGCTATAGCAACATTTAAGAACAGATAGCAGGCCTTAATGCCCACCCTAGACCAAACTATCTCCCCACTAATCTATTTCACAGAGTCCTGTAGCATAAGCACTGGACGACCAACCACAAGTTCAGTAGTTCAAACCCACCAGCCGCTCCTCAGAAGTCCTATACAGGGGTCGCTGTGAGTCAGAATCGACTCAACAGTACTTAACAACAACTATCTATTTCACAGAGTACCATTAAAGCAACTTCTTTCATTTGAAGGTGTCAAAAAAAAAAGTACATTCTGTGAAACTAAATAATTCAGAAAGGTAAATAGATGAAAAAAAAAAAAAAAGTCTTGTGGTCAAATAATTTTGTATAATGCTAAGAGCTAAATCCCTTTCTTGAAGAAATACAAAATAAATTAGTTGGTTTATTAAAGGCTCTGAGATGTCCTGTACAGGAATCCTATTTTTAGTTTGTTTGATTTTTTTTCCAAATATTTATTTCATCACAGATCCACCAGGCTTTGAAAAATTCTGCCTTAGAGTGGGTTTCAAAAAGCTTCAACATGTTACCTGAGAGAAGCAACATATTCCAGAAATACCCAATGGAATTTTAGAAATGGATTTTTCTGCAATTTGGTAATGTGCAATCATTTTCCAAAGGACTAGCTATCTGGTCCAAGCTGTTTTTCCTGCTGAATGTTCATGCATCCTTTATTCATCAAACAACTTACTAGATGAGCCAAAAAGCATGGAGATTTGGTCTTAAAAGTTCATCCATTTAGAAACCATGGAAAAGCTTATTTAATGTCCAGAGACACAGGAAGCAGCACCTTTGTTTCCTACAAGAATGGCCAGAAGACTCTTCTCATGGAACACTGAGCTGGGAGACTCCGTCAGTTCACTTCTGGAGAGAGGTGATCAGATAAACAGTGCTTACTCCAATGTACCTCTTCACAAGATCCTTCTCAATCACATGGAAAGGCTGAGGCAGTTTAGCAGTCATTTGTACCAAGTGACCCATTAGCAGAGACTTGCTCCCTGAGAATAACTGGAATCCGAATGAAAGGAGTTAGTTAAGTGTAGAGGAGATGCTGTGCGTATCTGGGTAAGCCACACAGGTAAATGTGGGAAGGGAAGGGACCGTAAAGAGTCAGGGGAATTAAAGGTCTTTAAAAACAGAAGAATGACTTACCGCTGCTCCAAGGAGTCACCATTGAGTCTATTCTCACTCCTGGCAATCCCTGGGACACCAGAATAGAACCCCATAGGTTTCTGTTGTTGTTGTTAAGTGCCGTCAAGTCGGTTCCAATTCATAGCGACCCTGTATAAGGTTTCCAAGGAGCAGCTGGTGAACCACCGACCTTGCAGTTCAAATGGCTTTGCAGTCTGGTACATTGACCAATTTTTTGGAAGTTGATCACCAGATCTTTCTTCTAAGGCGGCTCGTGATGGATTTGAATCCCAACCTTCAGATTAACAACCAAGCACATTAACTGTTTCCACCACCCAGGCGCTCACTGCTCCACAGTCCTGCCAATCTCCTGGGCAAAGAGGTTTACATTTTGTGTCAGAGGATTTTAGACTTAGGTATCAAACATCCAGACCAATCTCTTTATTTGAATGATAAGGAAACAGAGACCTAGAGATTGAAAATGACTTGCCCAAGATCACACAGCTGGCTGGGAGCAGAGAGACCCAGCCCCCAGCTCCATGTTTTTCATACTGCACTTTAATTACCTTAAAGTAGCCTCCTTCCCTATCAGAGGCACTTGATAAATGTGAATACTGATGCACATGGTATATAATTTTTCTTGTGGTTTTGACATAAGCTTCTTTAATTAACTTAAGAATGCACTGTGTTCCCCAATGGATATCTCAGGAACAATGAGAGTTAGTCATATTAATTTAGATATCAAACAGGGAGTAAATGTTATGAAATCAAAAGTCCTTCACATCTCACATAGCCAAATTTTAAAGGATGGATTCCAGCTAAGGCTGGCTCCCTTCATAGAATAAAAGGAACAGGACAAATAATTATCTTATCCTTGCCTTCATGACCCCAAAGTCTCTGCAGAGACATATGAAATATGTGTAATAGGAGTTCCAGGTACTGACTTAAAAACTTTAAAGTCACATAAAATATCACTCAAAGGGAATTGGTAGGAATGGAAAGGACCCCTTCTACCCACTTGGTTTGCATAGGTGATAACGAGGTGAGTAAAGCTAGTGAGGTAGCGCTTTGAACATGGTATATGTTTATGATTACTTTTTAACTCTAGTTGTCTGCCTTCCTGAATCACTGTGCACACCTTGATTTCCAAATCTATGCAGCCTCCACTGGCCTGCCCCCAGGCAGGGATCTAGGAAAGTCAGCCTGACTTGAGTAGAGTGACTGTTAACAGAGTTGGACCAAGGTCATGAGCCACATAAAGCATTCTGGCCAGTGGGTTAAGGAATTCTGGTAGCACTGAACAGTGAACTACAAGGTTGGTGGAAGCTTTCTCGGGGTGTCTGCTCTCATAAAGACTTACAGCCTCAAAAACCCTAAATAATGTCACTATGAGTCAGAATTGACTTAATGGAGTCGGTTTTGTTTTTGTTTTTGTTTTTGTTTTGTTTTAAGCTAATTTAGGAGTTAAGCCACATTTGCATCTGGCCTTCAACCTCCATGCAGCCACCTTCTTCCTCTTCTTTCATCTCCTTGTGCTTAGTTGTTCTGGAACAGATTACCAGCAAGGACTATTTTCCCAGTATCTTTCAAAAGCTATGCATACACACGCTTTTATCTGAGATCACCTTCTGGTTAAAAATCTCCTTTAGAGGACTGTGTCTCCTTTAGAGGATTGTGTCTGCTCTACTTTGTACTCATTGAGAGTAGGTGCTAAGGAAAGTGGGAAGGTGTCCAGTTACACTTCAGCTTTAGCATTGACAAAGCAAAGTCCCGCAATGTCTGCTTTCCATTGTCTTCCTCTATCAGATGAAAAAAGTATTTCTTTTGAACATTAGATGAGGTGATAGTCATAAATACCATTTGGTCATGGTGATGGTATGACATGGAGTCGGTTCCGACCCACAGTGACCCTCAACAGGATTTCTGAGGCTGTAAATCTTTACGGGAACAGAAAGTCTCATCTTTCTCCCATGGAGCAGCTGGTAGTTTCGAACTGCTGACCTTGAGGTTAGCAGCCCAATTCATAACCACTACGAACTGTAAATGTGCCCTTAACTGCAAGAGATTCACATTATCTGAAAAGTTTACTAAGAGGATGTTTCTATGCATAATATTTGTGACTAAAGAAGTAGAGATGGATGGTGATAGGAATGAAGGCACTAATGGTATGTTCTAGAGCCAAATGATTATAAGAAAGAAAATGGATGCTTTAATGTTATTTGTGGCTGTTGTTGTTAGTGCCATCAAGTCGACTCATAGCAACTCTGTATAGGGTTTCTGAGGAATAAATGGTAGTTTTGAATAACCAACCTTACAGTTAGCAGTCCAGTGCTTTGCTTATCCTACAGTACCATACCAGGTATTGTTGTATTTTGTATATTGTTGTTGAGTCGGTCCCCACTCATGGTAACCCTGTATAGGGTTTTCAAGGAGCAACTAGTAAGCCTAAGCTGCCGATCTTGCAGTTCAAATGGACCTTACAGTTCAAAGCATTAACCCATGGTGCCACACTAGGACTCCACACCACATATTAATCAAATTCTAATTTAACAATTTGCTGAAATAGCTGGAGCAACTGAACAGCAACTACCCACAGCAACAACTGCATACTTCTAATACAACAGGTCCCTATGAACTGGAACCTACTCGACAGCATTTAACAACAACATAGGAACACAATTTAGGCCCTCACCAACCACCTCATGAGCTCCTTGATTAGTAGGAGCCACCTAGAGTTGTCTTCTCTCTGGGTCCACCACCAGCACCTATACTGGTTATTGTTTTTTTCTCTTTCCACTGTATTTCTTTGTTTTCTCCTTTTCCTTATTATTATTTTATTTTGCTTTTCTACTTCTGCTTCAGTTTTTCCTTACCTTCTTCTGTTTCTCTTCTACTACTTCTTCCTCTTCTTTTGTTTTCTTTACTTTTGTTTTTTCTTCTTGATCTTTCTTTACTACTCTCTAGTCCCTTTCTTTTTTCATTTCCTATCCCTGGTTTTGTCTAGTGTTTTTCTCTCTTTCACAGTTTTCTCTTCTATAGTTGTATTTTACAGTCCCTCCCTTCTCTTCTAAGTTATTGTTTTGTTTTGTTTTCACATTGTTTCCTGGTGCTTTTTTTTTTTTTTTCATCCTTTGTTATTTTCTTTTTTCACTACTGTTAGCTTGTTTGTTTTGTTTTATTTTCTTCTGTATGTGTGCATTCTCTTCTTGACCCACCCAAGAAGAGATAAAATCTATGCATACACAACCCAGACATAACTGTACCTACTGCAGCTGAAACAGCCAAACATTTCAGCAGACAGCACTGGCCAAATTCTCCTTACACTGAGCTACATGAATGACAAATGAAGAACAGGGCACACACTTCTATTGTCTAATAACACCCACCACAAGGCAATTGGTGAGGACCTAAGAATATACCAACACACAGTCGTCAATCAATTCAAAGTCATCAATACACAAAAACAACACAATGTCTTGGAAACAACAGACAATTTCAGTTCATGTGAATAAAAAAAATGATAGTGATGGGAGAAGAAACAAGATGGTGGATTGAGTAGACATGCAGTGAGGAGCTCCATCAGCAACAATACAGAATACCAGACCAAGCAGCCTTAGAAGATGGTGCCAGAACTCTGAACCACATATAAAGGAATATTTAGAAGGTTGAAAGGCTTACAGCTATGGGAATTTGTAGCAGAAGCAAGAAATCCTTGGTTTCCAATCCAAGATGCTCAGCTGCTCCCAGAGCCACCATCTTGGGAAAAAGAAAGTGGGGAAAGGATCAGAGCAGCCACGGATGCCTGACAGAACTGCGGAGATAAAGGTGTGGACATTCTTTTTTTTGTATCTGTTCATTCATCTCTCACTGCCTGTGAACCTCCATTCTGGTGATTAGAGGGGGTGCCTGAGCAAGTGGACACCCCACCCCCATCACCAAGGGGTTCTACTATGCATGCACACAGATCTCCTTGAAATTCAAAGTGACAGTTTCCACTTAAATCCAAATGGCCACAGCCAGCCCTGAACTGTTTATAACTAGAAAAAAAAAGGCCTGAATGGGGATTGTGGAATAGGACAGGCGAACTAAAAAGGAAATAGGCCTAAAATTAAATCATGAGTTACATCACAATGACCAACAGTGGGATATTGAAATGTCTCAGGAAGAAGAGTGAAAAGGGAAGCCCATCTCCTGATCACATCTACCTGGAGGCAATCAGAATGCATAAAAAATACCAAAATACACACCCATCTAATTAAGGCCACAGGTAACTCCTGAATATGCCAAAAAAACAGAAACACATGACCTCTCAGCACATGTCCAGAAACAAGACAAAGTGACTGAGACAAATGAGCTGGAAGTAGATCTACACTCCATACTGAAAGATGGGCAGGCTTTGGAAATGACTGAAAAGGAATTCAGAAAAATTATTATAGAATATGTCAAAACACTATACAATGGAGTTGAGAAAAATAAGGAAGAAGTGAGGAAAGCACTACAGGAACAATCAAATAAAATAGATATAGCATTGGAAACAATTCAGAACCTACAGAAAGAGGTCCAAATGATTAATAATAGAATATCAGAAATGGACAATACACTGAAAGATCAAAGGGGTAGAATTGAAGAGATAAAACCCAGAACTAGTGAGCTAGAAGATAAATCTCTCAACACTATTAAGATAGAAAAGCAAACACAAAAAAAGGATAAAAAAATCCGAAGAAGGCCTAAGATTCATGTTGGACAACATGAAGAGGAATAACTTAAGAATTATTGACATTCTGGAACAAGAAGAATCACACAAGTCCACAGAGGAGATAGTTGAAGAGCTTCTGGAAGAAAATTTTCCTAACATCCTGCAAAGTGAAAAGATAAGCATTCAAGAAGTTCAGCAAACACCAGGAAGGACAGGCCTTAAAAGAAAATTACCAAGACATATAATAATCAAGCCCTCCAAATTCAAAGATAAGGACAGAATCCTCAAAGCAGTTAGGAAAAAGAGAAGTGTAACATACAAAGGTAAACAAATCAGATTAAGCTTGGATTTCTCAACAGAAACCATGTAGGCAAGAAGGTAATGGGGAGACATATATAAAACCCTGAAAGAAAAAAACTGCCACCCAAGAATCCTCTACCCAGTAAAGCTGTCAATCAAATATGATGGTGTAATA
>NW_006408537.1:2612456-2618905 GCF_000296735.1 Chrysochloris asiatica
TTGATGATTTGTCGTGTAAACTCACTCAATCCACAATAAAAACCTAAAAAAAAGAGAGAGAGAGAGTGGTGAAGCAAATGTCTAAGAAGCAGAGGCAGTACATGTTTCTGAGGAAGAAAAATAATGGAAAATGCCTGAGAAAAAATTCAGAAGAGTAACATTTGGGTACTTTCAACTGACTGAGAGAAACTTCAAAGAAAGCATGGAGAACACAGGGGAAAAAATTAGATAAAAATCAGGAAAACATTATAAAAACAGACAAAATAAATGAAAATTCTGAAACAACATAAAACCTGCAAAAAAAGAAAATTCAGAAGATTCATTCTAAGATTATAGAAATGGACACATTGAAAGGGTAAAGTAGATTTAAATAAATGGAACCCCAAATTAGTGAACTTGTAGATAAATCAATTTAGCAAACTAGAAGAACAATCAGAGAAACGAAGGGAAAAAAATCTGAAGAAAGTCTAAGATTTATGTGGGATACAATGAAGAAGAATAACTTAGGGGTAACTAAAATTCCAGGACAAGAAGAAAAAATTGTTGAAGAACTATTGAAAGAAAACTTCTCTAATATCATGAAAGATAAGACAATATGTACTCAAAAAAACTGAAAGAACACCAATCAGGATAAAGTCCAAAAGAAAGTCATCAAGACATATTTGCAAAATCAAACTTGCAAAAACCAAAGACAAGGACAAATTTCTTAGAGCAGCTTGAGAAAAATGAATAGTTATCTATAAAAGAGAAGCAATAAGACTAAGCTCTGGTTTCTCAGCAGAAACATGCAGGCAAGAAGACAATGGAATAATATATACAAAACTCTGAAAGAAAAATCACACAACCAGCAAAGAAAGCTATCCCTCAGTTGTAATAAGGACATTGGCAGATAAACAGAAATTTCAGAAATGTGTAACAACCAGACCAACTTTACAAAAAAATACCAAAGGCTCTTCTTTGGAATGAGAACAACAGTGGACAACAACTTGATATTAACAAACATAACTATACAACCCAAAACTCATCCATTTATTTGTTGCTGTTTTTATTAAGTGCCATTGAGTTAATTCTGACTCATAGTGATTTTGTATAGGGTTTCTAAGGAGTGGCTGGTGGATTTGGACCATTGACCTTACTTGCCCTACAGCACCACACCAGGACTCCAAAAGTGGATTATAGTTGTTAAGTGCCGTCGAGTCAGTTCCTACTCATAACAACCCTGTATAACGTTTCTAAGGAGTTTTTGTTGGGTTTGAACTGCTGGCCTGTTGGTTAGTAGTCCAGTGTTTATCTTACACCACCACACCACCAATTCGTATATGTTTGTTGTTGTTGTTATGTGCTGTGGAGTCAGTTCCGACTCATAGCAACCTTGTACAGGGTTTCTGAGGCTATAAATCTTTATGGGAGTAGAAGGCCTCATCTTTCTCCCACAGAACAGCTGGTAGTTTCAAACTGCTGACCTTGAGATTAGCAGCCCGATTCATAACCACTACGCTACCAGAGCTCCTCAATTCATATATAGAAGTATTTAAAGTAAAACAAACCCTCAAGACTGAAAACAGGGAACCAGAAATATCAATTTACAATGAAGAGAGCTACAAAGCAAAAAAGAGGGAATAGTGTAGATACAGAACACCCCAAAGGTGAGGCAGTCAAGTAAATCACAAGATAAAACAAACTGCTTTAAACTGGGGGAACAATTAATAAATCACAGGATAGCCTCAAAGAAAATTAATGCACCTTCAAATCAAAATTAAAAAGAAGAAAATCATAAAGATTTAATAAGCATTCATACAATAGCAATGAAGAAAATATAAAGAAAACCCAAAAATAGAATGAACCCAGCACAGGAAATTATGTGGAACAGAAACCAGCAGTATCACAAATAAACACGCAATAAAATGACAGAAATTATTTTATATCCATTGATAATTACACTGAATGTAAATGGATTAAATGTACCACCAAGAGACAGAAAGTAGCAGAATGGATAAGAAAATACGATCCTTCAATATGTTGCCTACAGGAAACATGCCCTAAAAAGACAAAAATAAACTAAAAATCAAAGGATGGAAAAATATAACAAGCAAGTTTTCAATCAAAAACCAGCAAGAGGGACAATCTTAATCTATGCTAAAACAGACTATAAGGCAAAAACCAGCATAAGGACACTATATCATGATTAAAGGCTTAATTTAACAGGAAAACATAACCATAATAAATATCTACACTACCAATGAAAGGAGTCCTGGGGTGGCACTGTGGATTAATGCGCCAGACTGCAAAGCCATTTAAACTGCAAGGTTGGCAGTTCAAGCTCACCAGCTGCTCCTTGGAAACTCTATACAGGGTTGCTATGGGTCGGAATCTACTCGACGGCACTTAACAACAACAATAACCAATGAAAGAGCCTCAAAATATGCAAATTAAATTCTAATAGAACTTAAGAAATAAATAGATAACAATAATAGTAGCTTTTAATATATCACTTTTGGTAAAGAACAAACAACTAGAAAGAAACTCAATAAAGACACAGAAGAACTAAACAACACAATCAACAAACTTGATCTCATAGACGTATACATACAGAGCACTCAACTCGACAACAGCACAAGATACATTATTTTCCAGTACACATGGAACATTCTCCAGAATAAACCAAATATTATGCCACAAAAAAACCCTCAATAAATTTAAAAACAGCAAAATACTACAAAGTATCTTGGCAGATCACAACACTATAAAGTCAGAAATCAACAACAGGAAAATCAAAGAGAAAAATCAAATACATGGCAATTGAATAATACTCTGCTTAAAAGCTACTGGGTAAGAGAAGAAAAATTTTAATTCCTTGAATCAAAGCAGAATGAAAGCACTACATACCAAAACATTTGGGACACAGCAAAAGCATTACTCAGAGGGCAATTTATAGCAATAAATGCACAGATCCAAAAATAAGAAAAAGCCAAAATCAACACCTTAAGCCAACATCTCTAACAATTAGAACAAGGGCATCAAAGTAAGACTACAGACACCAGAAGAAAAGAAATAATAAAGGTTAAAGATGAAATAAGTGAAATAGAAAACAGGAAAACAATTGAAAGAATCAACAAGACAAGAAGCTGGTTCTTTGAAAGGATTAATAAAACCAGAAACCATTTTAAATCTATCAAAAGAAAAGGAGAAGATGTAAATAACATGAATAAAATTGATATGGCTGATGTCACAACAGAGCCAACATAAATAAAAAGGATAATAACAAAATAGTAGGAAGAACTGTACTCCAACAAACCTGAAAATCTAGAAGAAATGGACAAATTTCCAGAAACACATGACCTAGTTAAAGCAGCACAGATGAAATAGAAAACTTGAAACAGACTTATAACAAAAGAAGAAATTGACCAAGTCATTAAAAAACGCCCAACAAAAAAAGTCCAGGCCCAGATGGTTTTCTGGGTGAATTCCACCAAACATTCTGAAAAGGACTGATACCAATTCCACTCAAATTATTACAGAATGTGAAAAAGAAGAACAGTTTCTGAATTCATTTTATGAATCAAGCATAAGCCTGATACCAAAACCAGGCAAAGATATTACTAAAAAGGAAAATTATAGACCAATATCTCTCATGAATTTTGTGAGATGTTGCAGTGTGTTGCAGGACCCTGGGATGAGGGAAGGGAGGAGTGGTGATTGATATCAAGGATTATGGAGTAGTATAACATGTTGAAAAGGTCTTTAACTTTCAACTCCTCTGGACCAGCCAGCCTCATGTTGATCTTCCTAAAAGAAATCATTCCTACAACTGTGATCAAACTATCACCCCTTTTATTACACATTTTGAATTCAGATCCTCAAGAATTCCAACCTCACTTTGAAGAGTATCCTCAAGATGACGCTAGTTCATCCAATGACTTTGCTCTACATTTATAGTGATCATAGAGTTTTTACAGAAGTTCATGCTCATAGGCAGCTTAAGTTTATGGACTGGTAAAATTTTATATTTGATATTTTTTTCATGCTCAGAAGATGAAATGATATGTAGGGGCCCCCTCCTTTTCCCCCAAAATGTTGTTGTTTTGCCTCTTTCTGAAAAAGTAACTCAAGACGGTTAGTAGAGAAAGGCAGATTGCCCGCGGGAAGAACACTTGAGTGGTTTTAAACAGAACCCATTTGATAAAATTCGCCTAATAGCGTTGTTGTTGCTGTTATGTGCCGTGGAATCGGTTCCGACCCATAGCGACCCTGTACAGGGTTTCCGAGGCTGTAAATCTTTACGGGAGCAGAAGGCCTCATCTTTCTCCCGCGGAACAGCTGGTAGTTTCGAACTGCTGAACATGAGATTAGCAGCCCAGAGCTTTGGTAGTGTAGTGGTTACGAATTGGGCTGCAAACAAGGTCAGCAGTTCAAAACTACCAGCTGTTCCGCGGGAGAAAGATGAGGCTTTCTGCTCCCGCAAAGATTTACAGCCTCGGAAACCCTGTACAGGGTCGCTATGGGTCAGAACCGACTCCATGGCACACAACAACAATAACAATGTTAGATTGCTGATTTTCAACTGAATTTAATGAAAAGTTTTCTTCAGCCTTTGGTGACCCAGGCTGCCTGAATTTTAGATCTGTTTTTGCAAAAGTGTTGCAACATTTTTAATAGGTGAGAAAATTTTTATTGCCAAGATGACTTGATTTCACCACATAATGCTATGTACTAAAAGAATCACTAGAAGGGCTTAATTAGAAACCTACTAGAATAAACCAAACTTTGCTATATTTAACTTTAACTACATTTGTCACAAATTAAGGGAACTGCAGCACTGGTTTGGACTTGAAATTCCTTAGTGGTCAGAAACAAAAAAATGGCTATTTCCAAGGGTTAGGACTTTGAGGTCATCCAACTTTATTCAGATTTCTATTGATTTGAGGTTGCCTTACCTTGACAACTTAAATTTATGAGCTGGTAAAATTTTGTATTTGGCATCTATTTTCATAACAGCACATAACCAGCACCCCCACCAGTATATACCCTAGATTTCCATAGACAAATAGTGTGCCTTAGTGAATGAGTGTTAATTTCAAATCATTGCTTTACCACTGATCTTCATTGTTCTTTTTATTAATTTTATTCAATTACTTAAGTTTATATTATTTTGCATAAGTGAACCTTTCATCACCTTAGCCACAGTTTTCCTTTATATTTATTTCTTCGTTAGTATCTCTAAATCTGTACTGTATAGCCAGATTAATAATATTACTATTAGAATTAAGGAATGTTGTATAAAGTTTACTTATGCAAATTCTCAAAAAACAAAAATGCTGCTTATGGAGCAATCTATCACATGGGTTATGTGATCTTCATAAAAATATTTTTAAAGTGCATTCTGCTTATAGTAGGCCTTTGTTGTCAGTGTATTTAGAGGGAAAGAAATGGCTCTGACCAAGGTGATGTTCATTTGGCTGCATTTCATATAAAAGGACGCAGTCTTTTATCTTAATCAGTACTTCAAGTTAGAATTTGCAGAAAAGAAAAAGGCTTTTTGTTTAAGGCTATGTAGAGTATGGCGTCCTGGTGTGGCACTGTGGGTTATTGCTCCAGACTACAAAGCTGTTTGAACCACAAGGTTGGAAGTTCAAGCTTACCAGCTGCTCCTTAGAAACCCTATACAGGGTCTCTAGGGGTCGGAATCTACCCCATGGCACTTAACAACAACAACAACAACATGTGAAGTATGGGTCTTTAGTTGGATTCCTGAGCCCCATTCAAAACATTTACATTTGAAAAGACATGCAGAACCACCCAGAACTGCTGCAAGAACAGGAGATCAAGGAAAAACCTGCAGAAACAAGACTGTCTCTGAATTTATAGCAAGAAGTCTGTGCCCCTTAGAGGAAACCCCATTTGAGACTGAAGGTTAAAGTGAATCAGCAAGCAGACAGCTTGTTATACTTATATTGTGAGACCACCTAGGTCCAACTGTTGAGTGGAAGTGGGGAAGCTGCAGCAATGAAGAGTCAGACTAGTTTTGAACATGATCCATTGACACCCATTGACAAAATCTCCATAGCCTACTGATGAGAGAGAAGAGGAAGCACTGGCTGGTCTGAAATTTAAAGCACTATGTGGACTCTTAAGCCTAATGCACTGACCTAGCCATGGAGGGCTAGGGCTAAGAGAGTGAAGAGATCAACTAGTCTGAAGTGCAGGAAGATGTGTGTGAATTCCCAAACTTGCAGCTTAATGAAGAAAAAGATGTTTAACGATGTAAGCTGGTGTAAAGTGCTACAGTTTAATATACTGGACTTTTCTTATGGTTGCAGTTATTCAAAGTTCTAACTAGAATTGAAAATTTTTCAGATCAAGGAACATCAGTATTAGACTGATGTTGTTGTCAAGTGCCATCAAGTCAGTTGCAACTCATAGTGACCCTGAACAGGGTTTCCAAGGAGAAG
>NW_006408537.1:2619005-2622066 GCF_000296735.1 Chrysochloris asiatica
ATGGGTAATTTAGAAACTGGCTATCAAAAATGGTATGAAGTAACTGGCTTACAAGCTTCCTATAGGGAACTTCCAGAAATTCAAGTCAGATTCAGAAAAGGACATAGAACTAGGAATATAATTGCTGATATCAGATACATCTTAGCTAAAATCAGAGATACCAGAAAGATGGTTACTTGTACTTTAATGACTATGCAAAAGCTTTCAGCTATGTGAATCATGACAAAATGTAAATAACATTGCCAAGAATGGGTATTCCAGAACACTTAATTGAATTTATCAGGGACCTGTACATAGACCAAGAGGCAGTTGTTAGAACAGAAAAGGGGATACTCAATGGTTTAAAATTTCAAAAAGTGTGCTCCAGGGTTGCATCCTTTCACCATATTTATTCAATCCATACGCTGAGCAAATAATCTGAGAAACTGGATTAAAGGAAGAAGAATGTGGCATCAGAATTGGAGGTAGACTCATTAACAACCTGCGATATGCAGATGATATAGCCTTGCTTGCCAGAGGTTAAGAGGACTTAAAATACTGACAAAAATAGAAAACCAAAGAATTCAGTATGGATTGCACCTCATTCTAAACAAAAACAAAAATCCTCACAACTAGACCAATAAACAATATCTTGATAAATGGGGAAAATTGCTTTGAATCCATAATCTTCACTAGTGGAAGCAGCAGTCAAAAAATCAAAGGACGTATTGCATTAAGCAAATCTGCTGCAAAAGACCTCTTTAAAGTGCTCAAGAGCAAAAATGGCAATTTGAAGAGTAAGGTAATGGTATGTTGTGCTTTCATTTTTATTTGATTCGGGGAACTTTTTTTTTTCTTCTATTATCCAATAGGTTTTATGGAAGGTGTTATTCCATTTCTTGTAGGGTTTTGTGTTTGTTTGTTTTTTACCTTGACCTTCCTATTGTTGACCTATGTCTGACCTAAGCTATGGTTCTGTATAATAAGCACTAGACTGTGAACCCCAAGCTTAGTAATTCAATCTTACCAGCTGCTCCACAGGAGAAAGACGAGGCTTTGTGCTCCTGCAAAGAATTAAAACCTTAGAAACCCTATACACAGTCACTATGAGTCAGAATTGATGCAGCACTTAACAACAACATTTCTCATGAACACAGATGCAAATCCCTATCCAATTGTGTCCAACAATATATCAAAAACATAATACATCATGTTCAAGTGGAATTCATGATCAAGTATGCAGGGATGGCTCAATATTAGAAAAAAAAAAAATCAACATAACCCACCACGCAAATAAAACAAAGGAAAAAACCCACATGATCATATCAATTGATGCAGAAAAGGCATTAGACAACACCCATTCCTGACAAAAACACTCAACAAAATAGGAATAGAAGGGAAATTTTCTAATTAGAGGCATATATGTAAAACCAGCAGCCAACATCATTCTCAATGGAGAGAAACTGAAAGCATTCCCATTGCGAACAGGAACCAGACAAGGATGCCCTTTATCACTACTTTTATTCAATATTGTGCTGGAAGTCTTAGTCCGACCTATAAGGTAAGGAAGGGAAATTAAAGGAATCCAAACTGGCAAAGAAGTAAAATTCTCTCTATTTTCAGATTACATGATCCTATACTTAAGTCATTAAGAAGATAAGAAAGAAGGGAAAGACAAAATGGATGTCAGAAGAGACTCTGAAACTTGCTTTCCAGTGTAGAGATGCTAAAGCAAATGGAAGAAATGAGGAAGTAGAATTGCTGAACAGAAAGTTTCAAAGGTCAGCTAGAGAAGACAAAGTCAAATATTATAATGAAATGTGCAAAGAACTGGAGATGGAAAATGAAAAGGGAAGAACACAATCAGCATTTCATAAGCTGGGGAACTGAAGGAAAAATTCAAACCTCGACTTGCAATATTGAAGGACTCTATGGGCAAATTATTGAATGAAGCAGAAAGTATCAAAAGAAGATGGAAGGGATACAAAGAGTCACTGTACCAAAAAGAAATGGTTGATGTTCACCCATCTCAAGAAGTAGCATATGATCAAGAGCCAATGATTCCCAAACAAAGTTCATTGTACATTGAAGGCATTGACAAAGAACAAGGCTCTGGAAAATGATGGGATACAAATTGAAATCTCACAACAAACTGATGCAGCACTGTAGTCACTCACACATCTGTGTCACAAAATTTGGAAGACAACTACCTGGTCAATTGACTGGAAAAGATCCATATTTGTGCCCATTCCAAAGAGAGGTAACCCAACAGAATGCAGAAATCGTCGGACAGTATCACTAATATCACATGCAAATAAAATCTTGCTAAAAATAATACAAAAATGGCTGCAACCATACATTGACAGAGAACTTCCAGAGGTTCAAGCCTGTTTCGGAAGAGAATGTGGAATGAGAGATGCAAATCAAAACAACAAGCTATCATCTTACCCAAGCATTAATAGGAAAGTTCAAAAGGTAGAAACCCACAAATACTGAAGAGGTATGGAGAGTATGGGACCCTCCTACACTGCTGGATGGGACTGTTAAATGGTGCAACTGCTGTGGAAGCAGTAGGGCACTTTCTTAGAAGGTTGGAAATAGAAATACCGTATAAGTCAGCAGTCTCTTTACTTGGTATATATCCACAAGAAATAAGCGCTGTGATAAGATTAGATATTTGTATACCCATGTTCATTGCAGCATTATTTACAATAGCAAAAAGATGAAGACAGCCTATATGCCCAACAGCAGAAGAATGTTTGAGCAAATTTGTGCACATCCATATATTGAAATATTATGCAACTGTAAAGAATAACAATGAATCTGCAAAATGCCGCATAACATAAAGGAACCAGAGGACATTATGCTGAGTGAAATTGGACCACCAAAAAGGGAGGGAAATTGTATGAGACAACTACTGGAAAAAGTCAAGAAATGGTTTTCATTCTATAATAAACTTTCTATGATGATTATCAGGAGTAGGAAGGAAGGGAGAATTATTCACTGGGTATAGTGTTGTTGTCGTTAAGTGCCTTCGATAGAGTGTTTATCCTGCAGCACCACACCAGGACTCTACCAGGTA
>NW_006408537.1:2622586-2627389 GCF_000296735.1 Chrysochloris asiatica
GCTATTAAGTTCTGTTGAGTCGGTTCTGACCCATAGCGACCCTATATAGGGTTTCCAAGGAGAGGCTGGTGTTCTTGAACCGCCAAGCTTGCGGTTCAAACTAACTTCGCCGTCCAGTGCATTAACTCATAGCACCACGCCAGACATGTGTTAACTTGAGTGACAGGGAAGGCAGTTAAAAAGAAAATGAAGGAAAAGAGAAAGACGGGAGAGGGAAAACAAAATGGCTTTCTTCTTTCTTTGTGTTTCTGTTTTTTGTTTTGGTTTGTCTGTCTTTTCATGTACTGGAAGGGAAAAAAAACCAATTTTTTTTCATTTAAAAGAAAAAGTTTATACATTATTTTCATTTGAATCATGAAGGTCAGTTTACTACAACAGCATCTTCTGTTTTGTTGTAACATGTTTAATACAGGACAGTCTGATCCTCTTACTGCATCTTAATGATTTTATTTTCTCTAATAATGATGAATTACAATATTCAGAAATCCTTTTAAAGACTGGCTCATGTAATAAAGTAAAAAATTAAGTTTAAAAAAATTAGGAATTAATAAAAGTACGAGTTGCTATGATTTTGATCATTCATTCCATGCAAAGCTGAGGCAAAAACTGGAGGTAAATGTCCCCATGCAGCTCCTGCCACCAGCCAGCAGCCCCCCTGTAACTCAGGGCTTCATGACTCATCACCCTTCTTTGGACTTTCCTTATCCCCTGCACACACTTGCCGGCCATCCGCACGAATTCTCAAGGGCAATGCAAGATTATCGAAACATGATCCCTAGCTCAGCTTGCTGTCCCAGGGACAGTTGTTCACAGTGGAAAAAATCTCCCTGTGGTATTCAGCCCGATTGGCAAACTCTGCTGAGGAAGGGGGAAAAAAATTGTAAAAGATTTGGTGGCACCTTATCCTCATACCCCACCTGCTTTCTCTCCTCCTGCAAGGAGGCAGCTGCCTGTCCTCATAGCACGCAATCTCCTGGCCAAGAATTAAAAGATCTGACTATATTCCAGGTGCTTTTGAGGCAAGAGTTGCCTGGAGAACCACAAAGAAGACCCCAGTACAAGCAATATATTCATTCAGGACAAACAGCTGCTGCTATGAAAACTGAGTGGAAACAGATTGAATCATGCTAACTGGCTAAACCCAAGTAAATTTGAATTTAAAACAAACTTTAACAGGATAATCAACAGAACCAGTTTAAAAAGGGGAAAAAGAATGAAGTGGGGAGAAAGACAAGATTTCCCCCACTCACTACACTGAATTTTTCTAATATGGAAATTTTTAAGTTGTTTTTTTTTTTAATAGAGAAAGGAAAGGGAACAGAACTCAGACTAAAGAGAAATGCATGATTACTCAGCCATAAAAAGGAATAACGCTCTAATAGAGGTTATGACATGAATGAACTTTAAAAACATGCTAAATGAAATAAGCTAGGCACAAAAGGACAAATGTTGTATATTCTACTTATACAAAATATCTAGAATAGACAAATGTATAGAGACAAAGTAGATTTGTGGTTACCAAGGGCTGGGGTTGGGGTGGTAGGCTAGGGAATTAATGCTTAATGGGGTACAGAGTTTCTGTTTGGGGAGATGAAAAAAGTATTAGAAACAAATAGTCATAATGCCTGCATAACATTGTGAATATACGTAATGCCACTGAATTGTACACTTAAAAATATGGTTTAAATAGCTACTTTTGTTATGTATATTTTGCCATAATAAACTATACTTTACATAGTTAACTTTCAACAACTACTGATTCAAGGGGGAAAAGCAGCAAAAATACCAAACTAACCCAACATCTTTTTCCGATTTAATACACTTTCATCTGTCCTGCGCTCTTTATTTCTTGAGCCATTTGTCCCCCTTGTTGTTAAGTGCTGTTGAATCAGTTCTGACTCATAAGGATCCTGTATGGGGTTTCAAAGGAGCAGCTGGTGAGTTTGAACCACTGACTTTGTGGTTCAAACTGACCTTACAGTCCAGTGCTTTGCCCCACAGCATCACACCAGGACTTCATTTGTCCCCCTACTACTCCCATGTAAAGTGAATGCTGAGGTCTGAACACAGGTCCAAAAACCCTAGGAGGAAATTGCTAACATTCCCAAATGGATTGGGTGATTGTCACCATCCTCTGATGCCTCCTTCACAGCCAGTTTTGTTGGTGGGACATGTCCAGGAACGATGCATATGGGAAATCCCAAAAGAGAATGGAAACTAATGACTGAGTTGCTACTAGGTCCAGAATAACTAATAGGAAGGTCTTGGGAAGGACTCAGGAAGAAGAGTCTAAAGTTGAAGTTTCCAGTTAGAAACTGTGAGTCCTCTAACATTCAATATGGGAGAAAACTAGAAAATGAGTCTTCCCAAAGAAAAACCATTATTCAGGATCTATAAAAATACTCTGTGAATTTCAGTCTCACAGGTGTAACCTGATACTGGGTTTTATCTATCATCTACTCCCATGTTTTCATGTGCTATCTATGTGCTGATGACGCGAATCTTCTGAGCTCCTGACCTGAATATTCAACTGCCAACACAATATTTCCACTAAGCTATCCCTCAGACACCCAAAACTAAGCAAATCCAAAGACTTTAATCCCTTGGTCTTGTGCCCGAAATCGCTTCCTCCTCCAGTTTTTCTGTCTCCAGGAATAGAACAACCATTCACACAGGTAGTCATGTTAGAAACCATTCATTCTTGACCAAGCTTACTCCTTGACTTCCCATTTGTATTCCATCACCAAGGCTTATGATTCAACCTCTGAAGTATTTCAAACCCAACCCCTTTCTCCATCTTCATTGCCACAACCTTAATACAGGCCACCAGCATTTCTCTCTTTAACTACTGCAAGAGCCTCCACACTTACCCTACCCATTTATTTGCCCCGAGTCTTCTTTCTTGAATGAAAAACTGATCATGAGACTTTTCTTTAAAATCATTCCCAGTAAAGTCCAGAATTTATAATGGAGCCAATTAGGACTGCTCCAATTTTTCATTTACTCAATAAATGTGAGCTGTTAAGGAAGAAATCAAAGATGCAGTGAAACAATTAGTTCATTGGACTAATGAACCATGTGAATGAACATCAATCCCCATGACTCTTCGACCAAAAGAACTAGACGGTGCCCACCTACCACTACCAGCTACACTGAAGGTGATCACATTAGAAGATCCTGGATAAAGTGGGAGAAAATTTTGGAACAAAACTCAATATCATAAAAAAGGCCAGGCTTACTGGTAGGATTGAAACTGATGGAACCCGAAGACTATGGCCTTTAGTCACCTTCAGGTCTGAAACTGAACCCACCTCAATGGCTCAGTTTTCAGACAAGCACTAAGCAAGACTAGAAGGGTGACAACGACACCAGTAAGATGCATACAGTCATTTGAAATTAAAAAAAAAAAAAAAAAGGGCAGCATTTACCCAAGGACAAGGATAAAGTTCAGAAGAGTTAGGAAAGAAGGAGGAAAGAACACAAGAAACACAAGAAGCAAGATGAGTGATGTTACACAGTGGTGATTCTAATCAGTGAGAAGCAACAAATGTCTATGAATTGCAGAACATAAAACTGATGATCTGCTCTGTAAACCTTCACCCAACACACAATAAAAAGTTTTGTTTTAATTTTCTTAATAATTAAAAATAAAGTGTAAACTCAGAACAGTGCCATGGCACGTACTGTTGCCACATTGGAATACAGTAGTAAATGAAAGAGACAAAAATCCCTGCCCTCAAAGAACTTGTAGCCTAATAGGAGAGACAGAAAGGAAGCAAACAAACTAAGTAAAACAGACAGCAGGTTAGATGGTGCAACATGCCAAGAAGAGAAAAAAAAAAAAAAACAATGTCAGAATGAGGGTTCAAATTTTTGATAGGGAGCACCAAGGCAGATTCAGACAAAAGCATGAAAGAATTAAGGCGCATCCCACAGTGCAAAGACTCTGAGACAGAAATCTGCTTGTCATGATCAAAATAAAATAATGAGGACCTTGGAACATAAGGCTCTGTGTTGTTCAAGGAGTAGTCTGAAGAGAGGAAATAATACTAAGATGATTGATAGTCTTATGAATATTGGTTTCCCTTGCTTACTATTGTAAAATATACATTTTGAGTGACATAGAAAGGACTGTCAGGAAACATGATTACAGAAAAGCTTGTAAGCCCGTCTTCAACCTATAACTGATTGGAATACCTAAAAGGGGTTCTACAACCTGCCCAGTGAAATAGCCCTCTTGTGGAACCTTTGCAGTGTACAGGAAATTAGGTGGAATCCTGAGCTCCATCCAGAACCTTATGAGGTGGAACATTCCCACCAGAAAGGAGAAGCAGACCAGCTTGGAACAGCTAAAGTAATAGAAGATGCATCTTCAAAGAAAGATCATCAGGAAAAACCCAAAACAAAAATGGCAGTATGATTGGCTACTACAACAATAAGCAAGTTGTTTACCGGGAATCCATCAAGGTAAGCAATCAAGTCACTTCAGGTCAAATCCCTTTCTAACACTGAAACTCAAAGGTCACACATGAGCAGTCATGTAAACTTGCTGGCAACCACACTGGTGAATGGAAGAGGGGGAAAGGCAGCAATGAAGAAATGGGCTGAGTTCAACCATGTTCCATAGACTCCCATTGACCTGGACATGAGATCGAGAAGAGGGTTGGTCCAAAGTGTGGTGAGACCTGGGACACCTGAGCCCATGGACTAGGACATAGTCACAGAGGGCTAGAGTTAAGAGTGAAGCGTCTGGTTAATATGAAGTGAGGGGAGATGCACAAGAACACCCAAACTTGCAGATAG
>NW_006408537.1:2628414-2642828 GCF_000296735.1 Chrysochloris asiatica
CCATTGAGTCAGTACCGACTCGCAGTGACCCTATGCACAACAGAACGAAACACTGCCGGGTCCTGAGCTAACTGCACAATCGTCGCTATGCTTGCCCATTGCTGCTGACATTGTGCCAATTCCTCATGAAGGATCTTTCTTTTTCTTTTCCGACCCTCCACTTACCAAACATGATGTTTTTCTCCAGGGACTGACTCTTGATAATATGTCCAAAGCATGAGAGAGAAAGTCTGGCCATTCTGGCTTCCAAGAAGCATTCTGGTGGCACTTTTTCCAACACAGATTAGTTTGTTCCTTTGTCAGTCCATAGTACTTTTAATTTTCTCCTCCAACACTATAACCCAAGCGCATTGATTTTTCTATGGCCTTCCTTATTTATTGTCTGATTTTCACATACATATGAGGTTATTGAAAATATGATGGCTTGGGTCAGGCTCACCTTAGTCCTCAAACTGACATCTTTGCTCTTCAACACTTTGAAGAGGTCTTGTGCCACAGATTTGCCTAATGCAATACGTAATTTGATTTTTTGACTGCTGTTTCCATGAGTACTGATGGTTGATCCAAGCAAAATGAAGTGTTTGACAACTTCAATCTTTTCTCCATTTATATGGATGGTATTTACTGGCCCAGTGGTAAGGATTTTTGTTTTCTTTACATTGAAGTGCAACCCGCAGCAAAGGCTATGGTCTTTGGTCTTCATCAGCAAGCATTTTAAGTCCTCTTCCCTTTCAGCAAGCAAAGTTGTATCATCTGCATATTGCAGGTTTTTAATGAGTCTTCCTCCAATCCTAATGCCAGTGTTCTTCTTCATATAAATCAGCTTCTCGAATTGTTTGCTCAGCATGCAGATTAAATACATAAGGTGAAAGAATACAGCCCTGGTGCACACCTTTCCTAATTTTAAACCATTCATTGTTCTCTTGATCTATTTGAACTACTGCCTCTTGGTCTATATACAGGTTCCTCATGAGCACAATTAAGAGTTCTGGAATACTTGTTCTCTGCAATGTTCTCTGTAACTTGTCATGATCCACACAATCGAAAGCTTTTGCATAGTCAATAAACCACAGGCAAACATCTTTCTGGTATTCTTTACTTTCAGCCAAGATCCATTTGACATCAGCAATAATATCCCTTGTTCCACATCCTCATCTGAATCTGGCTTGAACCTCCAGCAGTTCTCTGTCATTGTACTATTTCAGCTGTTTTTGAATTATCTTTAGCAAAATTTCACTTGCATGTGATAGTAGGGGAGGTGTTGCGGTTATATAGGTCATCAAAAGAGCAAAGGACCACTAAGGTACTTTAGGGAGTGATTGTGTGGTGATGTAGGATCAGTATTGGATTGCTAACTGAAAGGTCAGTGGTTCAAACCCACCAGCCACTCCTCAGAAACCCTATACAGGGTTTAGGAACTGACTAAAACATGAGTTGGGACTGACTCAATGGGACACAACAACATTTATGTTCACTAACTGTAGTATGTACAGGGTCGCTATGAGTTGGAACTGACTCCACGGCACATAACAACAACAATAACAACTGTAGTATAGTGATGACTTCACAGGTGAATTTATCAAAGTACACGCTGTAAGTGCATACAGTTCACTGAATGTCAGTTACACCTCCACAAAACTTTTAAAATCATTTTTACGTATAAGATCCTTATTTAGCATCTGATGAGAAACAGAACAAAGGGATGACTTATGAACACCCACTGTAGGCCAGGCATCCTTCTAGGTATGGGGGTGTTGAGCCTTCAAGAGAACAGTTAAGATCCATGCTCCCATGAAGAAACATTCTAGTGAAAGAAGGCAGACAATACATAAATAATAAATGAATATGAAATTTTCAGATAGTGAGAAACTCTACCAACAAAAACTGAAACAAGATGATGTGATAGACAGCAACAGGACTGCCTATGAACAAAGTCTTTAGATATTCCAGGACGGCCATTCTAAGATGGTAATATGCCAATTGAGACCAAAATGTTGAGAAGGAGATATCCACATGAATATCTAGGGTTAAGGACGCCACTAAAGAGAACAAATATAAAGATTCTAAAGTAGGCCTGAGCAGGAGTATCTAAGGAATTAGAAGAGAGAACGGAGTGACAAAAAATAAATAGTACAAGGGTTGACATGAAAGGGATCCAGAGACCATGGTAATCTTTTGGATTTTATTTGGATTAAATAAAGTGAAATTCTTTTAGAAGTTTTCCACCTCTCTTCTGTCTGTTTCTGTACTGTGGTGGCTTATAGTGTTGCAGTAATACTGAAAATGATGTCACTAGTATTTCAAATACCATCAGGGTTCCCCCATGGTGGACTGGTTCCAACAGAACTTCCAGACTAAGACAATATAAGAAGCAAACCAAGAGAATTTGTCTGAAAATCAGCCTATGAAAATCCAATGGATGAAAACAGAATATTATCCAATCTAATGCTAGAAAGTGAATTCTCTAGGTTGGAAGGCACTCAAAATACACGGTGGCCTTAACAATGGACTGACACATACCATGGATTGTGAAAGTGACGTAGAACTGGGCACAGTTTGTTCCGTTCGATTCTGTTGTACCCAGATCACCATGACTCACAGCCAACTGAATAGCCACTGTTACTGTTGTTGTTAGTGCCAACAAGTCAGTTCCTACTCACAGCTATCCTGTATAGGGTTTCCAGGGAGCAGCTGATGGATTTGAACCACCAACCTTGTTAGCAGTCCAGTGCTTATTCTACAATGCCACACAACTAACAATAACAAATTAGAGTGTTTTAAACCATGGTATATAAAAAAATCTTATTTATGTACTTTTAAATCTTCTATTTAGTATCAAGTTAAAGGGACACAAGGGTTGCCATGGCCTAGGTCAAACATGTTGGTGACTTTGAATAAAGTGGTGATGGACTGGACATGACAGATATGGGATATATTTTGCAGGAATGATTGTTGTTAAGTACCGTGGATTCAGTTCCGACTCATAATGACCTTGCACAGGGTTTCTGAGGCTGTAAATCTTTACAGAAGCAGAAAGTCTCATCTTTCTCCTACGGAACAGCTGGTAGTTTCCAACTGCCGACCTTGAGTTTAGCATAGCAGCCCGAGCTATCAGAGCTCCTTGCTGAATGATTAGAGGTAGAGAATAAAGAAAAAGAGAATTAAAAATGACACAAGATTTGGGGCTTGAGCTACTGAGTGGCATGGGAAAAAATGTAAGAAAGGAGAGATCAGAATAAAGAGTTGTTATCTGACCATGTTAAATTTGAGGTAGCTCTTAGATTTCCAAATAGAGAAGTCAAACAGGGAGTGGTTGGTGGTGGTTATGTGCCGTGGAGTCATGTACGACCCATAGCAACCCTGCTCAGGGTTTCTGAGGCTGTAGTAAATCTTTACAGGAGCAGAAAGCCTCATCTTTCTCCCATGGAACAGCTGGTAATTTCGAACAGCTGACTTTGAGGTTACCAGCCCGATTTGTAACCACTATGCTACCAGAGCTGGCAGTAGAATACACAATTCTGGAGATGAGAAAAAAGGTTGGGGCCTACGGAAGTAAGTCTGGTATATCTGCATATGTTGTTGTTTTGTTATTAAGTGCCATCGAGTCAGTTCTGACCCATAGGTGACCCTTTATAGGGTTTCCAAGGAAGGACTCATGAGCTTGAACTGCCGACCTTGTAATTCAAACTACTTTGCAGTCCAGCACATTAACTCATGGTGCCACACCAGCTATTTAAATCCTTGGGACTGTAAAGGATCAACCAGGGAGGCATTATAACCAGAGAAGAGTTCACCACGGCATTCTAATATTTATAGACTGAGACAGTGCTGGATTACCCAATAATCAAGGTAAGCCTGTGCTTACTTACTAATGTACAGTGAACAATGTCACATATTTTCACCACATCAAGGATTCTACTGCTAGGTATGGCAGGCATCTCTCTCAACACAGCCCCATCCTACAGAATTAAATCCTGTTTTCAAATTTCCAATCCCTGTCACGGATGGAGTACCCAGTAAGTAAAGTAAGCACCAGTGAGTAAGGTAAGCACAGCTTACTTGTCCTTCCTTACTCATCTGTGGTGAGCAACTCCATATGGGTTTCAAAGGATGTGGTGGAAAATATGTGAAACTCTTCCCCACAGATGAGTAAGGAAGCCCAAGTAAGCCTGTGCTTACTTTGCTTATGGGGTAATCCACCTCTGCTTGCTAGGAAACCTGTCACCTGGGTGGTTGAGTTCACTTGCTCACAGTGCCTAAGGGGCTCCAAAAGAAAAGCAGCTCATGGACTCTGGTCTCAGGAGAAGGCCTGGGATCCTACAGCTCTGAGCTGGAAACCATGATGAAGAAAGCAAAGAGAAATCAATCCTGCCCATAGTTGCTCCTGTTTCACTGCTTTCCCTGTTACAGCCACCAGATCTACTTCCATGAACAATTTATGGCTTATGCAGCTGCTTTGACAACAGGTTTGGGGCTTCTTTGGTTTCAGTCATCGTTTCAGCCAGCCCAGCCCCATGCAGCCATCCTATATGTGTAGGGGCTTAGATGTGTGCTACCAGCTACGCCCATCATAGGGCAACAGATGTTCTGAGCATGGGGAGGGGGGAAATTCATGAGTCTCTCCCTTCCTGGACTTTGCAGTTCAAATAAATGGCAAGAAGTGTCGGCTCCTGTTTCTGCAGGTATGATCAGAAATAAGCTAGTAAGGTGGACTTACTCCACAAATAGAGTATGTTGTTGTTATTAAGAGCCGTCAAGTCAGTCCTGTTCATAATGACCCTGTATAGGGTTTCCAAGAAGTGACTAGTAAACTGTAGTGATTCAAATTACGTCATCCCACACCAAGTAGAATATAGTGTTCCCCAATCTTCTGTTTATTCTATGATGCAAATATGAGAGGACTTCAAAAAGTTAATGGAAATTTTCATTTTCTTTTCATTCCATTTTTCCATGAACTTTTGAAGCCTTCTTGTACATAGGAAAGGAAGAAAGAGCCAGCCAATTCCTTAGCTTTATAGCAAAGCGAAGACAGTTCTGATTTTCATATTTTCATCCAAGTTCTCTTTCTCTTTATCTTTTTCTTTCTCTGTCCCTCTCTCTGTGTCTCTGTCTCTCATTCTCTGTCTCTCAAATCAAACCATTTATCATGCATCCTACTGGATATTAGCACAATACACTAAGACTGAACTCATAATCTATCCTCATGCTCCCCACCCCACCCCCAAGAAGTGTGCATCTACCTAAACTTACTCCTCTCCTTGATCCCCTCCTGGTAGCCAAGCCTGTCCAGACCTCGTCATTGTTTCTCAAGCCCAGCCCCCTCTCAACTTCTTCACAACCTCACTTATAACAGCACTCAGGCCTGCATTACCAACTCTATCTCCCAGCTGGCCTGTCTTCCTCCAGCCTTATCTACTTCCCACTCCTCACACTGTAGCTAGTGTGGTCTTTCTCAAATACAGGCAAGCACATGACTCCCCCAGCTCGAATCTCTCAACAACTCCCCAAGGCCCTGAGGTTGAAGTCCAGGTTCTCCAAAAGCCATGTTTGTTTTTACCTTGAGGCGTTTGCTTGGCTATTCCTTCTAGCTGGACTCTTTTATTTCCCCATCCTCTTCTCTGTCACCAGCTGACTGCTTATTGTTGGTGTTGTTGTTAAGTGCCGTCGAGTCGGGTCCGACCCATAGCGACCCTGTACAGGGTTTCCGAGGGTGTAAATCTTTACGGGAGTAGAAAGCCTCATCTTTCTCCCGCAGAGCAGCTGGTAGTTTCAAACCGCTGACCTTAAGGTTTGCAGCCCAATTCGTAACCACTACGCTACCAGAGCTGACTGCTACTCCTGCTTAAATATGACTTCACTATCCCTCCAGGGTCAAACATCCCTCTGACCTACACCCTAGTCCTGTCTATGCCCACTGTCTCACACTTAAGAGATTCAGTTATAATTGCCCCTTCACTTATCTGAATCCCAGCTGCTTACACAAAGCAAAATGAACACACAGTATTTCTTAAGAATTAATTAATTCTGCCTATTCCTCAGATTCCCAAATGAGAGAGAGATTCAACAAAACATACTCATTCCTGTCATCCATCACTATTCTGTTTGAAATTGGCAGAGGGGGTAAAAAGAAAAAAGGAGTAAACTTATATAAGAATCATAGTACTCGTGGTACCCGGAAATACCTTCAAAATGCACCACAGTTATTTATAAAAACAAAAACAAACAAAAAACTGCACATGTTTTCTAAATCCCACTAGCTCACAACTCCTCATGAAATGTGTTCTATAAATTACCTGAATGACCCCCAAAACCCATAAGTCAGACTCACTGGGGTAAAGAACCGTAAATTCGGCTTTCTCTTTCTATAACTTACATCGCTTTTTGCAGATTCCCCTACATCTATATACATACTCAGATTTTATCTACAACAAACCAAAACTCTTCTTTTTTCTTGCGATTTTCTAAGGGTCCTGGGTGGCACAAACAGTTTGCACTTGACTACTAACTTAAAGTTGGCAGTTTGCACCCACACAGTGGTTCTACAGAAGGAAAGACCTGGCAATGTGCTTCCATAAAGATTACAGCCAAGAAAACCCTATGGAGCAGTTCTACTCATTAGCACCCGGGCACCATGAATCCTAGTCTACCTGAAGGCAGCGGGTTGGGTTGAGTTGGGTGCTCTTCTGTAGCCACTGACCCATCTTGACTTCTCTTTCCCATCACTACTATCACAACATAATGAACATACCCAAAGTTTCTTTGTGGCCCTTTGTAATATCTCCCTTCCTGCTAGGATACTCTTGGGCTGGAAGAAACATGTTCTGTTAGTCTTAAAAAACAATTCAAAATAATGATCCCCTGAAGTCTTCTTAAAACCAAGCAATAGTTCAGCTTTACTAGTAAAGAATGTCTGCCTTGAACACTGTGCTCTTTTAACAACTACTTATTTGAGATCAAATTAACAGCAGCAACTCAAAAGATTAGATAAGAAACTTAGCATTGAGTTTACGTTAATTAAAGAGGGCTGTCTCAGAAAGGAGTCCTGGTGTGGCGCTGTGGGTTAATGCGCCAGACTGCAAAGTCGTTTGAACTGCAAGGTCGGTGGTTTAAGCTCACTAGCTGCTCCTCGGAAACCCTATACAGCTCTATGGGTCAAAACCGACTTGATGGCACTTCACAACAACGATATCTCAGAAAAAGAGGCTGAGAATAGTTACAGCTTAAAGAATGTAGACAATGTCTCAGATTTGCACTGTAGAAATTGTGGAATTGGGGTGTGCTCTGCTGTGTATACTCTCAATGGCATAAAAACAAATGCTACATTAAAGTGGAGAGGACAAATACAGTTTGTTTCAGTAGTCTTCTATTGCCCCCCCTTCTCCAAGTTACAGTCTAAATGTCAAACATTTACTAAATTCTTTTTCTTGTTTGCCCACATTAGCCACATTTAACCAAAATTCCTAAACATTATTTCAGTGTAGTTAGGGTAGGTTAATGATTGCCGTATCACAAAGAGCTTCCCAGAAACCACCCTGTTTCCTCCATTAAATATCCAGCTGTTCTGTGGGCTCACCTCATGGCCAACCCCATGCCTAGTTTGATTCAAAGGACCAAGACATGTTTTGTCCAAAGTCCACTAATCTTTTTAGCCCTGTCCTGAAATTCTAAACTCATCTTCAAAACTGTGTCTTTCCTGACCTAAATGCTAATAGTATTCTTCCCGGAGAAGCTGAACATCCATCTCACCAGGCATTATCTGAGACAATTTTCTAGTGTTCCTGCCCGGAAGAGATTTAATAGAGGGTTCCAATATGAAGATCTTCTATGCTATGGGGAATTTCCTTCTGTTCAACAGGTTTTCATGTTAAACATTAAGCAGTCAATTTGCCAGTGTTGAGCTCTGAGGAACAGGATTAGCTGGGGAAACATTTAGGACTGCTAGGGTTTGTGGCTGAAGCAAGGCCAACCAGTTTGCACTCACATGTCTCCTGTGCCATAGTGAGTCCCACCCTTCCATTTCACCTACAAGTGATTCCCAGGAGGACTAGGAAGTTGTCTCAGTTAGTCCTGGCCTGGTGCTGTAGGATAAGCACTTGTCTGTAAGGTCAGTTTGAACTGCAAGGTTGGCAGTTTAAACTCACCAGTGGCTTCTCAGAAACCCTGCAAAGGGGGGAGAGGGGGGAACGCCTGGCCCATAGCCATATGTTGTTGTTGTTAAGTGCCATAGCGACCCTGTATATAGGGTTTCTGAGGAGCTGCTGGTGAGTTTGGACCACCGGCCTTGCAGTTCAAACCGATCTTCAGTCCAGTGCATTAACCCGCAGCGCCACTCCAGGACTTCATATGGTGATGGTTATGTGCCATGGAGTCTGTTCCAACTCATAAGGACCCTGTACAGGATTTCCGAGGCTGCAAATCTTTACGGGAGCAGAAACCTTCAACTTTTTGTTCCCGTAGTTTTGAACTGCTGACCCTGAGGTTAGCAGCCCGATTTGTAACCATTACGCGACCAGAGCTCCATAAGACTCCGTATGAAGCCTGCTAAATCACTTGGTCTGATCCTGTCAAGGTAACCACAGTTTCAGCCATCACATTGTTGTTATTATTGTTAAGTGCTATTGAGTTGGCTTTGACTCATAACAACTCTGTAGAGGATTTCCAAGGAGTTACAGGGGTGAGTTAATTAAATGTTTGACCAAATATAACAGGCTAATTTTTAAGTTGATAATTTTGTATGGATCGGGAATGATATTATACATTTTGGCAAAAAGAGAAAAGGGTTTCCCACCCCCTGCTAGGGTCATTATGAGTTGGAATGGACTCAAGGGCACTTAACAAGTTCATCAAAAGGTTTAGAGAGGAGATTCAAGGTTTTGCTTTGGAGAAAAATCAAGAAGATAAAGGCTTGCATGAATAGTACTTCTGTGCTATACCCAAAGGGCCTTCACAGGTTGTTATTCAGAAAGAATGGAGCTTTTCTATGTAAGCTGAGTCTCCCCAGGACCACCACTTCCATTGGAATGTGGAAGCAAACTAGGAGCCCTTAACCCAATGTCCCTGACACTTGTCCTCATCTATTTGCTCAGCAGAACTTGAACTTCCTGCTATGGATTCATTCCTGGGTTGAGGTCCCTGTACCTGAGTGAGTCTGTGGGGTTGGGAAGAGCTGCAAGCAATCATTGTGAAAAGTCATGTGTTGTTATTTAATTATAAATCAATTAATACCTTGTGCATTTACATTATGCCCATCTGATCAGAGTCCTGGTGTGGCACTGTGGATTAATACGCCAGACTGCAAAGCCATTTGAACTGCAAGGTTTGCAGTTCAAGCTCACCAGCTGCTCCTCAGAAACCCTATCCAGGGTCGCTATGGGTCGGAACTGACTTGACAGCACTTAACAACAACTCTCTGATCAGAAGTTAAAAATACAATTTTCATAAGATTTTTTTCTTGAATAAATTCAAGAAATGGGCTCCAAGTAGGTTATGTACACTTCGGGGTATCTTTAAACAATGCATTGAGATGTCAAAAAAAAAAAAAAAAAATAGTAGAATGTCTAATCTTAGAGGAGGCTTTTAATTTTTGGTTAAAATTTTTATAAAACTTTAGGGGCTCAAACTGCATTACTTGCTAAGACCGCCAAAATCCTCAAATGCATCCAGTACCCTCTAAATACACAAAAATGTCTGAAACTCCTCAGAGATTTTTTTTTTTTTTTTTTCATATATAAGTGTACCCAGCTACCTATGACTTCTCCTTGGGACTAATGACACATCTTCAAGTACTGCCTGTCCTCTAAATCATACCTGTAACCTCCAGGCAGCCTCACTGCCTCTTGCATTTCTCCCCAGGCATCTGCCAAGCAGTCTGCTCTGGGCACCACTGCCTCCCACTGGACACTAGCCATGAGGCATGGGAGCCAGCACTCCATGGTGATCTACAGTGAACAAGTGTGCTTTGAGTTGAATTGTGTCCCCCAAAAGATAAGCTGAAGATAAAACTCCTATACCTGTGAATGTGACTCCGTTTGGAAACAGGGTCTTTGAAGATGTTATTTATTAACATGAGTCCATACTGGAGTAGTGGTTACGAATTGGGCTGTGAACCTTAAGGTCAGCGGTTCGAAACTACCAGCTGCTCCGCGGGAGAAAGATGAGGCTTTCTACTCCCGTAAAGATTTACACCCTCGGAAACCCTGTATAGGGTCGCTATTGGTCGGAACCGACTCGATGGCACTTAACAACAACAACATACTGGAGTGGGGTGTTTCCTAATCCTATAAAACCGATGTGCTTATAAAAGAGAAGAAGATTCAGAGAAAGGGAGACATAGGAAGGATGGTCTTGTGACAAAGGAGGCAGACACAGCTACAAACCAAGGAACACCAAAGACTGCCAGGAGCCACTAGAAGTTAGGAAGGGGCGATGAATTGTTTTCTCAGCACCTCAGAAGAATCAATACAGCCTGAATTTGGACTTCTAGCTTCCAGAGCTGACACAGTACATTTCTGCTCTTTTAAGGCACCTGCTGGGTCATATTTCTTGTGGCAGCCCTAGGAAACTTAATACAGTCAGTGAGGGCAGCTTTGTTAAAAAGTTCACAAAGACATTGCTCTACATCTTAGTTTAATGAGTAGCACTAGAGTCTTAAACACTTGTGAGTGGCCATCTAAGGTGTAACTACTGTTCTCTACCAGTCCCAAGCAAAGAAAAGTGAAGAAAATCAAAGACACATGGAAACAATTAGTCCAAAGAACTAGTGGACCACTCAAACCTCAGCTTCCAGGACTCTGAGACAAGAAAAACTAGATAGTGACCAGCTATTACTACCAGCTGCTCTAAAAGGGATCACAGTAAAAGGTTCTGGATAGAATGGGAGAAAAGTATGGAACAAAACTTACAATAAAAACAAAGACCAGGCTTACTGGTTAGATAAACTGGTACAATCTCCAAGACTATGCTCCTTAGTTACCTATTAGACCCAGAATTGAACTCACCCCCACACCCATGGCTCAATTTTCAGTTAAACAATAGACGGTAACACGAAGGAGGTACATACTCCTTAGAATAATCAATTATTTGCGATCAAAAGGGCAGCATTTGCAACAGGTAGGGAAGGCTCCTCAGCAGAGGCACAGATAAAACAGAGAAGGACCTTCCCAGAGCAGCCCCAGAGATTTGGATCTTGTACAAGGTGTTGGACGCCAGGTTCCTACGCCCACCGGTGGAGAAATCTGATTGTGAAAAGGAAAATACGGCAATTGCTGAATTGATCCAATCGCAAGATGCAGGACGCTCCCAGTGACCCCTCTGCGTGGGCTGAGATCAGAGGACAGGGCCCCAGCCAGGCTGGTAGAGTGATACAGGTAGGGGATACAGCGCTAAAAACTGCGGAGCTTTTGGAAAAAGAGTTATAACAAACTTTACACTTTTCTATCCTTCTCTCCCCTGTCTCACCCTCACTGCCCAGCCCAGATACCTTCAGGCAGGTGGGGACGTACTCCCAAAAGAGTCCAACGTTGCGCCCACAGTTTTCCCACGGCACAAGGACGAGGTTTCTGGGAACCCCATTGGTGCCACAGCCTGACCCTTTGGCGTTTTCTTATGACGTCTGATTCTGGGACCCAGTCCTAAAGTTGACCTGGGTGGAACATTTCATACATGACTTACCTAGTAAGAAAAAAGCAGGCCTAGCTATATAGTCAAAACGTATATGCTCCTTGTAAAACCTCAATATAAAAGGCAAGAGCCAACAACCAACTATTATATACAAGAATGCAGCTATTTGAGAATTACGCAGTGCAGACTCAGATACCTAACTGACCTTCAGAGATGAAAATAATGGACAATCTTCTTTCCATTCATTTCTCATTATCTGTGCACCTCCACAGTGGTGACTAGAGTAGGGACCTGAGCGAGTGGACACCCTAACCCACGGCTGGAGGTTTCTACAGAGCACACACACTGACCTGAACAGCAAAGGCTATTGGACAGTTGGCTACGGTTTGATTCTTGTTTTTGAGTGGTGGTTTTTGTCTCTGCTTTTATATTGTTTCCGTTTTTGGTCCTTTCCATCTCATATTTTTCTTGGGGGTGGGAGCTTTCTTACCCTACCTTACCCAAGAAGAAGTCAAGCTACATACCACATAATATCCCACTATCTGGACAGGAGCCAAAACCGGCTGCTAGCCATTACACGTGAAAAGGGAAGCCTATCTCCAGATCACATCCACCAGGAGAGACACTCGGTAAGCTTAACAACACAGCAACTTACATTCATTTAATCACCTAACTAAACACCCACCTAACAACTGAAAATGTCCAAAAAAAAAAAAACAACAAAAGATATCAGCACATGTCCAAAAGCAGAAAAGAGTGAGACAAAAGAGGTTGAGGCAGACATAGACTCCCCACTAGAACAAGAGCCAGCTTTGGATCTGCCTGAGAAGGAATTCAGAAGAATGATATAGAGACAAATTGAAATGCTCCACAGAGGGGTCAAGGAGAATAAGGAAGAAGTCAGGAAAGTGCTACAGGAGCAAACAAGATAGATATAGCATTGGAAACATTTCAAAACCTGCAAAAAGTGGTCCAGATGATTAATAATAAAACATCAGAAATGGAAAACACACTGAAAAGGCAAAGGAGTAGAATGGAAGAGATGGAAGCCAGTACCACAATGCCATAAAATTAGAAATCAACAACAAGAAGTCCAAGGAAATAAAGTTGAATACATGGAAACTGAATAACACCCTGCTAAAAAACGACTGGATAATAGAAGAAATTAAACATGAATTCACAAATTTCCTAGAAACAAATTAGAATGAAAACACAAGATACCAAAGTCTTTGGGACATGGTGAAAGCAGTGCTGAGAGGACAATTTATTGCAATAAATGTGCATATCCAAAAAGAAGAAAGAACCAAAATTAACACATTAACACAGCATCTACAACAATTAGAAACAGACCAACAGAGGAGACCTACAATCACCAAAAGAAAGGAAACAATAAAGGTTAGAGCAGAAATAAATAAGATAGAAAACAGAAAAACTATAGAAAGAATCAGAACAAGAAGCTGGTTCTTTGAAAGGATTAATAAAATTGGTGAACCTAACAAAAGAAAAGAGGGAGAAGACACAAATAACACGCATTTGAAACCACATGGGCGATATCACAATGGAACCAAAGGAGATCAAAAGGATAACAATAGAATACTATGAAGAGTTGTACTCCAACAAATTTGAACACTTAGAAGAGATGGATACTTTTTTTAGAAAAACACGATTTATCTAAACGTACACAGAGTGAAGAAGACTTGAACAGACCTATGACAAAAGAAGAAATTGATCAGGTCATCAGAAAACTCCCAAGCAAAAGAAATCCAGACCCAGATGGCTTCATGGGTGAGTTCTACCAAATATTCAGGGAAGAGCTGTCACCAATTCTACTCAAATTATTCCAGAATATAGAGTAGGATGGAAAACTTCCTATGTAATCCACCATATAAATAAGAAAATTACACAAACAAAAGCAGACAAAATAGTTGATTGGGACATACTAAAAATTAAAAACTTACGTATATCAAAAGACTTCACCAAAAGAGTAAAAATGGAGCCCAGTGAATGGGAAAAAAATATTTTGCAATGACACATCAGACATTGGATTCATTTCTAAAACATATAGGAAACTACAACACCTCTACAAGAAAAAGACAAATAACCCAATTAAAAAATGGGCACAGGACATGAACAGACACTTCACCAAACAAACATATGAAGAAATGTTCACAATCACCAGCCATTAGAGAGATGAAAATCAAAATAACTATGAGATATCATCTCACACCAGCAATAAAAGCAAAAATATAAAAAGTAGAGGACAATAAATGCTGGCGAGTATGTGCAGAGACTGGGACCCTCTACATTGCTGGTGGGATTGCAAAATGGTCCAACTACTCTGGAAAACAATATAAACTTCCTCAGAAAGTTGGAAATAGAGATACCTTATGATCCACCAATTCTTCTAGTTGGCATTTATCCACAAGAGATACAAGCCATAACACGAGTAGCTATATGCACACCAATGTTTATAGCAGCACTATTTACAATAGCAAAAACATGAAGACAGCTTAAGTACCCATCAATGGAAGAATGGCTAAACCAACTTTGGTACATCCACACAATGGAATATTATGCTACCTTGAAGAATAACAAGGAAGCTGCAAGCCACTGCATAGCATGGTTGAACCATGAGGACATTATGCTTGAGTGAAATTAGTCCATCAAAAAAGGAGAAATACTGCATAGGACCATTATTGTAAAAGATTAAGAAAAAGTACCCACACTGAAAGGGGAAAAAAATTCTTTGCTGGTTACTGGGGTGTATGGGGTGGGATAAAGGGAGGGAGGGGAAG
>NW_006408537.1:2643022-2653091 GCF_000296735.1 Chrysochloris asiatica
TGTTAAGATGCTTGGCTGTCTTTTGAATCTTGGTTTCCCTTACCTACTATTGTAAAATAGACTCTTGAGGGGGAGAGAAAGGAATAGCCAGAAACATCACCATAGAAAGCTTGTAAGCCCATCTTCAGTCTAAAACTGATTGGAATACTTAAAATGGGGCTACAATTTGCCTAGTGAAGGAACCTTCCTGTGGAGCCTTTGCATTGCATAAAACTATAGGTGGAATCCTGATCCTCATCCAGAAACTTTTGAGGTGGGAAACTTCCACTGAATGGACAAGCAGACCAGCCTGGAATGGCTAGAAGAACAGAAGATACTTTTTGAAAGAAAGACCAATAGGAAAAATCAAAAACAATAACGGCAATCGGATTGACTACTACAAGAACAAACAAATGGTTCTCCCAGGAGTCATCAAGACAAGTGGTCAGGTCCCCTCAGGGCAAATCCCCTTCCAAGACTAAGACTCAAGGGAAATACACAAGCAGTCATGTGGTCTTGCTGCTGAGCATGTTGGTCCACCAATAAGGGGAAGTGGGGGGAAAACAGCAATGAAGTTGTGAGCTAAGTCTGACCACATTCAATAGACTCCTGTCAACCTGGTTTGAGATATGGTTGGCCAGCAGTATGACGATACCTAGGGACTACTGGGCCCAGGGACAGGGACATGGCCACAGAGGACTAGAGTGGAGAGTGAAGCATCCGGCTGATATGAAGTGAGAGAAGACACACAAGAACACCCATACTTGCAGATAATACCCATTTGACCTGGCTTCAATGGCTGGAAAACCAGAACTCCACTAAAGGAAGAAAGAAGAGGAAAAAAAAGAGTAATTTTCTACAATTTGATGAAGTTGGTCTATGCTTGTAGATGTAGTAGCTCAAAACAGGGAACAAACCTTTACAGGGAGGATCATTCCCACCTGTTCGGTACACAGGGTTGACAAAGATGGGCAACTTAGACATTGGCTACTCAAAATGAGGGGATACAAAGGCATGAATTGACTGATTTACAAGTTTTTAAGAGGAAGATTAGTTTCAGAGGGAAAGTAGAGTCTTCACTGAGTGGTTTCCAACCTCTGTGGACGAGGATGGTGAAAGGAGACGGGGATAAGACTCTTGTAGTTCAATAGTGAATAAGTGCTATCAGGACTGATTGTGAGTGTTGCAAATGTATAGGTAGATGTTTTTTAACAAAAGGAGGAGAGTGGACGATCTTGCATTCCAGGAGTGGAGGACCCCTGGAACCATCAAGGGAGAAGAGCGGACTGCAGGACCCTATCCAGAGAAGCAGCGACGCCAGAGATGGAGGTAGAGACAATGACGTGGAGAGATGGAGCGGCTGGGAAGTCTGGACTCTGGAAGGGAAAGGGTCTATTTGTTGATGGCCAGGGAAAAGGTTTGTGGGGTGTACCCTTAGGCTGTTTGATGATGCATGCAGGGAATTGTAATCATTGCAACGAACTGAAATAAGATAAGATGAATGTAAAGCAAATATTCTCCCATGTAAACTATCACATAATTCACAATAAAAACGTAAAAAAAGTGGGGGCAGCATTTGCCCAAAGACAAAGTTCAGAAGACAAGCACAGTTAGGAAAGAAGAAGGAATGGAAATGGGAAACACAGGGAGGAAGTGGAATGAGGGCTGTTACAATGTAGGGATTGTAAGCTATGGCATGAAACAAAATGGGTATGAATTGTAGAATGGAAAACTGATTTGCTCTGTAAACCTTCACCCAATTCACAATAAAAGGTTCTTTAAAAAATAAAAGTAGGACAGTTTGGACCCAAAAGTTTTACAGCATTTTTTATTAAAAATAAATAAGTCAATAAACTCCTCTCAAAATGTTTACTTATAGTTCCCCTCCCTTCCTACCAACCACCAAACTCAGTCAAGAACCCAGGGGAGCTAAAGCCAGGAACAAATCCTATCAACCTGGTGACATGCTCTACTCAGATTCACTCTCCCCTCACACACACACACACACACACACACACACACACACACACACACACACACCCTAGTGACTGAAAAAGCTTCACTTCCTGCCGGTGTGGTGAGGTCTCCTTCAATTCTCTGCAGTTAACTCCCAGCACAATCTTCAGTCCCTCAAGTAAAATGCCAGCTGCAAACTGACCAGCTGAGACAGACCCAGGACCCCTCTTATACATATCACAAGCCCATCTCACACCCTCTTGTTGCGTCTAAGTGTCGTCTTCCATATATTAAGCAGGCTACTGGTGCACTTTTTGTGGTTTCTTTCTATTTGCTAAAGTTAAAGACCATTAAGTCTTTAACTACATTTCACCAGACCTTGTAATATGACTCATCCTAATCCTTATGCAGGGGGCTTAAAGGTGCATCTATCTGCAGGGCTTCCCTAAAATGCTTATGGAATGCCCAGCAGCCCAAGACAGGAAGGACTGAAACACCATTGCATAAGTATCACTGTTTCCTCACAGAGTCACTTGATGATCCCTTTCATTGCCCAGACATTTACGTCAAACAAAACTCAAGGTGTGTTTTTAACTAGTGGATTCATTGACAATGATTGGCTCCACATTATGAAACAGCAACTGCTACAATGGGCTAACAGTGAACGCAGGCACAATTAACAATTTAACACAAAATGGTATAGAATCTGATATTAAACTCCAACTCCTCCATAAGGAATTAATTAAAGCCCCAAACCTAAAATGTTTCTTTCTAGATTTTCTTCTTTAGTTGTCCATATTTTGCCCTAATGAGTCATCTGTCTTTGTTGTCCCTGCCCTGTTGTTTGGTTCCATATAGGACATACTGGAATTATTACTTTTGGTTAAACTGTTCAATATTGTTGTCGTTGTTGTTAGGTGCCATCGAGTCGGTTCCAACTCATAGCAACCTTTTGCAGAGCTGAATGAAACACTGCCTGATCCTGGGCCAACCTCACTACCGTTGCCATGCTTGAGCCCATCGATGCTGCCACTTTGCCAATACAAGTCTCTAGAGGTCTTCCTTGTTTTCTCTGACCCTCCACCTTACCAAACATGATATCCTTCTCCAGCAACTGGTCCCTCCTAACAATATGTCTGAAGTATGAGAAACAAAGTTTTGCCATCCTGGCCTACAAGGAGCACACTGGTTGCACTTCTTCCAAAACAGATCTATTGATTCTTTTGGCAGCCCATGGCACTTTCAATATTCTCCTCCAATACCATAACTCAAATGCGTCAATTCTTCTGCAGTCTTCCTTATTCACTGTCCAGCTTTCGCATGCATATGATGTTATTTAAAATACCATGGCTTGGGTCAGGCGCACCTTAGTCTTCACACTGACATCTTTGCTCTTCAACACTTTAAAAAGGTCTTGTGCAGCAGATTTGCCTAATGCAATACATTGTTTGATCTCTTGACTGCTGCTTCCATGAGCGTTGATAGTTGATCCAAGAAAAATGAAGTCCTCAACAATGACAATCTTTTCTCCATTGATAAGAATGCTGTTTATTGGTCCAGTGGTAAGGATTTTTGTTTTCTTAACATTGAGATGCAATCCATACCGAAGGCTGTGCGCTTCGAACTTCATCAGTAAATATTTTAAGTCCTCTTCACTTTTAGCAAGCAAGGTTGTATCATCTGTATATCACAGGTTGTTAATGAGTCTTCCTCCAATCCTGATGCAATGTTTTTCTTCATGTAACCTATCTTTTCGGATTATTTGCTCAGCAAATACCAGAAAGAATACAACCTTGTCGCACACCTTTCTTAATTTTAAACAATTCATTGTTCTCATGTTCTTCTGTTTGAAGAACTGCCTCTTGACAAATTTCCCATGAGCACAATTAAGTGTTCAGGAATACTCATATTTTGCAATGTTGTCCATAGCTTATCATGATCCACACAATTGAAAGCCTTTGCATAGTCAATAAAGCACAGGTATATATATTTCTGATATTCTCTGCTTTCAGCCAAGATCAATCAAACATCAGCAATGATAGCCCTCATTCCACAGCCTCTTCTGAATCCAGCTTGAACCTCTGGAAGTTCTCTGTCAATGTATGCTTGCAGCCATATCTGTATTACTTTTAGTAAAACTTTACTTGCATGGGATATCAAAGACATTGTCCGATGATTTCCACATTCCCTTTGGTCACCTCTCTTTCGAATGGGCACAAATATGGATCTCTTCCAATCAGTCGGCCAGATAGTTGTCTTCCACATTTCTTGGCAGAGATGAGTGAGTGCCTCCTGTGCCACCTCACTTTCTTGAAAGATTTCAATTTTGCAATGTTGTTCTTCACCAATTCCTTCAATGCACCTTGGACTTCCTCTTTCAGTACCATTGGTTCTTGATCATATGCTACCTCTTGAAATGGTTAAATATCAACCATTTCCTTTTGATACAGTGACTCTGTATATTCCTTCCATCTTCTTTTGATGCTTTCTACATCATTCAATATTAGTTGTAGAGAATTCTGAGTCTCTCAGATTGCAATTCATTAAAAGCTCAGACTTTGCCAATAGTATTTCTATGAGGTGGGGCTGTGGGTAAGGCATTGGACTAACTGCAAGGTCAGTAGTTCAAACCCACCAGCTGCTCTGGTAAAATTTCACAGTCTTGAAAAGACTGTATACAGTTGCTATGAGTCAGAACCAATTCTACAACAGTGGGTTTGGGTTTTTGTTGGTGGTGGTGGTGTTACTTAATTTTGAGGAACCCTGCTAGCACTGTGACTTAGGCATTTGGCTGCTAACCATGAAGTCAGGAGTTGAGACCTACCAGCAGCTCCACAGGAGAAAGATGAGGTTTTCTGGTCCCATAAATATTTATAGTCTAAGGAACCCACAGTAGAATTTCTACTCTGCCCTATGTGCATCAAAATAAATTTAATGGCAATGGGTTTGGGGCTTTACTTAATTTCATAAGACCTACCTCAACCTTCCTGGAGTGTAATAATATTTCTATTTTCATGACTCCACACTTCCATATTCTGAGGGTAGAAGTTTCTACCAAGTTCTGGCTGGATAGAAAAATGGTCATGTCTTCTTTGGTATTAAGCTTGACTTCCAGCCTGAGTGTGGAATACTTTCTTATCAGACACAGATTGATATCTTACCACTTCACAACATCACTAAATGTCCCCTTTGATTGAAGCAGTCCATAACTGTACTCTTTACCCATTTTGCATTCATTCAATATTAATAAATATTCATATAGTTAGAAATGTGACTTATTTATTGTATAAAAAATCTCTCAGGTGGAATTTGAAGTTTGTGAACTATCACTTCATTACTAGAAATATATATATTCCTAGTAATTTGAATTCTCAGAATTCAAAAGAATGGCATCCAACTTGATGTTTTGAATAAAGTAGATTTTAATTATAACTGAAAATATAAAAGGCAGTCACCCAGAACTCTCCTTTTCAGTTTAGATCTCTGTTCTCTTGCTTTTGTGTCCTCAGCCATTTTCTGCTGGAGTGCATTAATTTCACCATTTAATATGCAAGCACATTTAAAACTATAGAATTTGTTGCACTCAAACTTCAAGACTCAGATGGTAACAAAATATTTTCTTCATTTAGCTTCTAGTCATAAAACAATAGACAAGGATGACTCCAAAGATTTTGACCTGAAAAACGGGAAGATGGACTTGCCATCAGGAGAGATAGGGGAGGCTAAAAGTGAAGACATTTGGAGTTGAAGATTATGAGTTCCATTCTAGACATGTCACATTTAAAGTATTAGAACCGACTCAACGGCACTTAACAATAACAACAACATTAGAGATGTGGAGATATCCATCAGGCAGATGGGTATGTGATTCAGAAACTCAAGAAATAGCACCTTTGCAATCAAATTGACTCACTATTCAGATACTGTGGTCCTATAAGGCAAAAGTTGCTCTGCAGATTGTGGCTAAAAATAAGGTAGCTAAACTATTTACCTTAGAGACTGATGAATCCAGAGATATTGTCAATCATTCCAATTAACAATTTAAGTCCAGAATTATAGCAAAGAAATAATAAATTATATACAAATCATAGCAAAGATGTTGCTAGGTCTTTGCATGCTATCATCATAAAATTATAATAAACAATGATAAAAATTTAGTTAGTTATACAAGACAGAATAATGGTTTCAAATATGTTCATGTCCTAATCCCAGGTGGGATTGGGTGAATGTAACCTGTCAGTGGGTTGAATTGTGTCTCTCAAAATATCTGTCAACTTGGCTAGGCCATGGTATTATGTGATTATCCACATTTGTGACATGTGTTGTAAATCTTACCTTCTAAGTGTTAATGAGGCAAAATTAGGATAGGTGGTATCTTGAGTCATATTAGGGATGTGATTTTCAAACTTTCCTTTTATTTGTGTTGATTGAGCTTTCTTTGGAAAAAGCAAATTGAAAGAACTGAAGAAAAAATTCAAGCCTTGACTTTTTGATGAATGTTGAAGGATTCTATGGGCAAAATATTGAATGATGCAGAAGGCATCAAAAGAAGATGGAAGTTTTACACAGAGTCACTGTACCAAAAAGAAACAATTGATGTTCAATCATTTTAAGAGTAAACATATGACCAAGAACTAATAGTATTGGAGGAAGTCCAAGGTACACTAAATGTATTGTACCTTAAAAAAAAAAACAAGGCTTCAGGAATTGATGGAATACAAATTGAAATATTTTTTAAAACTTATACAGCACAGGAGGCATACACTCATCTATGCCAAGAAATTTGGAAGACAATTCCTGGCCAATCAATTGGAAGAGATTCATATATGTTTCCATTCCAAAGAGAGATGCCCCAACGCAATGTGGAAATCATCAAACAAAATCATTAATGTAACATGCAAGTAAAATTTTGTTGAAAAAACTTAAAAAACGACTACAAAAGTATAACCACAGGGAACTGCCAGAAACTCAAGCTGGGTTCAGAAGAGGACACAGAACTAGGGGTTTCGTTGCTGATATCAGATAGACCTTGACTGAAAGTAGAGAATACCAGAAAGTTGCTTACTTGTACTTTCGACTGTCTGGATCATGATATATAATATTGCAAAGAATGGATATTCTAGAACACTTAATTGTGCTCATGAGGAACTGGTAAACAGGCCAAGAGGCAATAGTTCAAACAGAACAAAGGGATACTGAATTGTTTAAAATCAGGAAAGATGTGCACCAGGGCTGTATCCCTTCACCATACTTATTCAATCTGTATGCTGAGCAAATAATCAGACAAATTGGATTATCTGAATACGAGCATGGGAAGTTGTCAAAGACTTCATTTTGCTTGGATCTACAATCCACACTCATGGAAGCAGTAGTCAAGAAATCAGTGAAGCATTGCATTAGGCAAATCTGTTGCACAAGTTCTCTTAAATTGTGCTACAGCAAAGATGTCAGTTTGAGGACTAAGGTGCACCTGACCAAAGCCATGGTATTTTCAGTTGCTTCATATGCATGTGAAAGTTGAACTGGAGAAGACCTGATGAAGGAAGACCAGAGAAGAACTAAAGCATTTGTCAAAGAATTTTGAAAGTACCATGGACTGCCAGAAAAACAAACAAAATCTGTGTTGGAAGAAGTACAGCCAGAATGTTCCTGAGAAGCCCAGATAACCAGACTTTGTCTCTCATATTTTGGACATATTATCAGGAGGGACCAGTCCCTGGAAATGTACTTTAAGCTTTATATAGAGAAGGATCAATGAAAAAGAAGACTCCAATGAGATGGATTAGCACAGAGATGGATTGAGCAATGGGTTCAAGCATAACAACAGTTGTGTAGATGGTTCAGGATTGGGCAACATTTCATTCTGTTGTACATAGGATTTCTAAGTCTGGGTACCGTGGACTGCCAGAAAAACAAACTTCTGGTACTCAATGGCACCTAACAACAACAGAGGGGCTTCATTGCTCAGAGTCCTGCTTTAATTCTTAACTAAACACTGTCTTTCTTCTTGAACAAAGGAGCCTGGGTGTTGCAAGCAGTTTGCGCTTAACTACTAACCTTAAGGACTTCTGGTGTGGCACTGCCGGTTAATTCGGTAAACTGCAACATCAGTTTGGGCAGTTAAGGCCAGCAGTTGCAACTCACCAGCTGCTCCTTGGAAACCCTGTACAGGGTCACTATGAGTTAGATCCCTTAGCAACAACAACAACTAAACTTAAGGTTACCAGTTGATCACCCACTCAGCAACTTTGCAAAATAGCCTGGCAAACTTCTCCCATAAAACCAAGAAAACCCTTGGAGCAGTTCAACTCTGTAACACTTGGGGTCATAATGAATCAGAATCAACTCAAAAGCAATGTGTTTTTTGTTGTTGTTTTTGTTTATTCATGAACAAGTTTAGGTTGCTACAAGGTTGAGTTTGATATGCACAAAACATTGGATCTTTTAGATGGCAAATGTAATAATGTTGTTAGTTGTTGTTAGGTGCTGTCAAGTCGATTCCAACCCATAGCCACCCTATGCACAGCAGCAGAATGACACAATGTCCAGTCCTGCACCATCCTCCCAATTGTTGTTATGTGTGAACCCACTGCTCCTGCCATTGTATCGATCCATCTTTCTGTTTTTCATTGACCCTCTATTATTCCAAGCATAATGTCCTTTTTCTGTCCCTCCTGATAGTGGGACCAGAGTAAAAGAGATGAGGTATCACCATTCTTGCTTCTAAGGAGTATTCTGGCTGTACATCTTCCAACACAGATTTGTTTGTCCTTCTGTTCTACTTTCAGAATTCTTTGACAACACCACAATTCAAATGCATTGACTTCTAGGGTATCCTTATTCATTGTCCACCTCTTGCATGCATATGAAGCAGTTGAAAATACCAGGCCTTCGTCCTCAAAGTAACATCTTTTGTTCATATTTGTCTAAGGTAATAACTAAATCTTAACTGCTGCTTCCATGAGTGTTGATTGTGGAGCCAAACAAACTGAAGTCTTTAATAACTTCAATATTTTCTCCTTTTATTATGATGTTATTTATTAGTCCAGTTGTGATGATTTTCATTTTCTTTACATTGTAATCCATACTGATGCCTGTGATCTTTGATTTTCATCAATAAGTATTTCAAGTTTGCTTTGCTTTCAACAAGCAGGTTGTATCATCCACAGATTATTAATGAGTCCTCCTCCAATCCTGAAGCCACATTCTTCTATATATAATCCAGATTCTCCTATTTGCTTAGAATATAGATTGAATAAATTTGGTGAAAGAATACAACCCTGGATCATACCTTTCCTGATTTTAAACCATTAAGTATTCCCTTGTTTTGTTCTAGTTACTGCCTCTTGGTCAATGTATAGGTTTCTCATGAGCACAATCAAGTGTTCTGGAATGCCCATTGTTCACAATGTTATCCACAGTTTTTTAAGATCCACATAGACCAATGCCTTTGAAAAGTTAATAAACTACAAGTATACATCTCTCTGGTATCCTCTGCTTTCAATCAAGATCCATCTGATGTCAGCAATGATATCACTAATTCTACATCTTCTTCTGATTCTGGCTTGAATTTCTGGCAGTTCCCAGTTGATGCTGCAATTGTTTTTTAATTATCTTCAGGATATTTTTATTTGCATGGAATATTAATGATATTGCTTAATGATTTCTGCATTCAGTTGAGTCACCTTTCTTTGGAATGAAATTCTTCCAGTTGGCCAGGTAACTGTCTTCCAACTTTCTTGACATAGATGAGCAAGTGCTTCCAGTGCTATATCAGTTTTTTCAAAAATCTCAGTTTGTATTCTGTCATTCCAGAAGTCTGATTTTTCACCAGTGCATTCAGTGTTACTTCAATTTCTTCCTTCAGTACCGTCAGTTCTTGATCATATGCTACCTCTTGAAATAATCGAACACTGACCAATTCTTTTTGGTACAGTTCTTCTGTGTTCCTTCCATCTTCTTCTTCTTCTTCTTTTTTTAAAAAAATTTTTTAAATGTTTTATTGTGAACTATGTGATAATTTACCTGGGAGAACATTAGCTTTACATTCATCCTATCGTATATAATTTCATTGCCATTGTTACAATCCCCTCCATGCATTATCAAACAACCAAAGGGTATACCCTGCAAGCCT
>NW_006408537.1:2654521-2666752 GCF_000296735.1 Chrysochloris asiatica
CTGTTGTTCCAAGGTTGTGCATACATCATTCTTTGCCTCTGTCCCACTTAGCCCATGCAAACCTGCCTAATTGTTCTCCCATCCTCTTTGTTCTTCCATTCCCCTCCCCCTTCTTGTTTATTGTCCCCCTCCCTAGCACCCAAACTATTCTGTGTCTATTCCCTGCCCTGTGCTCCACCTTCCCCTCCCTCCCCTCGCCCCACCCCACGCATTCCAGCAACAAGCAAAGAATCCCCTCCCCTAGTATGGGTTGTTTTTCTTAATCTTTTACAGTAGTGGTCCTATGCAGTATTTCTCCTTTTGTGACTGACTAATTTCACTCAATATAATGTCCTCAAGTTTCATCCATGTTATGCGGTGGCTTGTAGCTTCCTTGTTATTCTTAAGGTAGCATAATATTCCATTGTGTGTATGTGACACAGTTTGTTTATCCATTCTTCAATTGATGGGCACTTTGGCTGTCTCCATCTTTTTGCTATTGTAAATAGTGTTGCTATGAACATTGGTGTGCACATATCTACACGTTACCTTCCATCTTCTTTTGATGCTTTCTGCATCATTCAATATTTTGCCCATAGAATCCTTCAACATTGCAAGTCAAGGCTTGAATTTTTTCTTCAGTCTATCAGCTTGAGAAATGCTGAGCATGTTCTTCCTGTTATGCTTTCTAACTCTAGGCCTTTGAACATTTCATTATAATATTTGACTTTGTCTTCTTGAGCTACCATTTTGAAAGTTTCTGTACTGCTCTTTTACTTCATCATTTCTCCCAGATGCTTTAGTTTATTTATGCTGGAGAGCAAGTTTCAGAGTCTCTTCTGACATCTACTTGATCTCTTCTTTCTTTCCTGTCTTCTTAATGACCTTTTGCTTTCTTCATATATCATGTTCTTGATGTCATCCCACAACTCTTCTGATCTTTGGTCATTAGTGTCTAATATATCAAATCTGTTGAGATAGTGTTTTGTTTTGGCTGATAATATTGAGTGTCTCTATTGTCTCTTCCCTCAGATGAAGTCAATTTAATTCCTGTGTATTCTGCTTGAAAAGTCTATGTATATGCTGTTGTTGTTGCTAGGCTCTGACTCATGGCAACCCTATGAAGAAAGGTATTTGCAAAGAATAAGTCATTTGTCTTTCAAAATTCTATCATGGGATCTTCAGCATCAATTCTATCACCAAGACCATATTTTCCAACTATTTGTTTCCAACTTTCACATTCCAATCACCAGTAATTATCAATGTATCTTGATTGCATTATTGATTAATTTCATACAGAAGAAGTTAATAGAGTTCTTCGAATTCATCACTACTGACTTTAGTGGTTGGTGTGTAAATTTGAATAACAGTGATATTTATCAGTCTTCCTATAGGTGTATGGATATTATTCTTTCACAGACAGCACTGTACTTAAAGGTAGATCTTGAAATATTCTTTTTGGTGATGAATGGAATACCATTCCTCTTCAATGTTTCATTCCAGGCATAGCAAACCATATAACTGTTTGAAATACCAGTCCATTTCAGCTCACTAATGCCTAGACTACTGATCCTTATACATTTCATTTCATTTCTGACAATGTCCAATTTTCCTAGATTCATACTTTGAACATTCCACATTCCAATTACTAATGGATATTTGCAGCTGTTTCTTCTCATTTGAGTTATGCCTCATCAGCAAACAAAAGTCCCATGTGATTAATGCCAACTATACTTTGAAGAGGCAGCTCTTCCCCAGTCGTGTTTTGAGTGCCTTCCAACATGAGTGGCTCATCTTTCGGCATTATATCTGACAACGTTCCATTGCTATTCATAAGATTTTTCATTGGCTAACTATTCACAAGTCCATCTTCCTCTGTCCTTTTTCCTACTCTGTCTTAGTCTGGAAGCACCACTGAAAACTGCCTACCTGATGATATTTAAAATACTTGTGGCATAACTTCCAGCATGACAGAACACACAAGCCACCACAATACAACAAACTGACAGATGCGTGGTGGGTAATGGAGCTAGGCATGCTGACCTCCATCTTATTAAAATGTATGACAAAATTCATATTCATTTATGGATGCATACAGAAATGAAATGGGTGTCCCCAAAAAAAACACATTAACACATTTATTTGTAGTAGAAAAATAAAGACAGAGATGTGGCATTGAATAAAATCATTTTTTCTGGTTAGTTTGACCAAAAAGACTGGTTTTGCCAATCAGGTTATAATGGCAGACAGTCCCATAAATTGAATAATCTAAACCTATGGCTCTCAATTTTTTGACGAATATATATTAAAGTATGAACCTGGTAACATAGTCTATTACAAGCTAAGTTGCTAACCGCTGGTCAAAAGTTCCAATCTACCAGTTGCTCCATGGGAGAAAGATGAGGCTTTCTGCTCCCATAAGGATTTGCAGCCTCAGAATCCCTATGCAGGGCCACTATGAGTCAAAACCAACTTGGTGGCTCATAACCACCACTATATATTAAAGTACATGATAATATTTTTTAAGTGTTTTTCAAAAACAACAGACAAAGGTGAATTGAAGTTAACAGTATTAAAATTTGCCCAACACTTTGAAATTACTATAGTAAACAGGTGCATCCAAGTAAAACGTAACCAGAATAGCTAGCAATCATTCAGTAAATCATGGTACAGCCTTCTTGGTATTCCTTCTAGAAATGCAAGATTTAAAAATAGGCAATCCCCAGATTACAAACATCCAATTTATGGATAGCTCTTACTTGTTCTTTAATGTATGTGAATTTTTCCTCACTTTGAAACAATTGAATCAACCCCTCCCTACTCACAACAAATGTTTCATCACAATCACCTTCACTTGCTGCACATGCAACTAACTTTTAAATCATTCAAAAGACGTTAAGCCTTTTCTTGCACTAAAATAAGGGTAAATAAGTACCTATTCCAATTTACCTCCAAATTCTAAAAGATACAGCTAGGAATTGATCTTGTTCATACATGATAAATGACTGTATGTCAGTGTTTGGTCAAGATTTGGAATTTTAGTTTTACTTACAAGCTAATCAGCTAGCTTGTTCCTGTTTTGTGGATGCTGACAGAAGACACAAAAACAACTTTTATTACTCTCAGCACAGTAAGAAACATGAGCATTAGACTGGATTGTGTCAGTTTCCCATGTTTCCCAAATCCCACAAGGGCACTGCTAGATGCATGCTGTATAGATTGTGAATTTGTATCACCCTGAGTTTGAGGGATTCACCACTTTTATAGCAAGCAGAAGCAAAGCCTGCCCTTTGGAAAGAAATTTTATCTCATTTCAATGTTGCTCATTGGAAAAACACATCCTGAGAAATGGCTTGAGTTACATACAACCAATCAGGACCTTACATTCTTGGCATGCCCAGCAAGAATGTGCAGAGACACTCAAGGCCCATGTGGATTGCCTGTCCCAGCAAAATACTCTCATGACTGGGTAACAAATTCTTCCGTATGTTATGTAGTTTTCATTTTTTAGCTTTCAACAAAGTTGGGGAAAAAAAAACTCATTCATCAAGTTGTCAGTGATTGATCATTAATAATAGTTTTGATAATAAAATACCGTACCATTTCTGGCATACAATTCAAAAGTAGTTCAAAGAATTTTATGAAATTGCCATAATAAAATTCCTTCCATTCCATCTTCTTAGTTATTTGAACATGTGTTCTCAAAGTTCACATCTATAAATGGAAACAAAAAACAGAGTCAATGCCTATCAAAACCCTCATTCTAAAGAATTGTAATTTTTTTATAGGATTTGTCCATGGATGTATGAACTCATGGGGACATAAATAGGCCAAACAATTACAAAGAGATATATCCCTAGTAAAAAATAATTTTTATATTTAGTATTACTATTTGTAATACTCTTTCAAGTAACTGCGTATTAAGAATCTTTGCGATAATAATTCAATCCAAAAGAAAATTTTTAACACTTAGAGCTATGTTGTTGTTCTTGTAAAGTGCCATAGAGTCAGCACTGACTCATAGTAACCTGATGCACAACAGAACAAAACACTGCCAGGTCCTGCGTCATCCTCACAACCCTTGTTACACTTGAACACATTGCCGCTGCTACTGTGCCAATCCATCTCATTGGGGGGTGTTTCTCTTTTTCTCTGACCCTCTACTTTACTAAACATGATGTCCTTCTCCAGGGACTGGTCCCTCCTGATAATATGTCTGAAGTATGAGAGATGAAAGGAGCTCTGGTAGCGTAGTGGTTATGAATTGAGCTGCTAATCTCACGGTCAGCAGTTTGAAACTACCAGCTGTTCCACAAGAGAAAGATGAGGCTTTCTGCTCCCATAAAGATTTGCAGCCTCAGAAACCCTATGCAGGGTCGCTATGAGTTGGAACCAACTCCACAGCACATAACAACAACAACAATGAGAGATGAAGTCTGGCCATCCTGGCTTCCAAGGAGCATTCTGGCTATACTTCTTCCAACACAGATTTGTTTGTTCTTTTGGCAGTCCATGTTACGTTTAATATTCTCCTCCAACATCATAACTCAAATGCATCAATTCTTCGACAGGCTTCCTTTTTCTTTGTCCAACTTTCCCATGTATATGAGGCAAGTGAAAATACCATGGGTTGGTCAGGTGCACTTTAGTCCTCAAACTGACATCTTTGCTCTTGATCTCTTAAAAGAGGTCTTGTGCAGCAGATTTGACTAATAAAATACACCATTTGATTTTTTGACTGCTGCTTCCATGAATGTAGATGGCAGAGCCAAGCAAAATGAAGTCTTTGACAAATTTGATCTTTTTTCCATTTATCATGATGTTATTTATTGGTCCAGTGGTAAGGACTTTTGTTTTCTTTATGTTGAGGTGCAACCCATATTAAAAGCTGTAGTCTTTCATCTTCATCAGTAAATATTTTAAGTCCTCTTCACTTTCAGCAAACAAGGATGTATCATCTGCATATCGCAGGTTGTTAATGAGTCTTCCTCGAGTCCTGAATTCACACTCTTCTTGTATGATCCAGCTTATCTGATTATTTGCTCATCATGAAACCTAAGAAGTATGGTGAGAGGATTCAACTCTGGTGCATGCCTATTCTTGATTTTTTTTTTTTTCAGTTTCTAATATTTTAGTTTTATTTCTTCAAAAGAAATCAATACTAGCCAGTGTGTATTTATCAAGGCAAAGTATCTGTTGTGGATATAGGCACAGAGAAAATAATTGAAGCTCTTATATACCTGATTAACCAAAATTGAACCAATATATACCATTGGTTTTCCTTATTAATTATCACATGGAGGAAAACCAAAACAAAATAATTTACATAAATGTAAAACTTCTCCCTTTAAATTAAAAATGAATAAAACAAAAAATTTACATTTTTTGTACTTTTATGTACAAATCATTTATGTACTTCTCTTTCATAACATAAATTATCAACAAAGTCCTGACCTATTAAAAAGCTAAATAAAAACCCCACCATTTAAGACCAAGACACTAAATCATATTTCTTGATTAAGAAACCAAATTGGAGTTATTATCAAAAGTACATGTTAAATTAAAGCACTCCATATTTCACAGAAGATGCATTGGCATTCATGTAATAAGTTTATTTACAAACACAACCAGTGTGCTATACAAAGGTCAACAAGAGTTTGATCCATTTTTCAGATGTTGGACTTCTTAAAACTCTTCTTATCTGCTTCATGGATGAACTTGCTTACTTCTTGAGGAGTTGGTGTCTCACTATAAAGAAAGGGGCAGCAAATCCAGACCCAAAATGTACAGTCATCATACTTACTAATCGCCACTTGCTTTCCACGGAAAACGGCAAATCCTTCCCTGGGATCTCCTCATATTGGCTCCTTCCAACCACGGAGGTGGTAAACCTCCAGATGCTCTGCCCCAACACTGCACGGTTGGAGGCTCTGCGAAAGATACAGAGAAAGATAGCAGAAGAAATGGAGAAATCAACTCCAGCTTCCACGACCTTGTACCGGTGCAAGGACCCGCCTTTTCTTGATTTTAAACCATTCAATTTCTCCCTGCTCTGTTCCAACACCTGCCCTTTGGTCTATGCACAGGTTCCTCACAAATACAATTAAGTGTTCTGGAATACCCATTCTTCGCAATGTTATCCACAGCTTGTCATGTTTCACACAGTTGAAAGACTTTGCATTGTCAGTAGCCCACAGGCAAACATCTTTCTGGTATTCTCTGCTTTCAGCCAAGACCCATCTGACATCAGCAATGATATCTCTCATTCCATGTCCTCATCTGAATCTGGCTTGAACCTTTGGCAGTTCCCTGTCAATGCACAGTTGCAGCTATTTTTTAAACTATCTTTAGTAAAATTTTACTTGTATATGATATAAATTATATTGTCCAATGATTTCCGCATTCCATTGGATCACCTCTCTTTGTAAAGGGCACAAATATGAGTCTCTTTTAATCAGTTGGCCAGGTAGCTGTCTTGGAAATTTCTTGGCATATATGAGTGAGTGCCTCCAGTACTGCATCAGATTGTTGAAATATTTCTATTTGTATTCCATCAATTCCCGGAGCCTCATTCTTAGTCAATGCCTTCAGCGCCCCTTGGACTTCTTCCTTGAGTACCATTGGATCTTGATTATGTGATACCTCATGAAATGATTGAATATTGACCATTTCTTCTTGATACAGTGGTTCTGTGTATTCTTTCCATTTATTCTTTTTTTTTTTTTTATGAAAACTCTAAAATTTATTTTGGTAGACTTTCTTTTTACTGGCATTGGTTGCAAATAATAACTTTTCAGAAAGGATTCCTTGAAAAGTGAAAAATGCAAAGACTTATACTTTATTTTATTTCAAAAACACATAGTAATTACCCAGGAGTAAGGATTCTCCATTTCCTTCCTGGTAGAAATGACTAGGTCATACAATGTAAGACTAAAATGTCTCCCTCTTCCATTCTGATACTGCTGGATGAGTCCAGCTTCACTTCCAGTTCCCAGACTCGAGTCACAAAACAATAGACAAAGATGTATGGAGGGTAGGGGAGGTTGAGAGCTGAAGCTGCTCTTTAATGTGGCAGAGGCCATTTCCCCATTGCCTTGTGTGCACCCTTCATCCACCCCTGGATTGGGCCCCTCACAAGTAACATCAGGCAACATTTGTAAGCCACAGTGAAACCCAACTACTATCTTACATCGAACACAAATCCTTCCCACGTTGACAGTTCCCGCGAATGCTGCCAGGGATCCCAGTGCCAAGGAAGCTCCTGCAAGACCACAGGAAATCCAACTGTTGCCATATTCTATGTTAAGGGTCACTACCTCAAGAATCCCCTAAGGGGGATGTCTAGTCATTCACATAATTCTAAAGGTGCGTGAAACACACCTACCTCGGGGAGAATTCCACGTTCTGGAAGCACACATTCATTCTGAGCTTATCTGTTGTATTTCAAAGGTTGTGGGGAAATGCAAAGTTTTGTTTAAGTCTTCATGAAATGGTTGGCTGCATGAACACCCCAAATGCTTTATGATAGGTGTGGAGTAGCAGGCTTCCCTAATACTAACAACTATCATCAAAATGCTTATATTCAGCGGCTCTCTGTGAAGCAGAATTTTAATATAGTCTTTGTTTCATCTAAGGCAAAATCAGGTTTCAGAAAAGAGCAGCTGCTTTATGTTGATTTTGTCTCCCTCAAAACTGGGTGTTTTATATAAGTCAGAAGGACCTACTAAAGAGCACAGAGGCAGAGTGGCATGCCCAGAAAATCCCCATTTGCTTTGACATGTCCACATTTCATTAACTTTAATTTATATAAAGGAAATTAAATGATAACATTATTTCCAAAGCAGAAATTTCCAGAAGAGGATTTCAGCTTAAAACAAAACATAGCATGCTTTTCCTTAAATAACCCCTCAAAGAAACTCATAAAGTAATGATGGCAGCTTGGAGAGATGACTTGCCTTAAATTATGAAGTTTGAGAAACAAAACTCTTTTAAGATTAGTCTGGAGATTTTTCTCCTTGATGATATTTTGCAGACTCCTTCTCGATGCTAAGTCCATTTTGTAATTTGGCATAGTGTGCATCCTTCCATCTTCTTTTGATACTTTCTGCATCATTCAATATTTTGCCCATATTGTCCTTCAATATCTCAAGTTGAGGCTTAAATGTTTTCTTCAGTTCTTTCAGCTTGAGAAATGCTGAGAGTGTTCTTCTTTTTGGTTTTCTAACTCCAGGCCTTTGTACATTTCATTATAATAGCTGACTATATCTTCTCAAGCTGCCCTTTGAAATTTTCTATTCAGCTCTTTTACTTCATCATTTCTTCCAGTTGCTTTAGCATCTCTATGCTGGAGAGTAAGTTGCAGAGTCTCTTCTGACATCCATTTCGGTGTTCTCCTTCTTTCTTTTCTTCTTAATGACCTTTTGCTTTCTTCCTGCACAATATTCTTGATGTCATCCCACAACTCTTCTGGTCTCCAGTTATTAGTGTCTAATGCATGAAATCTATTTTTGAAATGATCTCTAAATTTGAGTGGGATATGTTCAAACTCATATTTTGGCTTTTATGAACTTGTTTGAATTTTCTTCAGCTTCAGCCTTAACTTGCATTTAAACAACTGATGGTCTGTTCCACAGTCGGCCCCTAGCCTTGTTCTGGCTGATGATATGGAGCTTTTTCACCATCTGCTCCCACAGATGTAGTCCGTTTGATTCCTGTGCATTTTATCTGGTGAGTTCCATGTGTATAGTCGTCTTTTATGTTGTTTCAAAAAGATATTTGCAATGAAGAAATCATTGGTCTTGCAAAACTCTATCATGAGAACTCCAGCATCATTTCTATCACCCAGGCCATTTTCCAACTACTGAGCCTTCCTCTTTGTTTCTAACCTTTGCATTCCATCCACCAGTAATTATCAATACATCTTGATTGCATAGTTGAACAATTTCAGACTGAAGAAATTTGTAAAATTCTTAAATTTCGCTATCGCTGCCTTTACTGGTTGATGCATAAATTTGAATAATAAGGGTATTAACTGGTCTTCCTTGTTGTTGTTGTTAAGTGCCAACAAGATGGTTCCCACTCATAGCAACTCTGTATGGTGGTTCCAAGAAGAGGCTGATGAATTTGAACCACTGACCTTGTGGTTCAAACTGACCTTGCAGTCAAGTGCTTATCCTACAGTGCCACACCAGGACTCTAGTCCTCCTTATAGGTGTATAAATAGTGTACTATCACAGACAGCATTATACTTCAAGATAGATCTTGAAATGTTCAGTCTTATGATGAATGTAATGCTATTCCTCTTCAATTTGTAATTCCTAGCATAGTAAACCATATGACTGGCAAATTTTAAATGGCCAATACCAGTCCATGCCTAGCATAACAATCTTTATGCATTCCATTCATTTTTTGACAACTTTCAATTTTCCTAGATTCATACTTCGTCCATTCCATGTTCCAATTATTAATGGATATTTGCAGCAGTTTCCCCTATTTTGAGTTGTGCCCCATCAGCAAATATAGGTCCTAAAGCATTACTCCATTTGCGTCATCATGGTCAACTCTACTTTGAGGAGGCAGCTCTTCCCCAGTCATATTTTGAGTGCCTTCCAACCTGAGGGGCTCATCTTCTGGCACTATATCTGACAATATTATAGTGCTAGTCATAATGTTTCAATATTCATTATTCTGGTGCTATCTGACAGTGTTCCACTGCTATTCATAAGATTTTTCAGTGACTAAACATTCAGAAGTAGTTCACCTCTCCTTCTTCCTAGTCTGTCTTAGTCTGGAAACTCAACTGAAACCTTTCCACCATGGGTGACCCTGCTGGTATTTAAAACAGCAGTGGTATAGTTTCTAGTATCACAGCAACACACAAGCCACCACAGAACAACAAACTGACAGATGAGTGGTGGCTTAACCCTATCGTCACAGGAAAGTAAAACCATTTTTATTTAATTTTTATTTAAAAAGTTTCCATCTTAAACTTAATTTCCATATTTGTACATATATTTGCTTTAGCAAAGTTTGACAGTGATAAAATACTTGTAAGTAATACACAACATGAAGATAAAATTTGTCATGGGAAATGAAATGGAGTCATACACGTTCCATAAGAAAAAGAAACATTACAATTTTCCAATTGTTTAAAAGCATTTATTTTATTTTTTAAATGTCTTTAATAAAAATTGTTGTTAAGGACCATTAAGTCAGTTCTGACTTACAGTGACCCTGGATAGGGTTTCTGAGGCTGTATCTTTACAGGAACAGAAAGCCTCATCTTTCTTCAAAGGAGTGGCTGGTGGGCTCAAACAGCAGACCTTGTTCTTTGCAGTCTAGTGTTTATTCTACAGAAACACAGTGCTCTCCTAATAAATATGGTGGTTGTCAGATTGCTATGGATTCGATTTCATTGGACATACTTAAAAGAATAATATAACATTTGAATGTAACATGCTAATTGTCTTGGTTATCTAGTGCCACAATAACAGAAATACCACAAGTAAATGGTTTTAATAAACAGAAATTTACTCTCTCACAGTTTAGGAAGCTGAATGTCCACATTTAGGGCAACAGTTCTAGGGGAAGGCTCTCTCTTTCTCATCTCTGGAGGGAAGTCCTTGTCTCCTTCCAACATTGTGAACTAGGCATTCACTGGAGATTTCCATGTGTCTTGGCATCAATCTCCACAGAGATTCTCAGCACAGAGACCCTGGGTCCAAGGACATACTCCACTCCTGACTCCTCCTTCCTGGTAGTAGACAGGTCTCTCCTCTCTGCTCTCATCTCTTTCCTTTGATTGCTTGTAAGATAAAGGGTGTGACTTGAGTAAAGGTACAACCTGAGTCACAATGTCATATAAAGCTGTGACTCAAGATACCACCCAACCTAATTCTGTCTCATTACTATAGAGAGTAGAGTCCTGATGTGGCACTCTAGGATATGCATTGGACTACTAACCACAAGGTCAGCATATCAAACCCATCAGTCACTTCTCAGAAAACCTATACAAGGTGGCTATGAGTTGGAACCAACTCACGGCACTTAACTTATAACTTAATTGTAAGAGATAACTTTCACAACCATTATCTCATTTGGTCTTACTTGGTCTTCAGAACAATTCTGGTGTGGTGCTGTAAGATAAGCATTGAACTGCTAACCCCAGGTTGGTGGTTCAAAACTAACAATTGCTCCTTGGAAACCTTATATTGGATTTCTGAGATGAACCAAGTGAATGGCACTGAACAACAACAACAACAATAAAGTGTCCAAAGTAAATGAGTCAAGTTAGTCAATGTTCTGTTGTGATTCATCAGGTTTTCACTGGTTAATTTTTAGTAGGAGATCACCAGACCTTTCTTTCTAGTCTATCTTAATCTGTGGAAACTCCACTGAAATTTGTCAACCAGGCATAATCCTACTGGTATTGAAATGACAGTGAAAGAGCTTCCAGCATTGTAGCAACACACAAGCCACCACAGTCCAACAACCCGACAGACATGGGGTGGCTTCAGAAGCTTAAGAGCGTTTAATCACTTTCCAGTATTATTATTATTTTTTTTTTTAATTCTGAATAAGCCTTAGGAGTTTAGGAAGGAAGGGAGGGAGGAAGAAAGGAAGAAAGAAAACTTTTAAACACTACGTTCACTGTCTTCCAAAATCAAGCAACTGGGCTAACTTTTGTGTTGATTTAAGAACGTACTTAACCACATGAATTTTCCACTGTGCCCACCTGTTTCCAAATAACTTCAACTGTTTGGTTTTGACCCTGCTTTCGCCTGATCTTATATGGAATCTGCGCTCTTGGAATACCCCACTTGTGAACTTCTCCACCAAAGAGCTGGCCTTAGCAGCAGCTGGGAAAACCTCCTGGGAACAGCTGGTACCCAAGGCCTCACATCTCTGCCCTCACCCAGGGTGAATTTAAGTTTTCTGTAATCACAGGCTTCTGGAAGCACCTTTCATTAAAATAGCATTTTAAAATTGTATACCATTATATCATAGACAGAAAACTTTCACATACACTGTCCCTTTTGTTATCACTTGGTCTTCAGAGCAATCCTGGCTGCCCCTGTAACATTATGACTCAGGAGCCAACGGTCTGGATTCTGGTCCCATCTCTGTGCTTCTTCCATGAGCAACTATGAGGGATAATTCATCCTTTAGCTCTCAGGACCCTGCTTCTACTACAAAATGATCTCTCTCAAAGCAACAGCATCTACCTCTAGCCTGCAGTCAACTCTAATGATT
>NW_006408537.1:2666852-2696445 GCF_000296735.1 Chrysochloris asiatica
TTAATAAAATATAATAAAATAAAAATATTATGTCTAATATTTTTCTGCATGTTTTTCTTGCTTTGTTTTCAACAAAATTTAAGAAAAACCTTAATGAGTGGTCAATGACTCATCACTAACCATCATTTTGATGATGAATACTATGTGATTTCTAGCATAAACCCAGATTTAGCTCAAATGATTTTGTGAAATTCCTTTCATTTCCATCTTCTCATTTCCATGACATTCACCTCATGGAAATCCAACAAGCCTTTATCATTGCTTAAATTAAAACAAACAAACCCAACCGACAATTAAAACAAACAAATCCAAATAAGCTACTTCATATGCCGTCCTGGTGTGATGCTGTAGGATTGTCACTGAACCCACCAGTCACTCTTCAGATACCCTATAAAGGTCATTGTGAGCCAGAACCAACTCCACCTCACTTAACAACAACAACTACTTCATTTAATTCTCCCAATAAACTTAATGAGGAAGGTAGTTCAGGCATTATCACCTCTAGTTTTCTAAATTCACTGAAATGAATGGACTGAAGATTAGTGATCTCTGGCAAATTACACAGTAGGTAGCAAAAGTCTCACCTTCTAGTTCTGAGAAAAACAGACCACTTGGAAAAAAAAAGTTTAGATGAGGCTTTCTACTCCCGTAAGGATTTACACCCTCGGAAACCCTGTACAGGGTCGCTATGGGTCGGAACCGACCCGATGGCACTTAACAACAACAACAACACTACCTTCATGGGCATCCAGCTTCATAACACTGACAACTGTCAACCATTTCTTTGAAAATAGAATCATGAACTACGACAGATTATTCTTTAGCTGATCTTTAACCATGTAAGCCAGTTCATGTCTCCATGTCAAAACTGAAAATTTTACCAAACTTTCAAATTACCAGTTCCTTAAAAACAGCAATGGAAACCTTCACCTCCAAGTGGTTCTGCTCCGTGTGTGCCCTGAGCATCCTTGTTGATTGTTTCTCCTGTATCAGGGTGGGCCACTCCTTGACAACTGGGGGCCACATTTAGCCAAGCAGCTGCCCATTGGCGTCTAATGCCTGCAATATGTAGTTCTGGCACCATCTCAAAGGGTTTATTATTATCATCTATGATTTCATTATTATTATTACCACCCTTATGAAATTCAGTAGTTGAGCCCACTACAAAGCATATTAAAAAAGCATTTTTTAAGATGGAACAGTATGTTTTCTGCATTTCCCCAGCAGGTGTGTGGCTTCCTTCCACCCAGTTTTGGCTCACTGTTGGAGTCTAACCAGTGGCCACCAGCCATGAATAAGTCAACGTGAGTATTCTCTCCACCAAAACCACCCTCACCCCATGGTCACCTTGGAGAAGGGAAAACTCTTCAAGGTCTTTACCAAACAGGAGGCAGTTATAATTCTGAAAAAAAAAAAAGACAAGGAGCACTGACTTAAGATTCAGGAGCCTCCTAATTCTGTGACCAATAACAAGAGTCTTTGCTAACTTGGGCTTGTTTCCCTCGTCTGGTAAATGAGATAATCTTGAAGATCATTTCTTGGCTCTAATTTTACCCTTTTCCTGGCTAGCAATTTTCCACATCTTATAAAAGCAGACTCCCAATAACAATGAAATGCCAGAAATAAATGAAAAAGGAATTTTCATGTCTTGGAGGGTTTGGAGGATGTCTGTTTCTCTCTTAATATAAATGGGTTCAGAACCATAGTCATCCAGATGATAATTAACAAATAATCCAAACTCCTATTTATTGAAGTTTGTACAAAACAGAGCAGCATTATGATATCAATCTTTATAAATGAAGTTTTCTGTCAATGTGTTATCTAAAGCAATGCCTACAAATTTTAGATCTTCCACAATAAGTATAGGAGCCCTGGTGTGGCTCTGTGGGATAAAGCACCACACCGAAAGGTCGGCAGTTCAGATCCACCAGCTGCTCCTCAGAAACTCTATCCAGGACTGCTATGAGTTGAAACTGACTCAACAGCACTTAACAACAACAGTAAGTATAAGGAGCCCTGGTTAAGCCCATATCTGCTAAGCAAAAGGTTGGTGGTTGAAACCCACTAAGTAATTCTGCAGGAGAAAAACCTGGAGATTCGCTTCCATAAAGATTGCAGCCTGGAAACTCTGGCACATGGAGTTGCTATGAGTTGAAACCATCTTGACACTATCAACAAGTGGTTCTGTGCTCAGTCTGACCCCAGCCTACCCTTTTACCCTAATTCAAAACTGCCTTCCACAGATTGGATATAGTCACAGGTCAATTAGTGTTTCGTGGACATGTTCTGCACATTCCCCAACCAGGAAAGCCTTTCTTTCACCTCCATAAATATGCACGCCTTCCCTATCCTTCAGTACCCAGCTGAAACCCAGCCTCCTCCATAAAGTTGTCCCTGCCTGATCTACAACCTATCAAACTCTGCTTCCAAATGCCAATAGTACTTATTTCCTATACAATCAGCTCTACAATTGTCATCTTCTCTTTCATCTTGTATCAGGTCTTATCCCCAAAAGAGTCTCCAAGTCGCTTAAGGGTAGGGACTATATTTGTAGACACTTCATTGTATTCCTACTGCTTAAGGTAATGCACTAAGAAGCTCTTGTAGCTTAGTGATTTTGAGTTGGGCTACTAGCCTCAAGGTCAGCAGTTCAAATTTACCAAAGTTTCCACGGGAGAAAGAAAGCCTCAGAAACCCTACACAGGATCACTATGAGTTGAAACCAACTCCATGGCACATAACCACCACCACCATCACCAAAATGATGCACTGCAATTTGATGGCACTCACTAAACATATATAACTGAGCATCCAGCCAATTCCAAAGGACCCACATTTTTCCATAAATGCTACCACAACCATCTTCCCATTTGAAAAATGGCCCAAATAAATTATAAACAACCTAAAAAAGAGTTCTATCTGAAATGGTATATTGACTCAACCTAAAAGAAATCCAGTATTAAGAGATAGGGTTCCTTCACTTGAAAAAGAAATTAATGTTCTTACTCTTTAAAGTTCTGTGGTCATCATTTCAGTATATTCTATAAACAGAAACATGAAGATAGATTTGCCTATTTGAAAAAAGGATTTAGCAAAGGGCATTTCTCCTTGCAATGGGACAGCTGAAGAGGTGTAATTTAACAGCTTTCAGAGGCCCGTCACTGTGGTGATTGAGGTGGACAGAAGGCATGGACATGACCAAGGCCCTTAAAAGACACAAACAGGTGGGAGAGTGTGCCGGGGGTGGGCAGAGGGTTGGAGAGTACAAAAAGGAGAAGGCTTGCCTTCCAAGGGCAGAGAAGGGAGAAGGCAGGGAGGAGACTGCCCGAGGCTCCACCACCTCAAGAGGAGAGGAGAGAGAGCTGTGACGCTAGATTCAAATCTAGACAGGGCTCCATCTGAGATGAGGAGAGGAGAGAGAGCTGTGAAGCTAGGTTCTAATCTAGACAGAGGTGAGGAGAGAGCAAGAGGAGGAGGGAGAAGAGAGGAGGAAATGGCAGGAGAATAGTGTTGATCAGAGAAGAGAGCAAAGAGTTCTGAGCTCAATCACACCTAGATGGGTCATTGGAGGTAAAGCTATAACAAATGACAGACCAAAAGAATGAAAAAGAAATGGGAAGATAGGGCACACACACAAAAACAAAGATTTTCCTGTGAGGATAGGGAATATGCATAAAGGAAAGACAAAGATGATTTAACTCTGTGAGACTAGAAGAGTAATGGTTAAAAAGATAGAATAGAAAGGGATAAAAGGGGAAGAAGACAAAATAAGTAATAAATGTGCAAGTAGTAGTCTAAATGCTTAGAAAATCACCAAGGAGTTAGGCTGAGCCAGAAGAGCCAGAGAGGGACCATACCCAAGAGGGGACCATGAGAAAGATAGAGGCAGGCAATTTAAGTAACTAGTTACTGAGGTAAAAATGAAAAACAGGAAGAAAAGTATATATAGAAGATGGAAATAGTGAGAAGCAGGAGAGGAAAACCCAAAGGAGACACTGGCCCAGAAACCTTTTTAACTTCTGTAAGAATCTTCAAGGCCCCAAACTAGGCCAAGATTCTGACTGACATTTCTGAGCATACCAGCTGCCGTTTCCTTGAGAGAATTCTGACAGGAAGGCAGAGAAATGCAAGCCAACACACTGCCAGCTCTGAAAATAAGATAAAATAACAATCCATAGTCTAACCACCTCAATGGGGGCAGAAGCCTGCCAGGAAGAAAGCACTCCGAGAGAAGAGGAGGGACCTGCCTGCAACTTTTCCCTCAGGTATGTACTGAGCTTTCTCCCTCCTGCTGCTTTCTCCTCTAATTGTCCTCTGGCCGTTCCTGTCTTGCCCATCTGTCTTTCTTTCTTTGTGAATTTTTGGGAAGCCCTGCAGGCGATCAGCCTCTGTCATCTGAAGCCAGCATGGCAGTGTCTATACTAGCAGGTGAGGCTCCAAGTTTTGCATCTTGAATGGGAGGAGGGAGACTGTTAGAATCTGGGTCCACCAGGCAGAGCTTGGCTAGAGGGAATGAATGAGAGAAATTGTCCTGTCCTGCTTTATCAGGTTGTAAGCTGTTATGATAATGGGCTCGTTTCTGTGTGCTGGGGCTTGAAGCAAAGGCAGAGGGGAAAGAAGATGGTGTGGACAGAGAGGAACAGTAAAGGCAAGTCTGGGAACGACAGTACATAGCCATCACCCTAGGGACCAGTCAGTGACCTACAAGTCCTAAGAGTAGTAGATGAGAAGCTAACAGCATGTGACCTTAAACTTGCCGCTTGCCCTTTGAGTGCCATGGCAAAATACTTTGAATGTATGGTGAATATTCCTTCAGAAAAACTCAAGGAAATTTATTCTTAAAATGTAATATATCTGAAAGTTTCCATTTTTTAAATGTAATCTCACATTACTCCACAGGTTACTAAAACAACATGAGCGGTTGCCTCTTTTTAAGAAATTAAGAAACTAAGTCCCTGAGCATTTATTGTTGTTTTTGTGTTTGATTTGTTTTGGGAAAACTAGGGAAGGAATCAATTTTCCTGACTTGTTCTGTGAACCTTAAGGAATTCTTGATCTCACTCAACAGATACATTAAAAAAAAATTTTTTTAAAGCAACAACAAAACCAGATTTTGGAGTTAATGAGTTTAGTATTATACTGTATTACTAGGTTAACTTGTGTCATATTATCATTATAATCTCTCTAAAAATATGATAAAGTAAGTCAGTGAGTCCTTTACTGGGCTACCTTCTCAAGAAAAGCACTCGCTTCATTTGATCTCCATTCTTCCACACACCCCATTTAAGATTTATTAGTAAGAATTGAAAGCCAAGGAGGGCATTCCCAGTAGTGTGCAAGGCCCCAAGCGTCAAACACTTAACAGCTTCCTAGTGTTCCTCTTTGGGAAGAGCGATTCTTCTATCTCCATGCTCACTGGTGAAATCTTCTACAACCACACTCCTGAGGGTGGTGCATAGCCTTCTGGCCTCTATGTGGCTCACTTTTTTCTGTTTTAGGAGCCTCAGAACATAACAGCCACTTGCTTTCTCTAAACTACTGTGCATCCGGAACAATGAATTAGAGCAGTGGTCCGCAGACAAATGCCATCAGAATCACCTGGGCACTGGTTAGAAATGCAAATTCCTGGGTCCCACCCACCCCAGATCTGTAGAACCAGAAATATTAGAAGTGGGGCCCAGCAATCTGAAATTTAGCAAGCCCTCAAGGTGAATTAGAAGATTAAGATTTTAAATTGCACCATTTCATAAATTCACACAGCTCAGGTCTCCTTACAGGTGAGAGATTGTGTATGTTGTTGTTGTTGTTAGGTGCCATCAAGTTGGTACTGACCCATAGCAACCTTATGCACAGCAGAATGAAACACTGCCCAATTCTGGGCCAACCTCACTACTGTTGCCACGCTTGAGGCCATCGATGCTGCCGCTTGGCTAATCCATCTCATTGAGGGTCTTCCTCTTTTTCTCTGACCCTCCACCTTACCAAACATGATATTTTTCTCTAGCAACTGGTCCCTCCTGACAATATGTCCAAAGTATGAGAGACGAAGTTTGGCCATCTTGGCCTCCAGGACGCACTCTGGCTGCACTTCTTCCAAAATGGATCTATTGGTTCTTTTGGCAGCCCATGGCACTTTCAATATTCTCCTCCAACACCATAACTCATAAGCATCAATTTTTCTATGGTCTTCCTTATTCACTGTCCAACTTTCGCATGCATATGAGGTTATTGAAAATACCATGGCTTGCGTCAGGCGCACCTTAGCCCTCAAGCTGACATCTTTGCTCTTCAAAACTTGAAAAAGGTCTTGTGCAGCAGATTTGCCTAATGCAATATGTCATTTGATTTCTTGACTGCTGCTTCCATGAGTGTTGATAGTTGACCCAAGAAGAATGAAGTCCTTGACAACTTCAATCTTTTCTCCGTTGATAAGAATATTGTTTATTGGTCCAGTGCCGTTGCCTTCATCTAAGAAATAGGATTATTTATCATTAAAATGTTACAGCATTTAAAACAGTGGTGCTCTTTAAGTGTGCTTTGTTGTTGTTAAGTGCCTTCCATGTGGCTCTGAATCATAATGACTCTATATAGGGTTTCCAAGGAGCAACTGGTGGGCTTGAACTATGAACCTTGTGGTTCAAAGCCCAGTGCTTTTTCCTGTAGAGCCACGCCAGAAATCCGTAAGTGTGATGGTGGTGGTTTTATAGGCTTTACCCTTACTGTGTAAAAAGATGATGGAATCTCAGCCCCCTAGAAGGGGAGAGGAATCCTTGGATGGTGCAAATAGTTTGCTACCTTGACTGCTAACCAAAAAGTTGGAGGTTCACATCTACTCAGAGGTACCTCAAAAGGAAGTACTGGTGATCCAATTCCAAAACAATCAACGCTTGAAAGCCATATGGAGTGCAGTTCTCTTCTAACTCACATAAGGTTGTCATGAGTCAGAATCCATTCCAGGACAAGTGGGTAGGTACAAAGAGGAGACGTGTCCATTACAGGTACACAGGAAACTCACTACAAGGTAAAAGGGTGATGTGTGTGCCCAAGTAGAGGAACAAACAATAACAACTAAGATGAAGATTGTAGTAGGGGTGAAGGGGGGTAGTTTTGTAAAGAAAGTGTCTTTTACACTAAGCCTTAAAGGAAGAGTCCTTTTGACAAGTGAAGATGGGGAAAGAGAAAAGGGAATTCCAGGCCCAGCATAGCAAAGATTGAAAGGGAAGCCATTTGTGTTCAGGTGTGGACAGTAGGGCCTGCTCCTCTTCCTGTTACTAATATGTTAACTCTTCATATTGTTGAGGTGATGACCCTGCTTCTGAGGTCTAACCATTTGTCACCATGTTTGCAGTTTAGAAAAACTTCCTTTAATCAAAACATAATGTGCTTCTTTAAAATGCAAATACAATCTAGGGTAGGCTGTAGAGAACAGAATTTTTATTATGTGACTCAGTTGCACTAATGATTAGGCAGGTCAGAGTCTACAGCATAGTAGAATGAATATGTGTTTCAGATTAAAGAGAAATATCCCATCATAGGCCAGTTACTTACCAGCTGTGTGATACTGGCAAATTCCGTAGCCACTTTATGCCTCAAAATGACTTAACCTGCCTGAGACAATTTTATCCTGTAGAAAATAAAATGTACTTCACAAGACTGAGGTAAGCACAAGTACTTTAAATAAATAGCTTAGTATGCTTTTGGCTGCCTCTTTTCCCCTGGCCCACTCCTCCCCTGAAGTTTTGGCTCCAGTTCTCCTGGATGGGAAAGTAGCGCAAAGACAACAGTGATGGTAAAATATCACCAGTGCTCACCTTTTCCCACAAAGATGGCACAATGCCACTGAAAGACAAGGTGGGATTTTGGAATTGGCAATGCACTTGTCTGCTCCTGGGAAGTTAAAAATGGGACTCATGCCTGTGATTGAATCAACATTCAGAACTGGCCAGACCTCTAAAATTAGCAATATGTTCTGGCTGAGCCTCTGGAAAAATAAAGTTTCATCCCAATTTACTATCCTATGTTTGCCTTAAAAAGGGGGGCCTTTGCTTTATTTCCTACCTCTTTCACCAGATAATTGTAAACCCCAAATGGGTTGACTTTTACGTTGTCAAGCTCCAGAAGAGCTTCTGTTTTATGGACAGCCACAAGAATACTGGCAGTAGATATCAGTGCATGCGTTCACAAGTCCTCAGACTTTGGATGGGTGCTTTTGTGCCTTGGAGCTGCAGACACCATGGGGATCTAATTCTCCATAAAAGCATACAATTTGGATTACATTTTAAGAAATGATCAGTTGATTAAAACCTCCAGCCTAACTGTGGGACAGACAATGGAGAAGGGATAGCTGAGATGCCGACATTAAAAATTCAAAGAGTGAAGTACAGGGGATTTGACTTCACAGAATCCTCTCTTCTTCCAGCAAAAGGTTGACTAAATAAGGTCAGATCCACCCTCAGAAGTCAAATGCCTTGCGGGCAATAAGTGACAGCCTAAGTATCTTCACATACACTAAACCAAATCTATTGCTGTCTACTTGATTCCAATGTATAGCAACCCTATATGACAGGGTGGAACTACCCCATGAGATTTCCTAGGTAACATAGCAATGATTGTGAGGTTGGTGCAGGACTAGGCAGTGTTTCATACTATTTTACATAGCGTTGCTATAAGTCAGAACCAACTCGATGGCACCTAATAATAACAATCGTTACAGAAGCAGACTGCCATAGCTTTCTCTCATAAAGCAACTAGTGGGTTTGAACCACCAAATTTTTGTTAAGACCCAAGCAATTACCCATTGCTACCCAGGGCTTCTAAAGGTACTACAAATTAGATTGGGATCAAGAAATTCAGAACATGTAATTATTCTTGTCAGAAATGATACTGATGAATTTCTTTTATGTTTGTTTTATTTTTTTAACACATCTTTTCACTCCATATTTTAAGTTATTCCATGAGTCCCTTTCCTTGCATCTTAGCAGATCCTTTTCAAATACAACAAAAAATTAAAAGTTGATTTTGCTTTGTTTTTAAAAAGGCAGACCAAATATATCTTTTATAACATTTAAGCTTTGCCAAGTATTCTTGAACCACTCCTTTAAGATAAAAACAATTGTCATGCTAAGAAAACTCTTTAAGGTAGATAAAATAGGAGGACTTCCATGCAATTAATCCTTTCAGTTACTACATTAATATTATTACTAAAAATAGCAGGGATCATTTATTAGATTCTTAATACTATGTGCATGGCATCTACATCATTGAAGTCTTCTGCTGAGTAAGCATTTGTTTTCTTAGTTTCAACTAAGGAAACTGAGTCTCATAAAGGTTAAATAGCTTACTCAAAGTCATAGAGTCAAAACACATGGATAGCCTTCTCCCCACAGTCCTTTGCTACAGATAGCCTTGGAGATTATTACATTTTGTTAGTCTATAATTCAGACTGCTCTTTGTCTTAAGTTGTCCTTGATTTTTCCCAAATCAGAAATTTTTTCTAAGCACCTTTATTAAGAAATTACCATTTTCTGTCTATGTATTGATATGTCAAAATTATTCATCTTCAAATACTGTCCTGCCCAGTAAAAGAAACAGGAAAAAGACCACAGCTGCTGTTAACACTTCCAATGCTACTTTTACTATTCTTTAAGTTCTGAATGCTTTTCAGTGATACCTTTCAGGAACAAGGGAAAGGACAATTTAGTAACTTAAAGCTTTTAAACAACTGTCCCATCATGGGATGGAAAGAAGTGGGCAAGAATAAACCTTGTTTTCATTAGCATGTTAAGTCACGTTTTTAATTACCATTGTCCTAATCACTTAAGAGACTCAAGACCCTCACATACATTATCTCATTAACCTTAAATGGGCAGGTAGGGTTACACAAAGATGGTAATACAAACATGATATTCTGCAAATATCATATAACACAGATGTGACCCTACGAGTTTCCAGATTCCCCATTTCCCCAATCACCTACCAGCTACTCCTTGGAATCCCTATACAGGGTAGCTATGGGTCGGAATCAACTCAATGGCACTTAACAACAACAACAACAACCAAATTCCTGGTGTGGTACTGTATGTTAATGCACTGGACTGCAAAGTCAGTTTGAACCACAAGTTTGGTGGTTCAAGCTCACCAGTCGATCTTTGGAAACCCTACGCACGCTAGCTATGGGTCAGAACCTACTTGATGGCACTTAACAACAGCAACAAAGCCAAGGACTCCTATTGTGGTACTGTAAGATAAACATTAGACTGAGAACCGTAAGGTCAGCAATTCAAACCCACCAGCTGCTCATTAGAATCAACCCCATGACAACCACCAAAGTCAAAGTGGGAACCATGGTGGCATAGCAGTAAAGCACTTAGCTGCTAACTGAAACGTCAGCAGTTCAAACTCAAAGGGAGAAAGATGTGGCAGTCTGCTTCCATAAAGATTTGCAGCCTTGGAAACCCTATGAGGCAGTTCTACTGTATCCTATAGGGTCACTAGGAATTGGAATCCAGCAGTGGGTTTTGGTTTACTAAAGTAAAAAATTTTAGCAAGTATGAAAATAAATAAATATGTGGGGAACTCTACATCCAATCATCATTTCAATGCCTTTTACCCTCTGCAAAGCTCAAAGAAGTATGTCTCCCATTCTAGATATTCCTTCCTTCCATTTTTCCTGGTCTGAAACATCTTGGTTGTACTTTAATTAGTTCCTTTTTCCAACCTATCTTTCACTCTTTTTCAAATCAGCTCCATAAATTTCATTCCTTATATCTTAGACATCAGAGAAAGTGGTAACGGATATTTATGTGATGCTTTATAGATATTCTCACTCAAACTTTCCCTTGTGGTACACAATACTTTATGTGGTCTTTTATAAGAACTTAGTTTCCTAGATTCGATAACTGTCAAGTAATTGATTATTAAAAGGTTTTATTGTTGATTTGTTATTTTTCCATGAAGTTATTAAAGTAAATTTTGAAGTAATCTTTTGACTTTGTGAAATTGGGTTTTACAAAGACAAAACAACTCACATAAAAGGGCTTACAGGATGGTTAGTGTGGTTGTATTTGCCAACTATTTTCCTGGAGAACCTGTTCTTTTGTATTCTTGCAAAAAGTAATCACTTTCTTGGATTCAGTCTAGCTCATGAAAAGAAAAACTCTTGAAGCTGGCTCCCTCTCAATCTATAGAAAGTCTCGCTCCTGACAACTCACATGCCATGCACTTAGGAAAGACTTGATCAGAGAGAGTTAAGTTTTTAAAATTATCATTGGAGTCTTGATAAGGCACTGTAGAATAAACACTGGACAGCTAACCACCAGGTCTGCAGTTCAAGCCTACTAGTCACTCCTTGGAAACCCTAATAAGGGTCATTATGAGTTGGGATCAACTCAATGGCACTCAATAACAACAACAAAATTAACATCGACTCAGCTCTTCGATTCCCTGGTTCACTGGTGAGATAAGACATTTTGATCTTCTAAGGAACAGAGCCAATCTCCTTTGGCTCCTCTGCATCCCCACCCTACCAGTCCCTGACTAGATGGCTTTGGCTGGCCACTACCCCAAACTCAGAAGAAGAGGATCCCCCATTCTCACTCATATAAAGCTTGCACCTGACTATGGGAGAGACCTGTGTTCTCAGAGCAGAAGCATACATAGCCATTGGCTTAAATGTGTTACTTACTGAATGATTCCCAATGTCAGCCAGAAAGATGTTGACAGGGTACCAAGGACATTTCCCTGTTTTCTTGAGAAAAAGGATGGTTTCCAGGCCAGAACCACCCCAAATGCAAGGTTGCAAAGGAACAAATGTGCACAGAACATAAAACTCCTGGTGTTTTTATTCCCTTCCTTTTCAACTCCTCTTGTATTTCCAGTCTCTCTCCATGGGCTATCCAAGAGTGTCCCTCCAAATTGATTAGTTTAAACATATATACCATTTTTATATATGCAAATTAATGCATTTATACAAGCTTCATCTTCCTCATCATTAAAACCAGATAAAAATAATAGCTACTATATAGATTCCTGATGTAGCACTGCAGGATAAGCACTGGACTGCTAACGACAGAGTCAGTGGTTCAAACCCTTCAGCTGCTCCTTGAAAACCCCTTAAGAGGGTCGCTATGCATCGGAACTGACTTGACAGCACTTGCAAACAACATGAACGTCAAAGGAGTTTATAGTTGCAAAGCACTGAAAATATCTGTCACAGAAACCATGCTTGAAAAACCTTAGCTCTCAGTTATCTTAGGGTTCATTAGCCAGCCTTGTCAGTGCTGTGGACCTCAGTTATTTGGGGGAGGGGCAATTCTTCTCTTGACATAGTTCTTCTCATATTCTGGCAGGAATCAGATGCCATGGAGCTGAAAGCCCTGTCTGCCTTTAGCGAGGTTGGCTCAACAGCTGCCTGTGTCCCTCACTCATCCTGGGCCTGGGCCTGACAGATGGGATTGAGGGGCAGGTGACGGGCTCGAGGCAGCAGAAGCCTGACAAAGAGATCCTTCCCCCAGTGAACAATTGGGCTTGGAATGCTGCATAACAGCTGCAGCGCATCAATGCACACCCAGAACAGGCATACAGTAGACAGTACAGTAGGCCCTGGATAGGTTCCTAAAAGTTAGCTGCCTTTTGTGCACATGCAGAATATTTCTCTGTTGGAGTATCTCCTATTTAATTAAATTATGTCAAAAGAATTTTAAGAATATTCAAATGCACAAAGCAGAATTAACAAATTAATTAGTAGCAATAGCAACAGATTGGGTAGATTGTTATTGCTTCAAATCAATCAATGAAACATGGATGCCACTTATTTCTGAGCAGAGAGTAAGCAAAGAGATTGGGTCTCAAAAAGCCCAGCCACTTCCCACAGCAGATTGATTCCTTAATTGTTGTTGTTGTTGAGTCGGTTCCGACTCATATGACCCAGTATAGAGTTTCTGAGGAGTGGCTGGTGGGCTTGAACCACCAACTTTGTGGTTCAAACTGACCTTGTAATCCAGTGCATCATCCTGCAGTGCCACACAGCAAAGACAACTATTTGTTGAACACGTAATGGATAGACTTCATAGGCACTATTTATATTAAATGCAATAATGTCTCATTTAATTTTCAGAATGACTTTGAAAAACTAAATTTAGCATGTCCTTTCTGAAGATGAACAAACTGCTCTATAAAACTAAGACTCTAGAAGTAACAAAAGTTTGAGTGATGGGACAATGGGCATTTATTCATTTCTATCTGCTATTCTGAACTGTCAGCATTTTCTACGATGAATACGTATCAGTTTAAACATGGGAGAAACAGTATTTAATAGAGTAAGCATCGGACATTTGCATGAATTGTTCAGAATCACATAGCTAGCACCATGGTGTAATTAAGATATAAATTCAGGGGTGCTGCCCCACACTCCTGCTCCATCCACCATACTACACTACTTCAACCTTAATAACAACCTATACCTCTTTGTAAAAAGAGGTCTGTAAAAGCACTGTAGTCGAAAACTATTTCAGTTGGAAGGATTTCAACTCTTTTCAAATAAACTATATTTTTCTTACTGGAAAATCTATTCATATTCATTTCAGAATATTCCAAATAAAGTCACCCAAGATTCCACCTCAAAATATTACATATATAAAGTATTCCCTCCAATGTTATTTTCTGTTCTCAGATATAATACAATTGGGATCATATTATATATAAAATATGTGCCCTGAGTTTTTCACAAAACATTTTATCCTGAGTACTTTTCCAGATCAGCAAAAGTTATTTTACAATATTAAAGGCTGAATAACATCCCATTGTATATGTGGTTTATATTTTGTTAAAATAGAGTTGTGTGTTAATGTTCGTCTCCTCTCCCTTTTTTAATATTTGAAATGAAAATCCTTATTTATGCAACTGTTTTCTGCATCTTTTAGTATTTCCTAAGAGTAGATTCCCAATGTGAAATTGTTAGAATGCAAAGAGAAGAAACCTTTTAGGTTCCTGATGCTTGTGGCCAAACTGCTTTCCAGAAAAGTTGTTCTTATGGGCATTCCCACAGCACAGTAGGGATCCCAGGGTGGTTTCCAATGAATTGTAGAATGGGTGAGATAAAGTCCCAGTGCTCCTACCCTCTGGAATTTAGAGGTCCCCACCTAGATGAGAAGGACGTGAGTGACCCACAGTTGAGGTGCAATCCCATATGGACAAAGGATGAAGTCAGCCTGGGTCCAAGACTGCTTCCTGAGGCCACATGCTTCTTTATATCCCCATACGGATTACTTGGCTATGGAATGTAAGGAAGTGTGTGGTTTCGGCAAGTGCCTCATCACTGGTCCACGCTCCCACTGGGAGCACAGGCTTGGTGGCCTTCTTCCTCATCAGAGATTTAGTACCACCAATGTAATGAGATTGTAATCCAGGTCCTATGTGGGCTCCTTCCTTCTTCAGGTGCTGTTGCTCAGCCCAAGGTTTCAGGCACACTGACTGTTGTCCCAGATTCCCTTTGCAGTCCCTTCCCAGACCTCACTCCTCACCTCTATTTGGTGGGGAGAGGCCACATCACCTCAAGGTTTTTCACAGAAACAACCCTCATCCTCCTACTCTCCTTCTGATTGTGTTGCTCAAGAAAGAAGATGTTTATATTAACAACAACAACAAAACCTAACTAGTTTCGTAATGATTAAGTGCTCAGCCTCTGTTTCAAACCCAACAGCCAACCTACCGAAGAAAAGACTTGAAGTCTACTCTCATCAAGATTTCAGCCTAGAAAAGCCTACGGGACAGTTCTACTTGTTCTATAGGATCCTTATGAGTTGAAATTGACTCCACAGCCCAAAAAGCAATAACCAACTGCTATCTCATCAATAGGAGTCCTGGTGTGGTGCTGTGGGTTAATGCGCCAGACTGCAAAGCCATTTGAACTACAAGATTGGTGGTTCAAGTTCACCAGTTGCTCCTTGGAAACCCTATGCAGGGTCACTATGGGTCAGAACTGACTCGACGGCACTTAACAACAACAACAACAATCTAGTCAATGGTGAGCCCATGTTTGTCACAGGAGAGTTTGTCATAGGAGAACTGCACTCCACAGGGTTTTCAATGGATGGTTTTTTAGAAGTAGGTCTCCAGGCCCTTTTTCCAAGGTGCCTATAAGTGGACTTGAACCTCTAATCTCTAACCTTTCTGTAGCAGCCAGGCACAATAACTACACCACCCTGTGACTCCTATTAACCATACTGAATAATTCCTTTATAATCATTTATATCCCGTGTCTATGACAGCTTTCCCATTTCAAAGGGCTTTCACTGTAGGTAGATAGGACAGATACTGTGAGCTCAGGAAACAGTGGCTAGAGTAAGCAATTTGCCTTTGGTGCCACAGTCAGACTATGATGGAGCTGGAACTCCGGGTCCCTACACTGCTGTCCTTTCCACGTCTCATTCCAACCCTGTTGTGTGATACTTCTAGGTGAGCTTGTTTGAGGAAAGGTTTGAGATCCTAACATATGGAAATGGATTCTTTCAATTAAGAGGATAAGTTTCTTTCCCCCCTCTTTTCTATAGTCTTGTGTTCCCCGCCCTGACCCTAAAAAGCCCACACTATGAACTTGGACTAATGAGGGAAGCTGGGCATGATGCGCAATTACAGTCATCCAAGGTTCTACCATTGTCAGAAAGAGCAAGGAGGTCTGGGGATCACCCTCCCTCCTTAAACCCCAGCCCCAAGGTGGCTTCAGATCCTCACAGCTCTGCTTCCTGTTTTGAGAGTGAGTGTGTTCTTCGTAGGGGCTAGACCCATACATTTCTAGTGTGTGTTTTTTAATCAAACCACAAAAAGAAACTACAGGATTTGACAGATGAATGCACAGAAGGGGTGAGTAAGAGAGAGCTGAGCAGCGGTGGGACACAGGCATGGGGAGAGGAGAAAGCAGAGGCAGGTGAACACAAAGTGGCTGGAGACAAAGGGTGCCATCCATTCAGAGTCCACAGCACTCAAGTACCCTGGGTCCAGGCTCCTCACTGCCCCTGGCTGGCCTGCAGTCATATAATCACAATCCAGGACACTCCACCTGTACTCTGGGGTGGGGGTGAGGGACTTAGAAGAGGGAGGAATGAGGTAGCTATAGGACGAAACACAAAAATATATAGCTTTAGATCAGGGATTCTCAGGAAGTAATTTTATCCCTAGAGGACATTTAGCTATGTCTGGAGACTTTCTTGGTTGTAACAACCAGTTGTACTGGCAACTAGTGTGTAGAGACTAGGATGCTGCTCAACATTCTACCACACACAAAACAGACCCTCAAACAAAGAATTATCCAGTGCAAATGTTCATAGTTCCAAGGTGGAGCCACTCCATTTTACACAGTGATGCTTTGACTGAAGAAGATCTCTGACAGCACACTATATCTTTAAGGAGTCCTGCGTTAATGCACTAGACTGCACAGTCAGTTTGAACTGCAAGGTTGGTGGTTCAAGCTCACCAGTCACTTCTTGGAAACCCTCTAGAGGGTCACTATGGGTCGGAAACAATTCGACGGCACTTAATAACAACAACATATCTCTAAAGACAATTCACTGTTGTTGTTAGTTGCCATGTACAACAGAACAAAACATCACCCAGCCCTACACCATCTTCAGGATCATTGGTACTTTTGAGTTCATTGCTGTGACCATCGTATCAATCCATCTCAAAGTTCCTCTCATCTTTTCTGGCCCTCACTTTATCAAATATGACGTTTTCCTTCCAAAATCAGTCCCTTTTCATGATGCATTCAAAGTAAGCAAGACAGTGGTCAATGTCTTAAACAATGTGCTGGATTGCAAAGTCGGTTTGAACCACAAGGTCGGTGGTTCAATCTTACCAGTTGGTATAGCTTCCAGCATCACAGCAACATGCAAACCATCACAGTCTGAGAAACTGATAGACAGGTGGTGTCCAAAAAATATCACTGCCCTATAATTTATGTAAGGTCCTGCTGGAATGTTGTGAGTTAATGTACTGAACTGCACAAACTCGAGTTATCTGGCCTTTTGTATAAACATGAAGACCAAGGTTTTGAACTGCCAGGTTGGTGGTTCAAGCTCACCAGCTGCTCCTTGGAAACCCTACACAGGGTCACTCTGGGTAAAAACCAACTCAAAGTCACTTAATAACAACAACAACAACAAAAATAATCTATGAACCTTGGTCTTCATGTTTATACAAGAGGCCAGACAACTCCAGTTTATTTCATTCCAATGACAACCTTACCCCTTTTCTAAATCATACCTGGTCTAAAGAGTTTTCCTTTTCCTACTCTGGCAGTTGATTTCCTATAATGTGTTCAGAAATTGTAGTTATGTTATATGAGTGGGAAGGAGGGAGGGCCCGTTGCTGTCCGTGGAGTGGGACATCGGTGAAAAAGAGAAGAAAGATGTCAAAAGAGCAGTAGCTGGAATTAAAGACATAGCACTGAAAGAGACTTGTCATTCTGACTGATGAGTTGGAGGCACATGTTTTTCCAGTCCTGATTTTAGCCTGCCCCTACAGGAGTTGCTATAGAATGATTTGTGGATGAGAATGAACATAGCCAGAAGAACAAGCTCAAGCAGTAGCCCCCAAACACACCTGTCCTTGGTAAGAGGAGGAGGAAATGGTAAGAGCAAGCAGGCTGCAGGCCAAGTGAGAGGGGACTCAGGCCAGAGGACAGTAGGACAAAAATGAAGCTTAAATGTCACTCTGAGCAATTATTCTACATACAACTGTTTTATGGTTCCTCCACTTTCTCACCACCACCATGACCACCAGCGTACTTTACCTGGCTGCTATTGCTAAAGTGTCTTGTTGAGGGCTACAATTTCTGGGATAACTTATGTATACCAGACCAGGGTTTCAAACTGGTTCTTTTGAGTTCAGTTATGATCAACACAACTAAGTCAAAATAGAACCAAGTTCGTAAAATGTAGGTGAACAGGAAAAATTACTGGTAGGAGTCTTGGGATGGGAGACTCAGAAAAAGGCACAGTGGGCCCTTTCAGGAGACTGATGACAGGATTGTGAAAGGAGCTCTGGTAGCGTAGTGGTTACAAATCGGACTGCGAACCACAAGGTCAGCAGTTCGAAACTACCAGCTGTTCTGTGGGAGAAAGATGAGGCTTCCTGCTCCCATAAAGATTTACAGCCTCAGAAACCCTATACAGGATCGCTATGAGTCGGAACTGACTCCACGGCACATAACAACAACAAGGACTGTGAAAAGCAACACACATTCAAAGCATATTTGAGTCAGGCACTGTTGTTTCCAACTCTGGCAATCAAAAGATTTGGTTTCCATGCAACACCCACAATGTCCTTGTTTTCTAAGAGGAAGATTAAGTTTCTAACAGGGTATTGACCTGTCATTTTTCCTGTCTTGGTTATCATTTTATTGCACAGTTTTTCCCATAGATTACAATTCTCTTCCTCCAAGGAGAGGAAATAAGAAGCAGGCAATTTTGGGCTCCAAGACAGAAGAGCAGTGTTCTGACTCCCTTCAAACTATCCTCTCTGCCCTGAAGATAGGAAGACCACCTCTCTGGAAACAGCTCCCTGCACCTTGGATCAGACTTTCTTAGAAAGACAGAGAATCCAAGGAGTACCTCTGTTAGTCCTAGTGGTCTCAAACTTGAGCTGCATCAAGGTCACTGGGAGGACTTGTTAAAGCACAATTTGCAGGCTCCACCCTCAGAGTCTCCAATTTAGTACAACTGTAAATTTGCAAATCCTGGTCAGGGGTTCACATTTGGAGAACCCCTGCTTTAATCTATGGTAGGAACTGGAAACCCTAACTCAGTAACTGAAGAAGGTCACTTCCTGGCCTTTAAAAGCAGTAGGGTACAGTGGTTAAAAACGGTTTTTGTTGTTGTTAGTGCTGTTGAGTCAGTTCCGACTCATAGTGGCCCAGTATATGGTCTCCAAGGACCAGCTAGTGAACTTGAACCACTGACCTTGCAGTTCAAACCGATCTTGCAGTCCAGCATATTAACCCGCAGCACCACACTGGCACTCATGGTTAAGAATACGAACCCGGTAATGAGAACATCTGGGCAATCCCAGACCCTACCACTTACTAGCTTTATGATCTTTGTTGTTGTTGTTGTTATGTGCCATGGAGTCAACTCCAACTCATAGTGACCCTGTACAGGGTTTCCAAGGCTGTAAATCTTTACGGGAGCAGAAAGTCATCTTTCTCCCATGGAACAGCTGGTAGTTTCTAACTGCTGATCATGTGATTAGCAGTCCCATTCATAACCACTATGCTACCAGAGCTCCTTAAAAACAAAAAAAAAAACAAAACAAAACAAAACAAAAAAAAAAAAAAAAAATATATATATATATATATATATAGAGAGAGAGAGAGAGAGAGAGAGAGAGAGAGAACACTTCTATTTAGCTACTCTGTACCTCTATCTTCTCATTTGCTCTATGGAAAGGAGAAAAGTATCCAACTCTTGCAGTTGTACTGGGGATTGAGATAGTGCATGTCAAGAGTTTGGTCCCTGGCACATAGTTGTTGTTGTTGTGATGTGCCGTGGAGTCTATTCCAACTCATAGCGACCCTGCACAGGGTTTCCGAGGCTGTAAATCTTCACGGGAGCAGAACACCTCATCTTTCTCCCACGGAGCAGCTGGTAGTTTCCAACTGCTGACCCTGAGGTTCGCAGGCTGATTCGTAACCACTACGCTACGTCAGTTATGATCGTTACTTGTGACGGTCCTATAGTGAGGACTGCGTTGTCACATGCAACACCACCCACTCTCTCCCAACCTCTAGCTCCCACCACGAAAGCAAGAAAAAACAAACCCACTACCACCAACTGGGCAAGACTAGAACTGCCCTATTGGGTTTCCAAGCAGCTGGTGGGCTCAAACTGTCGTTTACAGATTAGCAGCTAAATGCATTAACCACTGCACCACCAGGACTCTTGCAATGGAAATTGTTGTTAAGTGCCATGGAGACACATAGCGACCCTGCCTGGGGTTTCCGAGGAACAGCTGGTGACCTTGAACTGCAGACCTTGCAGTTCAAACCAACTTTGCAGACCAGCACATTAACCGGCAATGCCACACGAGGAACCCATGGAAGTAGGGACTCTCTCAGGAACTTCCTTCAGTTCTGTTTGCCCTGCTCAGAGCTTCAAGCACTTCCTCTTCTGCACCAAGGCTGTAATGCTGCCTGTCTGGACTGCTGGGCTCTTCAGAGGCAGGAGTCTTCCTTCAGATCACCCAAGTGAGGCCCCTCCTGAAGGCACCAGATTGCAGAAGAGCAAGAGGAAATACAGTCACCAATGGGAAGATAAGGATTTGTTTCTGACTCTCTTATCTCTGGAGTGATTTCACAGAGGTGAGGCTCTATTTTAGCTTTGGGGTGGATTTTATCCTTTCTTTTAGGAAGAGTTTTCAGCTCTAACATGCCCAGAGATGTGAGTTTGGCAAGTGACTTATCTCTGAGCCTGCTTCATCAACTTTAGAAAGGAGACAGGGTAGATTGCTGTATGAAATTATTCACTATATATTAGTAAGTGAGTGCAAGTAATCCCATCCTTACCATGCTTACTGCATAATCAGACACTGAAAGGAGTGTCATTGGTTGGTAGTGACAATATGTGTATCACTCTACCCCTGGTGTGGTAGAGATGGGTTTGTTGGTGATAATGGGGAAGTCGAGTCAACAGGATGGGAGAATATTTCTCTGAAGGCTAAATACCCAAAAAGAAGACCTCATTTGGGTTGAGTGTCCACCCACTTATGACTATAGTCAGGAGGTCTTTATAGGAGACAAATACCAAAATTGTCTCCTCCAATTTCCAATATAACCAGAGTAAGCACAAATGAAAGTTTGGTTCCAACCACTGGCTCTTAGACAACTAGAAATGGACATAACCACCACAGATTGTTGAATTAGATAATTTCCTTTGTGGAAAAAAACCTCACTCTACCTCACATTTCCAAGAAACTATCAAAGACTGTGTAAATCTTCATTCTTCTTCCCTTCAAAAGGGAAGAAATGTAACCATCCAAATGTTTCAGGCAAGTCCATATTGCTTGTCACTTGCAAGGTCAATTCAAGTTCTTAGACACTTCAACCCAGGCTTCCCTTTAAAATCTACAAGAAACAAAGATTTCCCAATGTCCCTTGAGAAACTAGGTATTAAAAAATCCTATCCACTTTTCAAACTAAAAAACCCAGGAGAATGAATAAGTAGATTGTATTTACATAGCTAAAAACCTCAAAACAATGAAAATTAATAAACAGCAGCTGCAGGACCTCAAGGCTGTTTGAATCTCAAGGTCGGCGGTTCAAACTCACCTGCCTCTCCTCGGAAACCCTATACAACATGGTCACTATGAGTCCAAACCGGCTCAGCAGCACTTAACAACAACAGCAAATCACATAAATATGGATGAATCTCATAAGAATACTTTAGGAAAAAAAAAAATCAAGTTACAGAAGACTACCATTACATATATAACAACATATTGTTTATGAATATATGCATAAATGATAAAATCTATAAATAAAAACAGCTAAATTATGAATGGTTGCCTTTGGGAGAAAGAACAAAAAAGATAAATTGAGAAAAGCATGCAGGAGGCCATAATGGGATTCATAAAAGTTCTTTTTATACGTAGATGGTTGCTCATGGATCTTAATCATTGTGTGTTATAACATACATATGAATTACATATATGAGGGGACTTCAAAAAATTCATAGAAAAATTCCATTATCTTCTATTTCCATTTTTCCAAGAACTTTTTTGAAGACACCTCACTGAGAACAAAAGGTTAGTGGTTCGAGTCCATCAGCCACTCCACAGGAGAAATATGAGGTTTCTGCGCCTACAAAAAATTTTAAAATTGTTGGAAACTTTATACAGGGTCGCTATGACTCTAAACAGATTCCACAGCACTTAACAACAACATATTCTTTTGTAAATGCATTACATTTAAATTGAAAATTACATTTTAAAAACGTAAGATATCCAAACACTATACACCAAAGTGTTAAGTTTACTTTGGGAGATGAGAAAAGAGAGAATGATGGGAGATTTAGGAGTCCCTAGGTGGTACAATGGTGAATGTGTTTGACTGCTTCCCTCAGAGGCAACTCAAAAGAAAGGTCTGGTGATCTATGTCCAAAGCCTGACCATTGAAAACCCTGTGGAGCACAGTTGTACTCTAATACACCATGAGTCAGAATCAGCTTGAATGCAACTATTTTGTTAAGTTTTGTTGGTTTATTTTTTAGGTCCCATATTTTAATTCTTCATAATGTTTCTACTGGTAGGGAAAATAAAGATTAAAGAAAGAAAAGAAAACAAAGTTATGCAAGGCAAAATACAACTCGAGTATAGTTTTCACAGACCATGTGAGAGGATATTCTGGCAAGACAAGCATCTTGAATTTGATACATTTTAACGTTGGTTCTCTCTGTGTTGCAGGTTTGGACAGATGATTCTGGGGACATACCAAGGTGTCCTCTCACTAGAGGCAGCAATGACATCCCAAAGGAGCTGCCCCCTGCTCTGGCTGGTCAAACGGAACCAAGTCCGTCTTCCTGAGAGGTTTGGTCCCCTTCAACCAGCTACAGCAGGGATGGCAATGCCCAATCCTTGGAGAAACAGAAGAGATTCATCTAAGACTGAAGTTATCTGCTAAACCTATCCTTGAAAAAATGGATTCTGACTTTGTCATCATACTCGTATGCTCCCAGAAAAAGAACCCTGGGCTCACAATGGAGCAAACTTTTCATACTCAATGCTTTTAGCTCTGTGCCTCTACACTCACAACTTAACCTGTACACATGCTCTTGACATGCAGTTTGTAAAGATTTTGAGGATGAAGTTGTACTAGTCCTGGGACAGCCAGGGGAAGAACATATGGCAGAAAAGACAAGGCTTTTGTTTGCAATGGGTCAAACTAAAGAAATTGGGCATGTAAAATATGGTACAGTTCAATGGAATTCCAAGTCATAGTATGTCTAGAAACAATTTTTCTTATATTTTTGTTGTTATTAAGTGCCGTCAAGCTGGTTCCAACTCATAGCGACCCTGTATAGGATTTCCGAGGACAGCTGGTGGGTTTGAACTGCCGACATTGTGGTTCGAAGTATAATGCTGATCTTATAGTACCATACCAGGAGTCTATCTTTCTTACATAGCACACCAAATATGCTTGACACATTGCAAGCTGTCATGTTTTTATTTATCTGTTCAGCCCAAGGTATCTATTCACTAAATGATACACCCAAGCCTCAGTTTTCTGATCTGTATAATGAGAGTTATAATAATAATGTCTACCACATACAGTTTTTGTGGGATTAAATAAGAATATATGTAAAGGAATTAGCAAGCTCTTAATAATTCTTAACTACAATTAAAGGAGAATCTTGGCCTGTCTTTCTAACTTCTGTTTATCAAGATTTATTTCCTGATAATGAACTAAGGTACATGCCTAGAACTTAGGTGATGCTCAATAAATGTTGCTTTTTGAATTCCCTAAGCACATGTGTTAACAAGCCATACTCTGACACAAATGTAATCACATAAATGCCACCACAGTCACCACATAGAAGAATGAAGTGCTTACCTGCACATACTTTAGAGTCAAAAAGACCCAGATTGAAATCCTGCCCCTCTCATTTGTTAACTGTAATGTAACCTTTCTGGGTCATGGCAAACACTGTATAAGCCTTATCTTATTTTAAGTTATCTCATCTTTAAAATGGAAGCTATGATACCCTAACCCAAAGTTAATACTGTTGTTGTTGTTAAGTGTCATCAAGTTGGTTCCAACTTGTAGAAACCTGTATAGGGTTTACAAGGAGCACATGGTGAGTTTGAACCACCAACCTTGTGGTTGAAACTGACCTTGTGGTCCGAATCTAAAGAGATGTTTATAAAGAACCAAATACAATCCTTCTTTAAAATGGTAGCTGTTGTTGTAATTTTGTTGTTGCATATGGAAAAACAGAAAAACAATGCTGTGTCCACAAGCTTGGAAGGGAAAGACTCAAAGAATAAGAAAAAGAACATGCATACATCATACATAAAACCTTGTAACAGGATATTTTTATATCCCAACTACTAACCCTACAGTATGCATTCATCCTAGTATGTATCACTAATATGAAAAAGATTTACTAAGAGATGTGTTCCACATGTCAGACAGCTATGCTCTCAGGAAGTAGTCTGTCTGAAAAGCCTTCTTTTGTGAGTGTTCTTACAGAGGTTGGTCTGTCACCACAGAAAGGCCATGGAGGGTCTATTCCAAAGGTCAGCACAGGGTGGAGTTTAGACATAGGCATGAGGCTCATATCTAACTCCCTGATTCATCACTGTGCCACTTGCAGCAAGCTGCTTAACATCCTTGGGCCTGGGTTTCCCTCTCTGTAAAGTGGAGATACGAAAAGTAGTATCTACTTCATCAGACTTTTTTGTAAGAATGAAATGAAAATACCTGCAAAGGGTTAATAGTGTTGAACATATAATAAGCCCCTCAAAAGTTTTTAAATTTGACAGTATATCTGAAGTTAAGTTGGGTCTTCCATAAAAAATAAATAAATAAATAAATAAATGATTAATAAATGATCACCTTCTTCTTGGAATTATTTTTTAATTCTAAAGACAAATTTAGGGATCCTGTCATTTCTGGTTCAAATAGTTCCGCTATTTAGTTCTCTTTAAATATGTATACAGCACAAAAGAAACATACTCTGAATGTTACCAGGGGTGGGAAGGAAGGGAGAGTAATTCACTGGCTAGAGGGTAGACATATGTTAACTTCGGTAACAGGAAGTCAACAAAAAAGTGGGAGGCTGGCAAAGACACAGAGAGAAATGCAAGGATTAAAGGGGATAGAGGTCAATTCTGTTACATAGCCAACCCTGCAACAACAGTGCTCTGTGGGTAGATATATGGACAGATTATATAGGCTGAATAGGTCAGTGGGAGTATATCTACAAATATACAAAGGTTTGAAAGAGGATATTTTTTGTACCTAGACATTTTTGCCTGTTGCAAACACACCTACAAATATGGTGAGGCATGCTGTTTGTGGTGTTAAGTGCTGTCCTCTTAACAATGAGGGGCTGGTGGGTTTGAACTTCTGACTTCTCAGTTAGCATCCAGTGCTTATCCTACAGCGCCACACCAGAACATGTTGTTGCTATGTTCCATTAAGTGGGTTCTGACTTACAGCAACCCTGTATAGGGTTTCCAAGGAGTGATTGGTGGGTTTGAACCACCAACCTTGTAGTTCAAGCTGACCTTATGGTCAAGTGCTTATCCTACAGCACCACACCAGGACACACAGAGGGCAAAATGATGAAAACGTCTTAGGTATTACCAAGTTCCTTGAGGCAACAAGTTGCTGGGCCTGGAAACTCAGGACCATAGTCTCAGAGGACACTATGTTCAATCGGCATAACATAATCCACAAAGACAATGTTTTACATCCCACTTTGGTAAGTAGTGGCTGTGATTTTAAAAGATAATGAATGGCCATTTAGGTGCAGCTATTGGTCTCTCCATGTGCGGAAGAAAGAAGAGTAATGAAAATTGAAGATGCTTGCAATCAACTAGTCTATCGGACTAATGGAACTAATGAATATTGGTTGTCATGGCTCTAGGACCAGAAGAACTATCAACTACTCTAAAAGGGATCACATTAGAAGGTGCCAAATAGAGTGGGAGAAAGTGTGGAACAAAATTTAAAATTATTTTAAAAGACCAGGCTTACTGGTCAGAAAGACTCTGGAGGAAACCGAGACTATGGCCCTCAGTCACCCTTCAGGTCTGGAACAAAACTCACCCTCACAGCTCAATCTTCAGCCAAGCGGTAGATTGGTATATGGGGCTTTGTGGTGATGGTGGTGGGGGGACAACAACACTAGTAAAGTATGCTCCCCATGGAATGATCAACCGTTCAAGATAAAAAGGGCACCAGTACCTGAGGACAAAGTTCAGGAGGGTGGAATGGAAACAGGAACCACAAAGAAACAGTGAGATTTCTGTTGTTACACAGACGGGATTACAATCAATTGAGAGGAAACAAAGCATACAATTTGTTGACTGTAAACTGATGATCTGCTCGGTAAACTTTCACTCATTTCACAATAAAAAGTCCCTTCCCATCCCCCCAAAAAAGCCTGCTGACAAAGCAAAAGGAAAATATATATATGCTGTTATTAAGTACCGTTGAGTCAGTTCTGACTCATAGCAACCCTAAATAGGGTTTCCAAGGAGCAGTTGGTAGGTTTGAACTGCCGACCTTATGGTTAGCAGTCCAGTGCTACAACACCACACAAGGACTCCATATATATTAGTTCAAACCAATATTAAGAAGGGTTCAACCTCTCCCTGTCTTCCCAGTTCTGCAATGTTGTGGAGCTTCTCCCTGAGAGCTAGCTGTACTGCTCTGAGGGAAGAAACAACAATGGTCTAGAGGTATAGACAGACATCTAGGTGATTCAACTGCATGAAACAAGTTAATTTATGACTAGGTTGAGTATGCGACATATTTAACAGGAGTGACCTTTTCTGTCTGGGAGGGCAGAAGCTATGCAGGTAAAAAGTAGATAAACAATGGCAGTCACAAGCAGTAAAAGAAGAAAAGTCCATTTTGAAATTTGATATTCTATAGTTAAAATGACTCATGAAGCTGGGCAGGACCTTATCTTGTTGTTGTTGTTGTTGTTAAGTGCTGTTGAGTCGATTCCAACCCATAGCGACCCTGTATAGGGTTTCCAAGGAGTAGCTGGTGAGCTTGAACCGCCAACCTTGCAGTTCAAACGGCTTTGCACTCTGGCGCATTAACCCACAGTGCCACACCAGGACTCTAAGGTAAGATTAAATAATATCCTCCTCTATGTTTGGAAGGAGCCAAGGCACTCCTGACCACTCCCACCTTCTGGGTAGTCTTGACAGCAACTCTATACCTGTGGCAGAGGAGATAAGCTCAAAGGACTTCTGGCAATTGTTGAAGAATGTTCCCATCCAAATTCCCCCTGTCTTGCCCTTGACCACACCATCTTTTAGAACCACAAGATAAAAGCAGTTCTGGAAGCACCATGCATCCAAATTCAAGATGCCATACTGCTGTCCCTCTTATTCTGCCCTTGGAGAATATAACTATAATTCAAGTTTCTGTTTGATTATCATAAAGTCAGGGGGAAGCAAGTGTATCCCATCTCCTACTTGCCACCAAAGAGAGGGGCAGAACCTTTAAGGAAACATTGTCACCTAACAAGTTTGGATGGTCTTGTCCAAAGGTCCGACAAGACCAAACTCTATAGTAAGGAATGAAGCTGAATAAGAGATTCGGGCATCCTGTCCAAGCGCTGCAGTTGTTAATCCTGCCACAGCTCCTTTTCAGGGCAGAAATCTAGGTTAGGCCACTCAGTGGGGCATGTGGTTTTACTATTGCAACTGTGTCCCTTCATGTGTGTTCCTGTATAATCATGGTTTTTGTGCCAGGAAGAGGCAACCCTTGATGTCACACTGGTCAGACAGGACAACTTTGTGTCACCTTCAAAACAGACCCCACCCCACATCCGGTGAACTTTCTCTCTAACAGGAAGAAAATAATAGCACAGGAGGGCCCAGGTATCCTTCTGAAGAATGGTAATTGGTGCCAGGACTATATATTTGCAGGAATTTGGAACAAAAGTTTTCTTTTTGATGGTAATGCCAAGTGTTGGCAAACAGGTAATTCTTATATAACTTGGCAGGGGAAGGTTGACTCTCTAGAACATAGTTTATCAATGCATACCCATTTGTTGTTGTTAAATACCATCGAGTTGGCTCCCACTCATAGCAACCCTGTTGTAGGATTTCCAAGGAGCAGTTGGTAAGTTTGAACTGCCAACCTTGTGGTTCAAACTGACCTTGCAGTCCAGTGCTTTATCCGACAGAGCATATAACCATTTAGGAAGCTACTATTTTCTTTGCCAAAAATCCTCCTTTCCTCTATTTATAGCTCAATCCCCCTTTCTTGGTCATTCTTCTTAAAATTACCCCTTCCTTCCACTCCACCAAATGCCCATGGGAGCTTTTCACCATGGTTCTCTGATCTAAGTCATCCTAGCAAGCCCCGTCATAAGAATCTGAACTCATGGTCTGGAAAAATCAGGGATATGCTTCCTCAGAAAGCGAAAAAGGAAAGATGTGAAGCTCAGCAACTATTCTCAACAATTACATAAAAAGGAACCCAAGAGAAGAGCTAATACCCATTTGGTTTTAGTCTGAGAGGCTATTGAGTCCGAGGCCTAGGTGTTCCTGAGGCTTAAGTTCTTTTTACATTCAACATTGCTGCTTAGAAACAAAAGAACCCTCAGTCATACAGCATCAAATGTATAATATGACTTTTGACCCAGTTAGTTATTTCAAAAACATATTAAGATATAAAAGCAAAACAATCAGATCCATATTTGTTAAAGAATGAAACAAAAAACATGTACGTATATGTTCACAAAAATCTAGAACAAAGTTTAATAGTAAATGTTTTCAGATGGTAGATTTTCTTTTTTTTTGGCGGATGCTTCTCTGAGTTTTCTAAATGTTGCCCAATTGTCATGTATTACTTGTTTAACAAAAAAGCAAGCAGCAGGATTTAAATTTTTTGTTTGTTTTTTCCCCAAGTTACAACATACAGTCTTTAAATTTTTTATCAGACTACAGAAATATCATAATCTCTTGCCTCACTGCCAATTTCTATTCCCCAGTGGTATTCCCTTTCAGAATTAAATAAGAATAGTCACAAGAGAACACAAGCTATTATTGGGAATGAAGTTTGGGATCTAAAATGAAGCACATCATGCCATTTTGAACTCTGAAGATGACTGTGACTTATAGTAAAAGCTCATAGACTCTTTCAAAGACAGGGCTGAGTTCTGACATGAACTCTACCCCCAAGTTTGCCCATCCGAAACCAATAAGCAGAGGAACCTGAGACAAGGGTGACTGGGGGTCACTGCAGAGACAACTCTATCCAGGGTCCAGTTATGGACCCTGTTCAGAAGCTTGGTAACATCCTTTGTTCTAAGGAAAGAAGCTTGGTTCTGAAATTCTCGTTTGTTGTTGATGCCATCAAATCAGCTCTTTCTCATGGTTACTCCATGAACAACAGACCAAAACGTTGCTCAGTCCTGCTCAATCCTGAGATCCCATTATGATTCTTAGGATCATTTTGGCTAATTTTTGGAAGTGTTGTTGTTTTTAAGTGCCATCAAGTCGGTTTTGACTCAAAGTGACCCTTTATAGGGTTTCCACAGAGCAACTGGTGAGTTTGAACTGCCAACCTGTGGTTCAAACGACCTTGCGGTCCAGTGCTTACCCTAAAGTGCCGTACCAGGACTCTACCTTACTCACCCTAGTGAAATTTCCTTACTCACACTGCCAGAAATTTCCCTACTACTGTGAAAACTTTTTTCCTTTGGGAAAACCAAGAATAGCTGCATTTTCAGCCACACTGCCTCAAAGTGTTTTAGTTCTTTCTTTATAAAAGGTTCTTTATCAATGAGTGTCATGTGCTTAGAGGTTTCAACTGAAATATCAGAAACTCTTGTTCTATAAGGAGCTCTGGTAG
>NW_006408537.1:2696710-2697424 GCF_000296735.1 Chrysochloris asiatica
TTATGAAATGCACACCCAAAACTTACTGTTAGCCTACTACAATTTTTCTCAGGGCACTATACCACAAGTACTTTCTTCATGAAACATTAACAACCTTCCATAGGTTTTTCTTTCACTTAGCAACGATTTCTCAGAACCTTAGGAAAAAAATAATCCACGTGAGAGAAATAACTATGAATGTTTAATGCAACTGTCTAAATTTGTCTTGCTTTTCTCTTGTACCATGTTAGCCCATGTACCCAAAATTTATCGTGAGCTTTCTGAGACAGTTGTTTTGACCCCAGCGATATTTGGACATTTGTACCTATTTCATGACTTTTTTAATGTTTCTTCATTGGCTTACTACCAAGTGTGATGGCTAATTGCACATGTCAACTTGACTATGCCATTGAGTTAGTCAAACAGATGTTGCTGTGGAAGTATTGTGTAGATGTGGTTAGCATCTACAATCAGTTGATTTTAAGTGAAGATAGTCTTCCATAATGTGGATGACTCTCATCCAGTCTGTTGGAAGGCCTTAAGAGAAAAACTGAGGGTTCTTGGAGAAGAAGACATTCTGCTTGAAGACTGCAAAGTCAATTCTTGCCAAATTTCCAACCTACGACCTGCCCTACAAATTTCAGACTTACCACAATCACGTCATTTCGTAAAATAGCAAAAACCAAACCAAACCCACTGCCACTGAGTCAATTTTGACTCATAGTGATCCTGTAT
>NW_006408537.1:2697949-2700576 GCF_000296735.1 Chrysochloris asiatica
ATACACACACACACGTTATTGGTTCCACTTCTCCGTAGGACCCTGATACATTCCATCCCTGAACCCTAACCCCTCCCAGATCCTGCCCCAAAGTTCCTCTAATCTCAGACTTCTTAGTACCTCTCCAGGGTCAGTTGGGGGAAAGACATGAAGAGAAGGTGATGTGGACATATTATTTGGTGACTTTTTTTTTTAAGATAAAGGTTCATGGTTCCATTTTCAATTCTCACTAAATACAGTAGTGATGACATCATGATGGCTTTTTAGAATATTCCTACCATCAGCACACACAAAGCTTGAGCCGAGGCCAAGGATCCAAGAGGTACCTGAAAGAGGAGGTCTCAGTGGTGTTTGTTAGTCCTGAGAGAACAATTAAACTCTGACCAATGGTGTGGATTTAGAACCACAGGTTGGCAATTCAAACCCACCAGCTGCTCCTCAGAAACCCTATACAGGGTCATTATGAGTCCAAATTTACTCCACAGCACTTAGCAACAACAATAATGATATCTTCTAAGGGAGTTTGCATGTTTTTGCTTTCTTTTTTTAGGTTTTGGGGAAGACTGATGATCGTAGGAATTCTACCCAGTGGGCTGAGCTCATGGTGATGTCCTTGTAGTCTGGTCCTTCCTGACTCAGCTGTTTAATATATGTGACTGTCCTCATGACCTCTGTGTCTACTTCCCACTCTCCTCCCTTCCATTTCCTGTCCAAAGAAGCAACTATGAGGTACTTTGGACAACAAGAAAAATGCTATGCAAGAAAAGCACCATTGTTGATGAGCTTCTCCTGGGCTTCATTCCCCAAAGCAAGAGCACTCAATAAAACATGTTAGCCAGGGTGACCCATAGTCAGCTTGACTCTTCCAAACTGGAGGGCTGTATAGTGGCAAGGGCCACTTGCCAAAACAAAATATTCATGTTCTGCTATAGAGAGTTTCTCAGCTTCCTGTGGCAGTGAACACATGCACACAAACACAACTTTCTTTTTTAACTTTTTATTGTCATTTGGATGAAAGTTTACAGAGAAAATTAACTTTTCACTCAACAATTTATGCACATTTTGTTTTGTAACATTCGTTTCCATCCATCCATGTAACAACACTCTCCCGCTATTTCCCTGGGTTCTTCTTTCTTGCCCCTTCTGCCTTCTGAGATTTGTTTGTGGGCAAATATTGCCCTTCTGATCTTGTATGATTGATTGTACTATAAAGTACATTACTCTCTGGTGTTGTTATTCATTTTATAGACCTGTCTATTTTTGGTTAAGGAGCTCTGGTTATGATTTGGGCTGCTAGCCTCACAGTCAGCAGTTGGAAACTACCAGCAGTTGGAAACTACCAGTGGTTCCGTAGAAAAATGAGACTTTCTGCTCCTACAAAGATTTACAGCATCGGAAACCCTGAACAGGATTGCTATGAGTTGAAACCGACTCCACAGCATATAGCCAACCAGACATTGTTGGTTTGAGGAGTCCTGGCATGGCGTTATAGGATAAGCACTAGACTGCTAACTAAAAGTTCAGCAGTTCAAACCCACCAACCTCTCCTCAGAGACCCTATACAAGGTCACTGTGAGTCAGAATGAATTTGATGGCACTTAACAACAACTGTTGACTGGAAATTGATACTTGAGAGTGGAATCAGTTCTCAGTTGGAAAGGTGCCTAAGGGCCACAGTCTCAGTCTCTATCAGACCAAATTTTTATTAATTTGATTTTTTTCTACATTTTTTTTTACTCCATCTATCTCTGGAACATTCTACTGTGATCCCAAACAGATTGGTCAGTAATGGCAGCCAGACACCATCTTGGTCTTCTGGTTTCAGGGTAGTGGAAGCTGTGGTTCATATGGTTTGTTAGTCTTTTGGACTAATTTTTTTTTTTTCAACTTTTTATTGTGGATTGAGTAAAAGTTTACAGAGCAGATAATCAGTTTTACATTCAACAAATCATATACTTTGTTTCATTACACAGTTGCAATCCCCCCTCTATGTACCAACAGTTAACAGCATTTACCTCTATTCACTTAACTATTATATTCCTCCCTGTGTCTCCTGCTACCTTTATCTTTCCTCTACTAACCTCCCTCTTGTTGTATATTGCCTGCCCTGTCACCCATGTTATTCACCGTGCAGCTTGTGAATAATTTTCCCTCCCACACCTCCTGTGACCATCATAGATTTTTTCTTTTATCAAGAAAATTTTGTTTTACTTTTTAAAATATTGATCTCATACCAGGCCTTCCTCTACTGCCAAGATGGTTGAGCCACGTCTAGCCAGCTGGTCACCAGTCAGTTTCTCTCCGTGTCCCTGCCTCTCCTCCCAGCAAGCACTCCATCCACGTCTCTAACCTTTCTTCTGAAGTTCAGGATGCCAGAATTTTCATCTGTTTTATTTCATTTCTCATATCTTTGTTGTAGAAGTTTAATGTATTTTGTCTGCCTAGTCCGCCATCTTGCCAGGTGTCGGAACTAAATTTTACCATGCGTTTTCATTTTCTTCACTCCTCTTTGCTCCACATAGGGAAAGACTAATAGTTGTATCTTAGATGGCCACACACAAGCTTTTTAAAGGCCCCAGTCACTATTCACCAAAGTAAGATGCAGAACATTTTCTTTATGGACTATG
>NW_006408537.1:2702295-2707691 GCF_000296735.1 Chrysochloris asiatica
GGATGCCAGTGAGGAGGAGAAACAGATCGATAATGGGACACTAAGTAAGTCACCACTTTGGAAGCTGTAGTGTGCTCTCTCTAATGCAAAAGAAGGAGCAAACGCATCTGACTGGAGGAGTTACAGCATCTAGACTCCAAATGAGATCACCCACGAAGGATATCTGGATCCCAGCAGAGATGGGGATCAGTGGAAATATAAAACAACATTTAAAAAATTAAAAAGACAACAAAGAAAAAAAAATTTATATGTAAATGAATATCCAGTAGGTCCTCAAACAAAATAATTGAATTTGATATTTTCTACTGTACTATGCTCCCTCACTAAATGACAGTATTATTCTTTCTACAGTTACTGGGCATCTACTATACAGTCAGAGTCGCTCTAGCAATCAGTGGCACAGATTGTTAAGCACTGATTGCTAACCCATTCAGCAGCACCTCAAAAGTCAGGCCTGGAGATGTGCTACCAAAAGGTGAGGTACTAGTCATGGCCAAAGATCTCTGCAATGTTTTAAGCATATTACTGAGAAATCTGTGAAAGCCAGAACTCAATGGAACTGCCTTGTTTTTCCAGGTCTTGCAAGTTTTCCACCTCTGACAAAGTCTACTTTTCTATCATTCATTTTAGTGGAAAATGTTTGAGTTTTTCTTCTCTGACAGTATTTCTCCTTACATGGGTTCCAACTTTCACAGGTTTACTGCATAAACACGTATTCATTTGACAAATTCTTTAAGAGCAACTGTATTTCAGAATTCCAGACTCAAGTTTCTACTGTTTCTCTCCTGAAGATCAATGCAACCCAGTTCAGTGACATTTACAGTTGTCTAGGCATGTTCACTCCACCAAGTATTTCTAGGAGTCCCCAGAAGAGGTTTAACCATGTTATTTCTAACTTTCCTTTCACCCATTTTATCCTTTCTACAACCAAAATACTAATTAGATAACTATTATACAAGAAGGTGGTAATGTTAAGGGTGAGACTCTCTCCAGCCTTAACCACCAAGCATCCCTTCCCAGCCCACACCCACTGGCCCCAATTTGAGTAGAACTTTGAGCACACTGCAAAGTCAAGTTTGGAAATCATTGATCCTGTCCAATCTAGTGATTTTATATACGAGAAAAGAAGACCCAGAGAAAGGAAGGGTGACCAAGATCAGATGTCTATTAATGCAAATCTCTTTTGGAACAAAACATAAATCAGGTAGGAGAAAAGCACCATTCTGATACACGTTGGGTTTCCATGAACTGGAGTCTACTCAACAACAAGTAGTTTTGAATAAAGATAAAGTTCACACCCAGTGTGAAAGGGAGCGTGATCTGTGTCAGAAGAAGTTCAGCCAGAGTACTTCTGGAAAGCCAGCATTGTTAGATTTCATCTCTCATACTTTGAACATATTATCAGGAGGAACCAGTCCCTGGAGAAGGATATCATGTTTGGTAGAGTGGAGGGTCAGAGGAAAAGAGGAAGCCCCCAGTGAGATGGATTGACACAGTGGCAGTAGCAGTGAGCTTGGGTGTTGCAATGAGGTTGGCCCAGAACTGGGCAGTGCTTAGTTCCTTTGTGCACAGGGTTGCTGAATTGGTACCCACTCAATGGTACCTAACAACACCAATACATCCTATTTGGGTGAGTAGTCACTGGTTCTTAAAAACTGGTGAACAGCCATCTAAGGTGGAACTACTGGTCTCACCTTATCCAAAGGAAAGAGGAGTGGAGAAAACCAAAGACCCATGGAAACAATTAGTCCAGTGAATTAATGGACCGCATGAACCTCAGTCTCCATGATCCTTAGACCAGAAGAACTAGAGGGTGTCTGGCTACTACTACCAACTTCTCTGAAAGGAATCCCATTAGAAGGTCCTGGATAGAGTAAAAGAAAAATGTGTAATAACACTCAAAATCATATTTAAAAAAAAAAAAAAAAAAAAGACCAGCTTTATTTGTTAGATAGAGACTGGTTGAAACTCTTGCCATTGGTCATCTTTCTGGTTTGAAAATGAACTCACTCTGATGCCTCAAATCTTAGCCAAACAATAGACATGTCTCTAAAGGGGTAGGTATGCACTCCTAAGAATAATCAACGATTTGAGATTTAAAAGGCAGCATTTACCCAAGGACAGAATTCAGAAGGGTTAGAGAAAAAGGAGGAAAGGAAACAAGAAACACAGGGAGAAAGTAGGATAAATGATGTTACCTTGAGAGGATTGCAGTCAATGAGGTGAAACAAAATGTGTATGAAATTTTGAATGGAAAATTGGTCTACTGTAAACTTTCACCCAATTCATAATAAAAAGTGTTTTTCTAAAGAAAATATATCACTTTTTGTACTAGTTGACAATTCTCTAGTATTTTGAGAGTAATGGGGGGCAGGGAGAGAACCACACCCAAATGTCCCACTTTCAGCTTATTCCCAATCAATTTAGCTTAAATTAATTGCAAATCAGTGGATAAAAGCATGGGCACACGAATTGTTTCTCTCGAATTACAATTCTGGCTCCACATTTAGTAGCATTGTAATCTGGGACAAGTTGCTCCACCTGGTGAAGGCTCACTGGGATAAAATGGAGATAATAATCCACCTCATTGTTGCTATTGTTAGGTGCCATCAAGTAGGTTCCAACTCCTAGCAACCCTGTGCAAAACAAAACGAAACACTGCCCCGTCCTGCGTCATGTCACAATTGTCATTATGTTTGAGCCCAATGCTGCTGCCACTGTATCAATCCATCTCCTTGGAGGTCTTCCTCATTTTCACTGATCCTCCAGTTTACCAAGCATGATGTCCTTCTGCAGGGACTGAGTCCTCCTGATAACACAGCCAAGGTACGAGAGAAAAAGTCTTACCATCCTGGCTTTTAAAGGGCATTCTGACTGTACTTCTTCCAACACAGATTTGTTTGTTCTTCTGGTAGTCCATGATATTTTTAATATTCCTCTCTAACGCATCATTCAAATGTGTCAATTCATCTACAGTTTTTCTTATTCTGTGTCCAACTTTCACTTTCAAATGTTGTTGTTGTTAAGTGCATCGAGTTGGTTCCATCTTATAGTGACCCTGTATAAGGTTTCTGAGGAGTGGCTGGTGGGTTTGAAAAGATGACCTTGTGGTTCAAATTGACCTTGCGTTCCAGTGCTTATCCTGTAGTGCCACACCAGGACTCCATGTTCATATGAAGCAATTTAAAATACCAAGGCTTGGGTCAGCAGCGCCTTAGTCCTCAAACGGACATCTTTGCTCTTGAACATTAAAAAGGTCTTGTGCAATATAGCATTCACTTTTTCTTTTTCTTTTTTTTACTACAGCTTCCGTTAGTGTTGATTTTGGATCCAAACAAAATGAAGTATTTGACAACTTCAATCGTTTCTCCATTTACCATGATGTTATTTACTTTTCCAGTGGTGAAACTTTTTGTTTTCTTTACATTGAGATGCAAACCATAACGGAGACTGTAGTCCACCTCATAGGAGTCACATAAAGATTAAAAGAGATCCCCTTAGAATAAGCAACCACACAAGATTCAAAGGGCAGCATTTGTGCATGGATAAAGCTCAGAAGACAAGAAGGGATAGGTGAAAAGGATGACTAGAACCAGTAACCCCAGAGAGGAAGAGGCAAGAGCGCTGTTACATTGTGGGAATTGTAATCAATGTCACAAAACAAATTATATATGAAATGGTAAATGGAAAGCCAATTTTCTAGGTACACTTCCACCTAAATCACAATAAAAAGCTTAAAAGAAAGAAAGATTAAAAGAGGTGATCTTTGTAAAGCACTTAAAACTGGCCTAGGTCTCCATTATGGTTTCAGTAACTATTGATTCTTATTATTCTAAACTGAAAAAAGATGACTTAGAGTGTTAGTTTGTAATAAATCTTAACTTTAGCAAGGTATACATAACCTGATCATATGCTAGAGGCAAACACAGTGAAAACATTAAACCCATTTTGTAGCACATTAAAAATAAAATATAATTATTGTGGATATTGAAGGCTTATGCTATTCCTCAAATGTACCACCAGATGGCTGCAGTTGATTATAGAAAAGACCATTCAGGCACAAACTGATGAATGGTTCCTCATCTTGAAATATCAGTAAGTGCATGCTTTATCAACCTTTATTAAGCACACATCTTTGCAAGAAGGCATGTTAAAGAATTTAACAATTCCCTTTCCTCTCTAGAAATTCTATTCAAAATGTAGTCTAGTAAAAAGGATTTAAACATAGAGCATGCTCTATTAATTAATATACATGCAGTTCTTAGCTGGTGTCTCTGGAGGGTGTAAAAGCTGCACTTAGGTGATAACCAAAAAGCTATAGGCTTGAATTAACCCATGGTGCCATGAAAGAAAGGCCTGGCAAACTAATTCCAAAAAATCAGCCACTAAAATCCCTTTGGAGAACAAATTTACCCTGACACACATGGAATTACTGTGAATCAGAACCAACTTGCTTCTAAGGAACAATACAGCTGTACTTTTCCCAAGACAGATTTGTTTGTTCTTTGTTAACATAATAATTCAAAGGCATCAATTCTCCTGTGATGTTCCTTATCCATTGTTCATCTTTCGCATGCATATGAGGCAGTTGAAAAATACCTTGGCTTGGGTCAGGCATATCTGAGTTCTCAATATGTTATCTTTAGCTCTTTAACACTTCAGAGGTCTTCTGCAGCAGATTTTCCCAGTAACTATGTTGTTTAATTTCTTGACTGCCTTCCATGAGCATGACCGTGGATCCAAGTAAAATAAAATCATTGACAACTTCAATCTTTTCTCTGTTTGTGATGATGTTGCTTATTGGTCCAGAGATTTTAGAAAGTCAAAATTAGCCTCCTGAGTCACTGGGCCAGAGATTAGAGACTTTTGCTAACTGGTGCAAGGTTCCCCTGGAAGGCACTATTCATGTGATACCTAAACCATACGGTCCACTGAGTGTATAAACTCAGAGTAGATGGCTTAGAGTGAAATTCTATTCCTGCAATTTGCTATCTGGCTGTCTTTACAGAATTTTTTTGACCTCTCAATGTTTTAGGAAGTACTGGTATAGCACTATAGGATAAGCACACAATGTTGGCGGTTCAAACCCACCAGCCATACCTCAGAAACCCTATATAGGGTCACTATGAGTTGGAACTGACTCGACAGCACATAACAAGATGTTTTAGTTTTCTGATAAATAAAATGGAAATAATAGTACCTTCCTCAAAGTATTAGACTTTTGGTGTAGCGCTAAAGGATCAGCATTGGACTTCAAACCACAAGATCTGTAGTTGAAACCCACCAACTGCTCCTCGGAAACCCATACACAGAGTCTCTGACTCGGAAATGACTCGACGACACTTAACAGCAGCAACCTCAAGGAGTTATTACTGAACATTGTTGTTGTGGTGGTG
>NW_006408537.1:2710201-2724934 GCF_000296735.1 Chrysochloris asiatica
ATTGAAGAAATTGGCAAAGAAGAAGGCACCAGGAATTGATGGAATAAAAATTGAAATTTTTCAAGAAAGTGAGGTGGCACAGGAGGCACTCACTTATCTAATATCATTACACATGTATTATATACAAGCTTTGAGGATACAACAGAAAGCAAAATAGATATCTGCCAGTTTGGAGATATAGACAAGCAAGCAGACATATACTGAGAACAAGATTATCACAGGGAGGAGAGCAGGTTGCCCATAGAGGGCACGCATGCCAGTGTGAGAAGTAAGGCAAAACTTCCCTTAGAGAAGGGAACCTATCTGGGGACAGAAAGGCCATAGATAATATGCAGGGAGAGTATTTACAGGGAGGAAAAGGCATGTGCTAAACCCTGGAGATCAGAGATTGCATTGTGATTAGTAATAATAAAAGCAAGTACTTACTGAATGCTTAGTATGTGCCAAGCACACTTTTAAGTGTTTTGTATGTATAAGTGCCTTTATCCTTCATAACAGCCCTGTGAAATACGATTGCTATCTCTATTTTACCGATGAGATGATTGATACATGAACAGTTTAGACAATATGCCTGAGGTTCAGTAAGTGACACAGCCAGGATTCAGCTCCTAAAACTTGACTTTTATTAAATACTCAAACTCAGGCCAAGGCTTGAGTTTTATTAAATACTCATAATAGTTTGAGTATTATTAAATACTCAAAATAGTTTGAATATTATTAAATACTCAAAACTCAAATATCCAAGGCTAGTATGAGATTGTGGCTAATCTCATACTAGCCTTGGATATTTCTCCAGGGCTAATACTTCAGAGTTGCACGAAATTTACGATAGGTAAAGTCAAACCTAATGTTCTGAGTAAAGGCAGACCTCCCTCCAGAGAAAGCATACCTACAGACTTTAGAATGCACTGGAGCTCTGGTAGCGCAGTGGTTATGAATCGGGCTGCAAACCTTAGGGTCAACAGTTCGAAACTACCAACTGTTCCGCGGGAGAAAGATGAGGCTTTCTGCTCCCCTAAAGATTTGCAGCCTCGGAAACCCCGTAGAGGGTCACTATGAGTCGCAACCGACGCCACGGCACATAACAACAACAACCTGGGGCAGAAACTAAAAGCCCAGTGCCAATGAGTTGATTCCAACTCATAGAGACCCTATGTAGGTTTTTCTGAGACTGTATATCTTTTCTGAAGTAGACGACCTCATCTTTCTCCCTTGGAGCAGCTGGTGAGTTTGAACTGCTGACCTTGCAGTTAGCTGCCCAACACCTTGCACAACACTACCAGAGCTCCTTAACTGGACCAAGAGAGTTTAATTTACACCTGTTTAACAGCTATACGTCCTTCTGACCCAGTCAACCAAAGTCAACTAATCATAAAGAAACCAATGCCTCATAATAACAAATGAATTATTATTTCCCTGATTTTATAATCCCTTTTGAAAAAAATTAAAGTCTACTAATTTAATTTAACCACAGAGTTCTAGTGCAGTAGTAGGACAAGCACTGGACTGCTAACCGCAATGTCAGCAATTCAAATCACCAGCTGCTCCTTAGAAACTATACAGGGTTGTTAAGAGTTGGAAGTGATTCAATGGCACTTAACAACAATAGTAGTTTAACTATGTGGGAGAAAGATTAGTGTTTCTGCTCCCATAAAGATTTATAGCCTTAGAAACAGGATGCCTAGGAGTCAGAACTGACTCGATAGCACCTAACAGTAACAACAATTTAACCATAACTCCAAACTTCTTTGTTACAGCTTCCCTCGTTTCCTTAAAAAAATCCAAAACAAAACTTTCCTAAGAGTGATGAAAATTGAAGTCTCTTGGACTAATGGGCCACAGAAACATCAGTCTCAATGGCCCTGAGTCCCAGAGAATAAGATGGTGGTGTCAGGCTACCATCTTGAGATCATATTAGAAGATCCTGGGTAGAGTGGGAGAAAATGTGGAACAAAACTTAAAATCACAAAAATAGCCAGGTTTATTGGTCAGATAGAGACTAGTGGGACCCAAGACTATGACCCTTCATCTGGAATTTATCCTCCTGGCTAATTTTAAGCCAAGCATTTATAGATACTTGATGGGGAACAGCATCACTAACATACACGAATGGTCAACCATTCGAGATCAAAGAGGCAGTATTTTTTCAAGGACAAAATTCAGAAGGATTAGATAAGAGGAGGAATGGAGACAATAAGCACAGAGAGAAATGTTACATTGAAGGGATTTCAATCTTTGAGATGAAATGAAGTGTACTATTTGTTTACTGTAAAACCTATTATCTGCTCTGTAAACTTTCACTCAATTCGCAATAAAAAGTTTAAGGAAAAACAAAAACAAAACACAACTTCTTCACTTTCCAAAAATGAGCTTCATGCATATTAAGTTCAATACTCTTTCAGTACTAGGTTAATCATTCAATAAACCCATTTAATGAACTCTGTTTTCTTGAGTCAGCACTTTTAACCAACTGCTAGGTTCTATTGCCTAGGATGAACAAACTATACGGCAGTAATTTCTAATATAATCTTGGCAAGATCCCAAAGAGATCCCCTAATAAATGTATCTCCATTTCCATTGTGGTAGTTAGCAAAAGTGGGTGGCATTAACAAAAATTTTTTTTATTTCCTCATACTCCAGGAGATTAAAAGTCTAAATTCAGGGCACCAACTCCAGAGGAAGTATATCTGTCTGCTTTGCAGCAAAATCTTTGTCTCAACTTCTTTGTTATTCTTTGTGCTCCTTGGAGATCTCCACATGGCATCTCTCTTTATCCCTCATCCAAGATCACCAGCCGCTCCTCAGAAAGCCTATACAGGGTCGCTATGAGTTGGTACCAACTTGATGGCACTTATCCGCAACACAACAACATACTTGCTTGCTTCTGTGTCTAATCTGTTCTCTCATTATCTCAGAAGTGTTTGACTTACAACACATTCTATACTGATCTAGCCTCATTAACATAGCAAAGAATACCTATTTCCAAAAGAGAGAATATTCACAGGTATGGGCGGGGTCAGGGCTCCAACACATAGTTTAGGGGAATACTATTCAATCCATAATACCCTTAAAAGAGCACTCTAGAATTAGGGCTAAGTCCTCAGGTCTAAGAATGAACCAGGGTTGATCCAGACTGCCCTGGACATTCACAGATTAAGAGTCCCAAAGAAAATGCCAAGAGTTTTCCATCATCACAAATGCCTGTCAAGGAGCTTTCTGGAACTCTACTGTCAACTTCAGTAGACATTAGCTACCTGAAGTTACTGAGCACTTGAATGTGCCTGGTGAGACTGAGGAACTGAATATTTAATTTCATTTTATTTTAATAAATTTAAATTTTAAAACTGAAGCAGCTTACTGAAGTTAAAATTCTGTCAATTCCATCGCACAAGAAATAAAAAGATATAAAAAGTTTGAAAATTTAGGAGATACTTTGGAAGTTTTAATAGTATTGTGAATATATGAATATATGCAATGGGAAAGATACGTTCAGCATATCTTGAATAATAAATTCAATTATATATTGAATAATTGAATATAATTGAATATATATTGAATAATAAATGGAATTATTATATATATTGAATAATAAAATCTTACCCTTTTCTGTCTTGTGCGCTGCAGGTTAATGTGCTGGACTGCAAGGTCAGTTTAAACCATAAGGTTGGTGGTTTAAGCACACCAAATGCTCCTTGGAAACCCTATACAGGGTCTCTATGAGTTGGAACCCACTCAACAACACTGAACAACAACAACACCCTTTTCTGTTGCCATTGAGTAGATTCCAGTTTGTAGCGAGTCTATAGTACAGAGTGGAAGTGTCCCCACAGTGTTTCTATGATAATAATCTTCATGGCAGTACACAGCTACATCTTTTTCTTGTGGGGCAACTGGTCAGTTTGAACCACTGACCTTCAGTTAGCAGCTGAGTGCTTAACCACTATCCCACCAGAGTTTTTAAAAGAAGCCTAATAATACTGAATTTATATCTCAAACACCAGAAAAATTAAAAAAGCAATCTGGAAAATGTATTAAATAAAATGATAGAAATGTAAAAATGGATGGCATTTTAATTGCAGTTACATCATCATTGGGCAATAAAAATAATAATTCAGAACAACAAAGATGTTATTATTTGTCCCTTCTATACCCACTCCTCCCTTCTTAGACACTCTAAGAATATCAAAAGATAATTATCAAGTAACCAACGCCATGGTGCACAAAATTTAAAGTCACTCCACACTTGAGTCGATCCAACAATGGACTTAAACTAACAACTGTAAGGAGATACAGTCTTATATTCACAAGACTATATCATATTCACAGGACTGGTCAGTGTTTCATTCTGTTGTACAGGGGGTCTCTGTGAGTCTGAATCGATTCAATGGCACCTAACAACAACCCTGAGTCACTTTCATTTTAAATGAGAGTTTCCTGGGAATGGGAATATTTGCTTACCACTCAGCAAAGAAACTTACTTCCAACAATGACATTTCAAGAACCACAGTGAGTGCCTGGTGAACGAAATGTCACGATCTGGCCAGCTGAGAGATACTGTCAATTCAGTCTTCCTAAATGCAAGCATTTCAGCCTCCTGGTGTGGCTCTGTAGAATCAGCACTGGACTGTGAACCACAATGTGGATGCTTCAAACTCATCAGCTGCTCCTTGGAAACCCTATACAGAGTCTCTAGGAGTTGGAACCAACTCAATGGCACTTAACAACAATAAATGCAAGCACAGCTTGTGTTTTGGCCTCTGGAGCTTTGAACATTCTTTCTTCTTTCATTCTGGGCAATAAGAAGGTTTCACTCCCCCTCTCCCAGCCCCAATACTGATGATATTTTACTCACATGGTTTCTTGAGTCTTAAGAAGCTAAAGGGGGAATTTCCATCACCCAAATGTGGAGTAAATTGCATTCAAGAAAACTGAACTGCTAGTTGTCCTCAATCCCCATCCCATGTCAGGATCCTTTACACTACAGCATCAGATCTGAGACCAATGTATGTAATCAAACATGTTCAAATCTGCAGATACAAGAGAGTGAGAATAATGGAGTGTGGCTTTCCAAAAAATTTCCCCTAAGGTTGTTTTTATTGGGTTGTTGTGGCTAGTTGCTGTCAAATAACATCCAACTCATCTTGACTATATATATATAACGGAATAAAAGGTTGCCTGTTCCTACACCATTTTCATGATCATTGGTCTTTTTGAGTTCATTGTTGTGGTCATTGTGTCCATCTCATTGAGGGTTTCCCTTATTTTCACTTACCCTGTATGAAACATAATTACGTCCTTCTCTAGTAATTGGTCTTTCCTGATAACATGTCCAAAGTAAAAGTCAATGTCTCCCCATTCTTGCTTCTAAGGAACATCTGGTTGTATTACTTCTATGACTGATTTGCTTATTCTTTTGGTTGCCCATGGTATCATTACTACTGTTATTGAAGCATATGTTCTGATGACAGATATGTGCTGTGTAAATCATAGTCCCTGGGTCCCTAATCTGTTCTTTACTCAGATGCCTAGAAGCCATCCAAGGACAAGTTGTTGTTGATGTTGTTGTTAAGTCCTGTCAAGTCATATCCGACCAATAGCGACTCTGTATAGGGTTTCCAAGGAGCAGCTGGTGAGCTTGAACCACTGACCTTGCAGTTCAAATAACTTTGCTATCTGATACATTAGCCCACAGAACCACACCAGGACTCTCAAAGATAAGTTAGGCCTGTTAATATGCTACATGCAAGAAGGAAGGAGTATTCCCTCTCTGGTCATACTTGGATTCTGGTACTCTTCAAAATCTCACATCACTAACATTGAAGGACAAACCTAGCCATTATATCCATTTTCATAAAAGATACTAAGCTTTTGAAGAAAAACATTTTCCTTCCTAACCATTCTTCCTTTTCATTTTTGTCAATGACATTGCTAAATTAAATTATTTTATTTCTTTTTTTAAAATAAATAGTTAATTCTGTATTGTTCTAAAATTTTTTTTGTTTTGTTGAATATAAATGTAATTCCAATTACATTTCCATTCCATCTTATATTTCCAACATTTTATCATTTTCCAGGCTGTCTTTTTAATTGTTATGAATAAATTTAATTAACACATAAATTCAGTGTCATTGTTGTTAAGTGCTATCGAGTAGATTCCAGCTCATAGCGACCCTGTATAGGGTTTCTGAGAAGCAGCTTGAACCACCGACCTTGGAGCTAACAAATCAGCGCTGATCCCACCATAGCACACCAGCGCTCCTCAGTGTCAGTGTTGTTTGGCTGTTACGTGCTGTGGAGTCGATTCCGACTCATAGCAACCCACGTATGGGATTTCCGAGGAGAGACTAGTGAGATTCTTATTATTCAGTATATCTTTCCCATTACGTGCTATTTTTCAGAGATTCACAAGACCATCCCATAGGTTTCCAGTAGGTTTCCACCAATAGCTGTCTTTATTTCTTTGTAGGGATTGAATTCTCAGATTTTTAACTTCAATAAAAAAAGCATTTTATAGGAAAATTACAACCCAGTTACATCTTCATCCTGTCAGCTTGTCATCATTGAGTTATGATCTCTTTTCATTTGCATAGTTTCTATAAGTAAATGTGAAACTTTATTTCCCTAGAAAATAGGTCATAAGATTTAAAATTTTTTTGCCAGCATTCAAAGTTTAGCATGTTGTGATATAGCAGTTTAAATTATAGTATTGTTGTTGTTGTTATGTGCCATGGAGTCGGTTCTGACTCATAGTGACCCTGTACAGGGTTTCTGAGGCTATAAATCTTTACGGGAGCAGAACGCCTCATCTTTCTCACGCGGAACAGCTGGTAGTTTGGAACTGCTGACCTTGTGGCTCGCAGTCCAATTCGTAACCACTACGCTACCAAAGTATAGTATTAGCATATTTTATTAACTCAGCAGCATTTGATGTTCCTTCTAAAGCATATAAACTACAGATTCTAACTCTCTTAATAATTTTTGTACTCTCTTAATAATAAAAACTATATATCCTTCTTCTCTCTGCCCACTTGCTGAAACCTATTGGAAATTCTCGTCTTGTGCCTTATTTCTAATACAGAATCTAATTTACCAGTGAATTCCGTTTAAATTTGGATTTAGCATTTCTGAAGTATCTCTGTTTTTGAGAAGCCTTTCTTTGTTAATTATATTTTTTACATGGGGGACTTAAGATACATTGTTATAGACATTTTAGTCTTAAATAGAATTATTCTGCCATTAAATACTATCAATCTCAATTCTTAGTATTTAGTATTTCTTAAAAATCTGCAATGCATTTAGCATGTCATCATGTGTTATCAGTTAATAAATTAAAGATGGAGTACCTGTGGTACTGTAGGATAAGAACTGGACTGTAAGGTTGGTTTGAACTGCAAGGTTGGCAGTTCAAACACGCCAGCTGGTCCTTGAAAACCTGCACAGGGTCGCTGTGAGTCAGAACAAACTCAGTGACATTTAACAACACCATGATTTCATAAGTTGTGTAGTCCTCTTTAGATAATATATATTATAGAAGAACTATGATTTGAACCCATGTATCTGATCTCAACTACCCTGAATGAGCTTAGAGTATTACTGGGAAGATAAATACACTCATACACATGTACACACACATACAGAAGTAAGTATCCAAATTACTTTTTTAAAATAAATGGTACATCACATTAAAGTAAAGGAGAGGTAAAGTAGAGGGTCAACAAAAATTGAGGCACAACTGCAGTGAGATGGATTGCTGTGATGGTCCCAACAGTGGGCTCAAAGAGACCAACAATCATGAAGCTGTCCTGGGACCGGGCAATGCTTCTTACTGTTATACATAAGGCAGCAAACAACAACAACAATACAATATATACCCTCAATTGGTATTTTGTAGACATCCCCAACCTCCTCCTAGAACCACTGCTCTAGGAATGAGAGATTGATCAGCGGTTAGTCAGAGAGTTACAGCTTCATGGATTTGGCATGAGATCAAAGGACAGTTAGGTTATAGGTATTTGGGGCAAACATCAGTCAAAGATGCAAATGGGGTTCTCCTCAGTAACAACTACAAAACTGTGTTTTTCCATTTATCAGTCGAGATGATCCTTTTCACCACCACTACAACAACCCCCACTATACCCATTCAATTTCAAAAACTAAGTGTCTTAGTTTTATCTAGTACGGCTACAACAGAATTATTATATATAAAGTACCACAAGTGGTTGATTTTAATAACATAAATTTATTTTCTCAATGGTTAGAAGGCAAGAAGTCTGAATTCAAAGTGTCAGCTCTAAGGAAAGACTTTGTGTCTCATTGGCTCTAGAAGGTTCCCAGCACAGGGACCCCAGGTCCAAAAGACATGCTCTGCACCTAACTTCTCTTTCTTGGGAGCAGAAATACCCTTTGGACCTGAGATCTAATCTCTGCTCAAAAGAGATTGACTCCAAAAAAAAAAAAAAAGATTGACTCAAAATCTAACCTACTTGGTTGATGATGCATGGAGAAGATTGTAACCATGGCAATGAAAATATATACAATAGGATGAATGTAAAACTAATGTTCTCCCGTATAAACTATCACATCATTCACAATAAAACATTAAAAATATATTTATCTAACCTAATCCTGTATAATCCAGCCTCATTGGTCTCATAGATGGGAGGCTTGAAAATACATAGGATAATTACATCAAATCACAAATAAAGTATAATTACAAAATACTTAGTATCATGGTCCAGCCAAGCTGACACATACTTTGGGGTGGACACAATTCAATCTATAACAGCAAGTTTCCTGTTCTTCAAAACCAACTGGATTCACATAAACCTAATCACTTCTAATTTATAAACACACCAGAAAGAATGACAATAGAAGCAGATGCATCTACAAACCCAGCAACTCCAAGATTATTGGCAGCTATTGGAAGACAAACTACACAAAGAAAGGTCTCTCCCTAGAACTGCATGCTGAACTTGGACTTTTAGCCTTCTAAACTATAAAGGAGCTCTGGTAGCGTAGTGGTTACGAATCAGGTTGGCAGTTCGAAACTATCAGTTGTTCCATGGGGGAAGATAAGGCTTTCTGCTCCCGTAAAGATTTGCAGCCTTGGAAACACTGTGCAGGGTCACTATGAGTTGGAACCAACTCCACGGTACTTAACAACAACAAACTATGAGAAAATACATTTGTGTTCTTTAAAGTCACCCACTGTGGCCTTTCTGCTACAGCAACTGTCGGAAACTGTGACAGACACAAGCCCACATGAAGCAATTTATCTTAAGAGTAATAGCTTGTGAACTTGCTTTTTATCTATATGTTCCACAATGACTGCAATCTTAAGCACTCATAAGAACCTATTGTCGATGATGACTATAACAATGATTATTTACAATAATAATAAATAATAACGATGGTACAGTCCAAGGAAATTTACAAGCAGTATTTCTTCTAATTCTTATAATAATGTTATGATATAAATATTGTTATTATTATTACCATTACAAAAATGAGGAATTTGAGATTTAGAGAATGTTAACTGACATAACCAAGATGACATAGCTAGTAGGCAGCAGTAAATTCAGATGTGTCAAGCCCCAAAGCTTTCCTGTTGTTTACTCTTTGAGTATTGCACCTTCAACCATTGCACCTTCTAACACTTGGTATTCTTAATGCATTTCACACAGTGATTCTTCAATGCTTATTAGATGGAATGGATGGGTGGATGGATGGATGGATGGACGGATGGATGGATGGACGGATGGATGGATGGATGGATGGATGGATGGATGGATGGGTAGATGAATGGGTGGGTGGGTAGGTGGGAAGGTGAGTGAGAATGTTATGGACAGTCAATGGGCAGTCTGCTTTTGTTCTGGTCATTTCTGGTCATTTGCAGAGTCTTCCTATGCATGCACTAGGCACTTTATTCAAGTACCTTTTCTGGCAATGATGGAAAGGCAAATATTAGTGCATTTTTCACCTTGGTCAAATGGTCTGTCACTCATTTCCTTGATGGTTATTTCCTCCTGATCTCAGAAAGATGCTGTGTTTAGCTCAGGTAAGTCCTTCCTACACATCTTTCATCTTCAGGTGTTACTATATTTGGTCTCATTGTTATATGCTGCAGATCTTACTAAGCCTATAACCCATATAGGTTCAGTAGGATCCACATAAAACCAAAAACCCATTGCCATCAAGTTAAACCTGACTCATAGTGATCCTAGTTGGCAGAGTAGAACGGCTACATAGTGTTTCCAAGGCTGTAATCTTCACAGAAGCAGACTGCCACATCTGATGTCTGCAGAGCAGCTAATGGGTTCAAACTGCCAACATTTTGATTGGCTAGCAGCCAGACATTTAACCACCATACAAGCAGGGCTCCTTAGAATCCACATAAATCAAAAAAATTCACTGACATCAAGTTAATTCCAACTCATGGGACCCTATAGGGCAGTGTAAAACTACTCCTTAAGGTTTCCATCTTTTAGTATGGATTGAACCTCAATGTAAAGAAAGCAAAAATCCTTACAACTCAACCAATAAATAACATCATGATAAAGGATACACGATTGAAGTTATCAAAGACTTCATTTTGCTTGGAAACACATTCAACACTCATGGAAGCAGCAGCCAAGAAATCAAACAATATATTTAATTAGGAAAAGCTTCTGCACAAGACCTCTTTAAAGTGTTCAACAGCAAAGAAATCAGTTTGAGGACTAAGGTTCACCTGTCCCAAGCCGTGGTCTTTTCAATAACCTCAGATGCACGTGAACGTTGGACAGTGACTAAGGAAGACTGAAGGAAAAAAATATGCATTTAAGTTATGGTTTTGGAGAAGAAAAATTAAATGTACCATGGACTACCTGAAGAACAAACAAATCTGTGTTGAAAGAAGCATCGTCAGAATATTCCTTAGAAGTCAGAATAGCGAGACTTTGTCTCTCATACTTCAGACGTTATCAGGAAGGGCCAGTCCCTGGAGAAAGATATCATGCTTGGTAAAGTGGAGGATCAGTGAAAAAGAGGAAGACGCCCAATGAGATGAATTGGCACAATGGCAGCAGCAATGGAATCAAGCATTACAGCAACTGTGAGGATGGTGCAGGACCTGGCAGTGCTTCTAAGAGTCAGAGCTGACTCAATGACACCTAACAACAAAAGTTTTATGGGTGCAGACAATCTCATCTTTCTCCTGCTTTGTGAATATTGGGTTTGAACCACTGACCTCTGGGTTAGCAGCCCAATGCTTAACCAATAGCACCATCAGAGATCCACATAGACTCTGTATAAATGACATAAGTGTTTTTATAGGTGACAGATGATGATTCTGAATCCAGCTCTTTCAGACAAGAAAAGTACTCTGAAAAGATAAACAGAATTGTATCAAGGATCTTTGCACAATGCTATGAATTATGACTTCAAAGAAGCCATCAAGTAGTTTAAATCTAGTGTGGATAAATCTCAAAAAATGTTTGTATGCACACACACACACATATAAAAACATAATGTCACAAACAACAAAAAGAATGTAATCACATCTCTTAGACTGAAGAGAAATAATAAAGCTCAAAAAATTGGAGGCAGTCTTACCAAGAATTGATACAGAAGAGAAAAACTACTTTGCCATCTGCATATGCTCTCCCTCTGTTTCAGAAGAAAATTGAATTAGAGTGCACACAACTTTGGAAACGTCTGCCCAGCCCACACTCCTTTTCTTCAAGAACATTACTAATCTAGTAACGTTGAACCCCAGGAGTCATTTTTCTTGCGCAGACATGTTACTGCCCACTCAGAACTAACTGGACACATGACTTGAATTGGCCAATCAGACTCTTCTGAGAACATGACTTGGTTTGGAACTGAGCGACACCTATCAGAGTGGATCTTAAAATATTGTGAATTGGGGGATTGTAGAAATGCCAGAGAAACAGGAAAAATGATCTTCAAAGAAAGAGAAATTACATAGTTCAGGAAAAGAGGGAATTGGAGAGGTTGAAAGAGTCATCACCTTGATTCCTTTCTGCTTTCCCACTCTTGTTTAAGTCCATTCCTGAGTTCCTGCTAGAAACCCTGCCCTTAGTTTCTTTGCAGTTTATTTATATCCATTTAAGTAATTGCCCGTTTTTGCTTAAACTAGCTCTATTGAGTTTCTATTACAGACAAGGAAAAAGCCTATACAGTGAGAACTCTGAGCGCTAGCACTCAACGGGCCTGCTTGTTTTTCCACATCTCACACGTTTTCTGCTTTGACAAGGTACAGTCTTACCATTTTTCTATTCTCATTTTAGTGGAAAATTTTTAAGTTTTCCATCTCTTATAGGCTTCTGCCTTGCATGGGTTCTAGATTTCACAATTTTTATTGTATAATCTTCAAGAGTCTTAACAAAACTTAGGCAATAACATGTTGTTGTGTGCTTTTGAGTGGGTTCCAACGTATAGTGAGCCTATGTGACAGATAGGGTTTCCTAGGTTACAGTCTTTAAAAGAGCAGATTTCCACATCTTTTCTCCTGAGGAGCTGCTGGTGGTTTCATTAGCAGCCAAGCCTTAACTTTATTTATCCTATAATAATAACCTATATTAATAGTGCATTTAATTTAAAATCCATTAATAGGAAGCTAAATAAATATATGATGCACATACATATAATTTAGTTCAAGTCCAACATTTTAAGTGCTATGTACAGCAGACAACTTTCAAAGTAAGTTTCTCTTCATATTATGCTCCAAAGCAGGCTCAGTACTGTCTAATATTTAAAACTCTGACTCGCACAAAAATATTCTCCATGGCTAAAATACATTTTGACAGTAATGTCCTACTTCAGAACAAACAGAAAACTAATCTGATTCATAGCCATTATATAATGTCACCCTATGTGGTTCACATATTTAATTCTACTTCCTCTAACTCCTTTTCTTTGCAAAAAGAATAAAGGGGAAAAGAAAGAAAAGTTTAATGATCTAATCCAGCCAAGACTCAATACAAATTATCTTACCTTGATCTTGAGTGAAAGAAAGACATACACACTTAGGTCTGCTCCTCCTCTACTTATTCTTATGGAAATGTTGACACTAAGATAATCAGTGAATAGGTATCTTGGGGCTTTCTTAATCTAAACTTAACAACCCTAGACAGAAATAAGTTATCAATGTTGGACAAAGGTAAGTGAAAAAGGAATGTTACTGAATGAATGAACTGAAGATAATTTTTGTAGCTTCAAAAATAACAGAAAATCAGCTGCAAAATAAGTTTAATAAAGGTTTTCAGTACTGGGGGTTTCAGTTGTTGTTGTTAGTGCCGTTGAGTCGGTTCCTACCCATAGCGACCCTGTACAGGGTTTCCGAGGCTGTAAATTTTTACGGGAGCAGAAAGCCTCATCTTTCTCCTAATCTTCACAGAAGCAGACTGCCACATCTGATGTCTGCAGAGCAGCTAATGGGTTCAAACTGCCAACATTCTTAGTATTTAGTATTTCTTAAAAATCTGCAATGCATTTAACATGTCATCATCTGTTATCAGTTAATAAATTAAAGATGGAGTACCTGTGGTACTGTAGGATAAGAACTGGACTGTAAGGTTGGTTTGAACTGCAAGGTTGGCAGTTCAAACACGCCAGCTGGTCCTTGAAAACCTGTACAGGGTCGCTGTGAGTCAGAACAAACTCAGTGACATTTAACAACACCATGATTTCATAAGTTGTGTAGTCCTCTTTAGATAATATATATTATAGAAGAACTATGATTTGAACCCATGTATCTGATCTCAACTACCCTGAATGAGCTTAGAGTATTACTGGGAAGATAAATACACTCATACACATGTACACACACATACAGAAGTAAGTATCCAAATTACTTTTTTAAAATAAATGGTACATCACATTAAAGTAAAGGAGAGGTAAAGTAGAGGGTCAACAAAAATTGAGGCACAACTGCAGTAAGATGGATTGCTGTGATGGTCCCAACAGTGGGCTCAAAGAGACCAACAATCATGAAGCTGTCCTGGGACCGGGCAATGCTTCTTACTGTTATACATAAGGCAGCAAACAACAACAACAATACAATATATACCCTCAATTGGTATTTTGTAGACATCCCCAACCTCCTCCTAGAACCACTGCTCTAGGAATGAGAGATTGATCAGCGGTTAGTCAGAGAGTTACAGCTTCATGGATTTGGCATGAGATCAAAGGACAGTTAGGTTATAGGTATTTGGGGCAAACATCAGTCAAAGATGCAAATGGGGTTCTCCTCAGTAACAACTACAAAACTGTGTTTTTCCATTTATCAGTCGAGATGATCCTTTTCACCACCACTACAACAACCCCCACTATACCCATTCAATTTCAAAAACTAAGTGTCTTAGTTTTATCTAGTACGGCTACAACAGAATTATTATATATAAAGTACCACAAGTGGTTGATTTTAATAACATAAATTTATTTTCTCAATGGTTAGAAGGCAAGAAGTCTGAATTCAAAGTGTCAGCTCTAAGGAAAGACTTTGTGTCTCGTTGGCTCTAGAAGGTTCCCAGCACAGGGACCCCAGGTCCAAAAGACATGCTCTGCACCTAACTTCTCTTTCTTGGGAGCAGAAATACCCTTTGGACCTGAGATCTAATCTCTGCTCAAAAGAGATTGACTCCAAAAAAAAAAAAAAAAGATTGACTCAAAATCTAACCTACTTGGTTGATGATGCACGGAGAAGATTGTAACCATGGCAATGAAGATATA
>NW_006408537.1:2725034-2749975 GCF_000296735.1 Chrysochloris asiatica
GCAGTCTGATTCATAACCACTACGCTATCAGAGCTCCTTTTAGTTAGTCATATGAAAAGGGCATGGACTTCAGAATCGGTGTTGTCATTGTAAGGTGCCATGAAGTTGGTTGGTTCCAACTCATAGAGACCTTACACACAGCAAAATGGACCACTGCCCAGTTCTGCTCGATCTTCACACTTGTTCTGTTTGAGCTCATTGTTGTTTCCACTGTGTCAATCCATCTCACTGAGGTTCTTCCTCTTTTATGCTGACCCTCCACTTTATAGAGTTAGTGATATCTATGATCAATGTCATGGTAACTCCCTGTCAATTGGATTCCCTTTGGTCAGTTACTGAACCATACCTAGGTTTAGTTTTCTTGTGGATAATAGCCTCCTATAGAACTGTTGAAGAGATTAAGTGAAATAGGTGTATGGATAAAAAAATGTTAAGTCTTGCCCTTCAGTGTAACAATATTTATATCACAGACATTTTATATATTATATCATATATCAACATATTATATCATATAATTTATGTGGCACCTACCATATGGCAGGCCACAATTTCTCATTAGACTTTCTATTGTAAATATTTTCATTGATATCTTTTTAATGATTTGACTACCGCCCTTGTAGCATCATTACCTAGAATTTTTAACAAGTTTCACAGATGTCTATAAATTTATGTTAATCATTATTTTATTGGTATATTTGATTCTCATCTATTTGTGAGTAGATTATAACATTATATTCAAATTCTTGTGGGCAGGATAGCATACTATCTTAATAAAACTGTTTAAATCAGCCCAATTTCTATATAAGGAGCCCTGGTGGCCCAGTGGGCTAACCACAAGGTCAGAGGTTCAAATCTTCCAATTGCTCTCTAGGAGAAAAATAAGACTGTCTATTCCCATAAAGACTCATAGTATCAGAAACACTTAGGAGCAGTTCTACTCTGTTCTACCGATCAACTCAGTAACAGTAGAAGGTTTAAGCAAAAATTGATATGAAAGTATTTTGAACCAAAATAGTCACTTATTTTCCCACTGTGAGAAACTGCAGGCCAGAAATTTATAACTTAAAGTACCATGAAAAAAGAAATATTTTCGATTTACAATTTATCTAAATATTGAAAGCACTCTACTGTAATTAAATTTTTCATATTATTTTAACTACAAAGCAAGCTTTGATCTCCTAGCACATCCTGTTGAATCTTGCCACTAAAATATATTTGGGGTTCTTTTAAACTTTTGTGCTGGTATTGCTTCACTTGTGAGGTCAAATTACCACTTAAAAAGTAATAATTTCCCAGTATGAATTAATAAAGATCTCCCGATGTGTGCACCTCAGTTCAACCAAATTCAATCACTTTGCAAAACAACAACAACAACAACAAAAAAGCTGTATAATAATTCTACTTAGCACTCAAGTAATAAGATTGTTACCACTATAGGGAAATAACAGAAAAAAATCAAAGAAGTAATGAAAAGTTGTCATTAATCAAATTATTTAACAGTAGACAATTGGTTCAATAATACTGCTCATCCACTTCTCAGACTCTTTGGTAGATAGTCTGTTTCAAAAGCTTTCTTTTAAAAAGGAAAAAAAAAAAAAAAAGCCTTAAAAAAGGATAAAATAAGCAACAGGAAGTCTCATTGCCATGGAAATACAAAATGGTACAAGCACTTAGAAAAATGTCTGGCAGCTTCTTACAAAGCTAAGCATGGCCTTACCATATGATCCAGCAATTTGGTTCCTTGGTATTTACCTAAATAACTTGAAAACTTAGATTCATACAAAAGACTGCATACAAATATTTATAACAGTTTTATTCATAATTGCCAAAACTTGGGCAAACAAGATGTCCTTTAACAAGTGAATGGGTTTATCAAAATGCACATGTGGTGTCCATACAATAGAATATTATTCAGTGATAAAAAGAAATTAGCTATCAAGCCACAAAAAGACATGGAGGAAACCTAACTGCATATTGTTAAATGAAAGAAGTTAGTCTGAAAAACACGATAGGTTGTATGATTTCAACTCTATGGCATTTTGGAAATGGCAAAAGTATGGAAGTAAGTCAAAAAATCTTGCTACAAAATCATAGAAACCGTTCTTAAAAGTATCAAAACATGAAGCTATTGTTTCTTGACATAGTCTCCGTCTAGATGCATGCACTTTTCGAAGGTGTCATTTCTGTCTCTTTAACTAGCCCTTCCCTGAAGAATTCTGCACTCTTCAATTTACACCTCATCAAAGTGGCAGTCTGGGCATCCTCAAGAGACTTGAATCATGTTTCTTTTCATTTTTGTTTAAGGTTTTAGAACAAAAAGAAGTCTGAAGGGGCAAGATCAGGGTGAATGAGGTAAATTTTCCCAACAAATTTCTCATAGGAGAATTGTACCCTTACTACCCTTGTAGAATGAGCAGTACATCGCCAACTTCTCTGGCCTTTTTCTCACCAGTGTAGTTTCCAAATGTCTTAAAAAGCTTCATAATAAGTTCCCATGATTGTCCTGTGTCCTTTGAAAAAAAGCTATCAAGATTACCCCTTTGGAGTCTCAAAGAAATAGTTGCTATAACCTTCTGGACTTGACTCTATGCCTTGAGTTTAACAGGACCAGCAGATCCCCTCAGAAGCCACTGTTTTTTTATTGGACCTTGCTCTCTGAATCATATTGCTAAATCCAACACTCGTCCCTGATTATGATTAATTTTATAAAATCATCTTCATTAGCTTTAATCTTGCTTAAAACACAGATGGAAAGATCAGCTTCTTGAGTTAGCTGATCTTTGCACAACCCTTCCAGTACCCATTCAGCCAAAAACTTACAGAGGCCAGTATTTTGTTGTTGTTGTTGTTGTTAAGAGGCCAGTATATTCATTTAAAATTGAATATGTCAAATCATGTGAGATCCTGTCTTCTGTAGCTATCACATCAATAATAATTCTACGGTCTTCTTTTACCATTTTCTGGACTTCAGTCACAGTGTCTTCATTTGTCAACATTGATGTTTTTCCTTCTCTTAACTCATCTTTGAAGTCTTCCAGATTTTACTTAAAACATAAAAAAAAACTGTTTCTTTATGTAGGGGCAGCATTCTCATAAACTTGGTGGAAAACTTCAGTGATTTGGGAAGTTGTCCACTTGAGTTTTGTCTTTAAAAATTTGATATTAGCCCTAACCTCAAAGTCATTCTTTGCATGGAACAAAAAGTTTTGTGTTTTTTTTTAAACTCCCTAATGAGACAAAGACAAGTGTATTACAGAGAGAACTTGTCCACAGTCATCCACTGATCATAGACACATGTTTAATCATGTTTTGTTTGGAACCATAGCAATGCTTTTTTACTTACCCTTGTAGAAAGACAACAAAATAATCAGTGGTCTACCACAAGTGCAGGAGGGAGGAATCACCAGATGGAGCAAAGGGATTTTCAGGCAGTGAACCTCTTCTACATGCTGCTGTAATGGTGAAAACATGATGTTATACATTTGTCAAAGCCCATAGGACTGTACATCATAGAAAGAGAACCCCAACGTAAACTGTGTACTTCAGTCACTAACAGTGCATCAGTGTTGATTCGTCAGTCATAACAGATGTACACAATCTAAGATATGGATAACAGGAGAAACAGTGGACAGGATATATGGAAGTGTATGGGAACACTCTCCTTACTTCTTACTCAAATTTTCTGTAGAATCAAAACTGCTCTGAAAAAAAAGACTATTATATAATAAAAAGAACAAAAAATAGGAGGAAATGTTTAGAACACATTGTGAGATGAGAAAAGCAGGTGACAAAACAACATGATAATATGATCTAATTTTGTAAGATGAAATGCTTAATATTTTATAAATACTGTCCAAATAAATTAAAACCATGTTCTTCAAAATGATGCCAATTTTGTGAACTAACAGGAGCAATATACTCTAAATGCATATTTCTAAGTATTAGGAGTAAGAACCAATTTTTACATTCCTCTTTTTACTTTTCTTTTTTCCCCTATTATTTTATATAACACATGAGTATGTATCACTCTCAGGATCAGAAGAAACACTGTACACGTACACACACACACACCAAATAGCACTTGTGGGTTAAGTTCAATGCAATACTCATATATGGCAAACCTTGAAATTCCTATTTTGTCAACAATATAATATGGAAACCAGGACATCTCAATAATTTGTAGTAAGAACTGTTCCTTTCCAGAATGCCTGTGCCCACTCTCCAGCATATTGATATGTAAGTTATCTAAGTACCTAAGTATCCAACCAGGTACCAACAGGATACCTATGCATGGCCATCCTATGTATGCCAGAGTAGAACTGTGCTCCATCAGGTCTCCAATGACTGATTTTTCAGAAGTAGATTGCCAGACCTTCTTCCAAAGCACCTCAGGTTAGACTCAAACTTTCAACCTTTCATTCAGCAGCCAAGCATGTCAATCGGTTACACCACCCAGGCACTCCAGACCTGCCTGGTTAGTTATCGACAAACAGTTTGGCAGGTGCAGAATAGGAGTAAAGGGACTGGGTTATCTGTAATGTTAGCTCAGTGAATTCAGAACCTTGTTTCTTGAGCACAGTAGCACAGTACCGGGGCATAAGACAGGTGATGATGAAACAGCTGGAGAATGAACAAATACATCATTCAGATCACCTTGAAGCCTGAGTAAATCTTTCTACTTCCTCAGAGTAGACAAACAAGCAAAAAACTAGTATCTCTCAGGTCCATTGTCCCTCTTTCCTAAAATAGGTTTTATAAACCCTGGCAGATTCTCTTTCCCTGGCATGCTTATAAATATCAATATTGATCAGCATTCCTGGAGCACATAACACATGTCAGGCTACATGTGTTAATCTAATGTACTCCTCACAACTACCACAAAGCATGTTTCTTTTTTGTTTCCATTTTGTAGGTATTAAAATTGAGACTTAGGTGATATAATTTGCCCAGGATTACATAAATACTAGAACTACTGGTATGGCACTCTAGAATCAGCAATGGACTGTGAACCAAAAGGTTGGTAGTTCAAACCCACCAGCTGCTCCTTGGAAACCCTACACAGGGTGGCTATGACTCAACAGCACTTAACAATAACAACAAACATAGATACTAAGGTGAAGCTAGGGCTTGATCGTGGCAATGTCTGATGCTAAAAACTTAGCCAAACAGAAGTTCATTATAAATGTCCTACAAAAATTCTATTTAAAAATGCATTGATAGGAAAGTTATCTCCTCTAAAAAATTGGTTCTTTCACGTAAGAACCAATGTTTCCCTTTTCTCTTTGGCTATCAGGAAGCTCTGAGACAAATGTAAACCTAATGCAGAGTAACTATGTTGGTCCTTGCAGACTGTGACTTTTCTTTTCCCAGACCTTGACTTTGAACTATGTTTCTGTGCTCCCTGGACCTGGTTCATTATACTTTATCGCCTAAATTTTTATTGCAAGTCATCAAAAATTCTTTGAAGAATTTTGGAATAAAGGAATATAGCATTGTTATATATTGATTTTACCACATTTCTAGAGCACGTAGTAGCTACTTCAGCGTAGCATCCTCTATACTGTCTAAATAAGAAAAACCAATTCGCAATTTGTTTCAGGTTTACATGCTGTATCTTTCTTTTCAAATAACATCTTGTGGTTGTCTCTAAATCATGTTAACTTCAAACTAACTGAAAATAAAATAAAGTTTAATAAGTGGATAAACTAACCAGAGTGTGTGGTTTGGTTGCTTTCTTTAATTTTAGACCTTACATTTCAGTGACATCCGTTCAGACTTGAAACCTCAGTCACTTGCTGACCTTAATTCTTAGGGCATCAGGTGAAGTCAGCATTACTAAAGAGAAGGCCGCCCGTAAAACAAATTTGCATGCTCTGGCTCATGATTGGTGTAGGATTCTAAATTTACTTTTGTGAAAAAAATGGAAAGTTTTCTGACCCACTTTAAATCAGTGTTTCAGTAAAAGGCTAGTGAGAAACCCACCTAAGGAAGAAGTATTGTTTCCATGAGGTCGTTGACTATTACTCAAAGGAGAAACTGACAGATTCTTATGTTCAGTATGTACATTTCAGTGAAGGAATTGGGGAAATTGTGATGGACTGTGGTTGATTTCAGGTGACGTGATGTGACGCACCTTCCATCTTGCACAGCTCAATCTCTTACACAGCTTCCAGGTATCTATCTCAGTGTTTGGGATTGGCAGAGAGGATGTATACAGGCTTCATTTATGCATATGGTCATGGAATTACACACTATTTGGAAATCACCAGTGGAATTACACACTATTTGGAAATTACCAGTGTTCTAATCAAACACCCCATGTGGATAATGTAACAGCTATTCAATATTTTATTAGTCGTATAGATAAGGTTTGTTGTTGTCTTTTCTGGCATCTCTAAACAGTTTTGTGATCTGATTTAATTTAATTAATGATTTGCTCAACCAAATAAAGAAAAATATAATTTGGTCTAGGCTAACTAAGGACAGCATCAAAATCCAAAACTACAAGAAAGAAAATTATTTACTCAAAGGAGTTGCTCACAGAGGGTTCTCACCAGGAAGAACAGCCTAGTATGAGTTAGAATGGACCATGGAGAGAAAACAGAATCCTAACATTAAAAAAAAAAATGATTCTGCTTCCCACCCCTCACCAGTCCAGTCCATTAACAAGGACTTGTTGTTAACCATGCCTTTAATTCATCATGCCATATAAGGTAGGGAAGTGCCTCCACCAGAGATTCCACTGATGCCTGTGCTTACTCCTAGATTCCCATCCATTGATTTGCTGTTCTGGATGAACTTCAGGCACCGAATCATGAGAACAGACCAGTGTTACACTGCAGAGAAACAATGGTACTCTCAGGTTGAGACACAGAGTAATATTTCCTATTTAATAAACCATGATGTTTAATAAACCATGTATTAGGCTAGACAACAGCTTTAACCTCATGTGAGCCTCTGGTACAAACAGTATCAATACCAGAAAGATGGAGGCAGATGATCTAAAGCTTGATTTAAAGAAAAAGAATCTTCTTTTAAATAACAGTTGCCAGTAAGTAGACTCCAAATCAGGGCAACGCTTATGTGTTAGAATAGAACTGTGCTCCATAAGGTTTTCATTGGCTAATTTTTCAGATTTAGATTACCAGGCCTTTCTTCTGAGGTACCAAATCTGGGTGAACTTAAATCACTAAATTATTTGTTAAAAACCAAATGCATTAACTATTTATGTTCTTATTTTGATTTTTAGCCTTTTTTATTGTGGATTGGGTGAAGGTTTACAGAACAAATTAGTTTTCCATTCAACAACTTATATGCATTTTATTTTGTGGCATTGGTTGCAGCCCCCTCAATGCAACATCACTCTTCCCCTTCTTCTCTGACTTCCCTGTGTCCACTCATTCTCTTTCCTACCCCTTCCTGCTTCTGAGTTTGCTTTTCAGACTGATGCTGCCATTTGCATTTTATAGAGTTGAGTGTGTTCAGTAGTGACTCCTCACCAGTGTAATTATTCACTTTATAGGTCTATTGCTTACTTGAAAGTTGATACCCAAGGCTGGATTCGATTCCAGGCTTGAAGGGTGTCTAAGGACCACAGACTCTGGGTCCCCAGCAGTCTCTACCAGATGAGTAGCACCCAGGGACTCCCATACCTTGGTAAACTGAATCTAAATCTGGATCTCAATTAAACCCTGACTTTCCCAAGTCCTCAGTGCTCTCCAGATGACTCTTTACTGCAGACGTCTGTTTAACATTGTTCTAGTTCATTTTCAAAATATCAACTAGCCACCCCAGATTTAAAGCCCAAGAAAATTCTCTCCAGTTACTCATTAGCCTCTCTACAATTCCAAGAAAGAAAGGGTTTTTAGAAGGTTCCAGTTAGAATGAGAGAAAAATGTAAAGCAAAACTCAAATTCATAAAGAATGCCAGATTTACTGGTATAGTGGAGACTGAAGGAACCCCTGAAACTCTCATCCTAAGACATCCCTTCAACTTGAAACTGAAGCCTCACTTGCAGGTCACTTGTCAGCCAAATAGCAGATTGGCGTACAAAATTTTTGTTAAATACTGCCCTAAAGAATGTGCTCCTTAGAACAATCAACTAAATGAGACCAAACAGGCAACATTGGTCCAAAAGCAAAGATAAGATGGTCAGGAGGGGCAGGGCAACTGGAGGGATGGATGGACATGGGGCAGGCAGGCTGGGAATGGGGACAGCGCTGACACATTGTGGGAGGGCAACCAACGTCATGGAATGATTTGTATATGAAATGCTGAATGGGAAACCATTTTGTAAAGTAAATTTTCATGTAAAACATAATAAAATGTCAAATAAAAGAGAGAGACAAGGTCTTGCCTGGTGATGTGTATACCACATTAAACAAAAGAACACATGATCTCTCAAAACAGCCACTACCTTTAAGTTATAATACTAACAAATCACTAATGATAGCAACATGCCTTTTCCTATCCTAGATTAACAATTTTTTAAGCAAAAAAAGCTACAGAATAGAAACTGAAAAGACAATATTCTCTTAAAAGCGTTCCTGCCCCCTAAAATAAAAAACTTTTAAGAAGCCCACAAATAATTTATCAGTGTACATTTGGCTTCTGGAATAGTTTCTTTTCTTGAGTTGCACACTTTGAAATCTCGGTGTGTTGCTGTAGTATTAGCACTGGACTGCTAACAGCAAGTTCAAACCCACCAGCCACTCCCCAGACATCCTATACAAGGTCTCTATGAGTCAGAACTGACTTGACAGTGCTTAATAACAGTTGTACAACTCTTCCCATACCTTCTAACTCCCAACTTCCAAATTGCAGTTCCATGTTACGGTGGCTATCTGCTTCACAAGTCCTTAGAGAAGCCAGATTGACAAATCTGAATACATCACTAAGTTATTTTACTTAGTAAAATATGTGATTATTTTATCACCTTCTATTCCTGGGTTGTTGTTGTTGTTGTTAAGTACCCTGGAGTCGGTTCCGACTCATAGTGACCCTGCACAGGGTTTCCGAGGCTGTCAATCTTTATGGGAGCAGAAAGCCTCATCTTTCCTCCTGCGAAACAGCTGGTAGTTTCAAACTGCCAACCTTGAGGTTAGCAGCCTGATTTGTACCCACTACGCTACCAGAGCTCCTGGAGTCCTGGTGTGGTGCTAGGGGTTAATGCGCCAGACTGAAAAGCCATTTGAACTGCAAGGTTGGCAGTTCAAGCTCACCAGCTGCTCCTTGGAAACCCTATACAGACAGGGTCGCTATGGGTCGGAACTGACTCAACGGCACTTAACAACAACAACAACAAATCCTGGATTGCCCAAGTGGCAGCATCAATGGACTCAAGCATGGCAACAGTAGTGAGGTTGGCCCAGGATCGGGCAGTGTTTCGTTCTGCTGTGCATAAGGTCACTATGGGTCGATACCAACTCGATGGCACCTAACAACAATTCCTGTTGTGGTGCTATGGGTTGATGCACTGGACTGCAAGGTTAGTTTCAGCCTCAAGGTCGGCAGTTCAAAGCCACCAGTCGCTCCTCAGAAACTCTATACAAGGTCACTGTGAGTCAGAATCGACTCGACAGCACTTAACAACAATAACAACCCCCAATGAGATGGATTGGCACAGTGGCAGCAGCAACAGGCTCAGGGGTGGCAACAATTGTGAGGTTGGCCCAGGACTGGGCAGTGTTTCATTCTGTTGTTCATAGGATCGATACGAGTCAGTACCGACTTGATGACACCTAACAACAACAACAATTGATGCTTCTACTTGTTCTTTCACTGTTTCTTTCTTCAAAAAGCCATAGATTATCTGGTTCAAAAACTCCTCTTTTTATAGAGCAGGAAGCTGGACCTCAAAGAACCCAAGGGCAGAACCACAACAAAAACAAAGGTGTTTTCTCATCCAATGTTCTCAGCATCCTAAATCTCACACTACTCAACCTGAGCCAACTTTCAGACAAATGCAGAGGAAGAATCCATCTGTGCTCAGCACACTCTCCAAGTGCTTCCCCAGAAGGTACCACCTTCAGATTCAAGCATCTGGAGAGTGAACTTTATGTCAGGCTGGGCATGTCCAGCTCTGGCCACAGCTTCAAGATGATCATTGTCACTCTTTTGGGAAAACCCAGCTTGTCTCCCCATTCTTGTTTTAAAGCAAAGACTGGCATATGAAAGGACAGCACACAGGCTGAATTTCATCGGAATAGGAGACAAGGGTAGAGAGAACAGCTAGAGTCAACGTTCTTCTTCACCATCACCTGTGTCCCCTTCAACCAAAGAACTAGCAGCAAACACAATTTCCTCAAACTCATCATTGCCAGAAAGCAATGGGGTGAGGAATTCTCCACCCCAAGGCCATACAATCTTGTCACACTACCTTCAAAAAGATTATATGGAGAGTCAAGATGTTAGACCACTCAATGTGGTCTTAACAAACTGCTTTTGTGGAATGCAGCTGTCCCCAAAAAGAATATACAAGATTCTGAACTTCCCAAATAATACAATCCACACTGTCAATCCATCAAAATATTGAGCATGCGCCATTTACTAGACACTATGGTAGGCGACAGAGTCCTTGGATGGTGCAGATAATTTACATTGGAGATTCAAGCCTACCCAGAATCTCCTCAAAAGGAAGTCCTGATAATCTACTTCCAAAAACTTAGTCATTGAAATCCCTGTGGAGTACGGTTCTACTCTGACTCACATGGGGTTACCATCCATCAGAATCATCTTGAAAGCAATGGGTGTTGAGGTGTAATAAAATGGATAGCTGTGTTTCAGGAAAATGAGGCATGTCAGCACCTTATAGAATGTTATTGCTGTTGTTGTTAAGTCCTGCTTCTAAGGAGTGGCTGGTGGGTTTCATGCACCTACCTTAAGGTTAGCAGTCCAGTGCTTATCCTACAGCACGACACCAGGACTCCATTGTTGTTGTTGTTGTTGTTGCTGCTGTTGTTGTTAAGTGCCTTCCAGTCAGTTCTGACTTATAGTGCCCCTTATAGGGTTTTCAAGGAGAGGCTGGAGAGTTTGAATCACCAACCTTGTGGCTCAAACCAACCTTCCGGCCAAGTTCTTATCCTACAATGCCATACCACATGCAGTCAAGTCCATCCCAGCTCATAGCAATCCTATGTATCACAGAAAAACACCACCCAGTCCTGTGCCATCCTTACAACCTTTCCTGTGTTTGATCCTGCTGGTGCAGCCATCGTGTCAATTAGGATTGATGACTTTCTATTTACCAAGCATAACAACCTTCTCCAGGGACTTGTCCCTCCTGATAACATGCCCAAAGTACACTGGACATGAAGTGTTGTCATCCTAAGATTTGGTCATTCTTCTGGCAGCCCATGGTATATTCAATATTCTACACCAGCATCATAATTCAGATACACCAATACTTCTTCAGCTTTCCTTATTCATTGTCCAATTTTCACATGCATGTTAGGCAATCAAAAATGCCATGGCTTAGGTCAGGAGAACCTTAGTCCTCAAAGTGGAGTCTTTGCTCTTGAACTTTTAAAGAGGTCTTTTGAGTTCAAGAGCAAAGTTTTGTCCAATGCAATGCATCATTTAATTTTTTGACTGCTGCTTCCATGAACATTGATTGTGAATCCAAGTAAAATGAAATAACTTCAATCTTTTCTCTGCTGTTGTTTATTGGTCCCATTATGAGGAATTTTTGCAGGGGCCATAAAAATGAAGGAATGACATATTAAATCGAGGAATTGAAATAAATGAGATGACAGGGACCCTGCACATAAAAAGGCTCATTGTTTTAGCAGAGCAACAATGAAGTGTTTCCTTTGGATGGCAGAGCCACAAAGAAATATTCTATGCACAGGCCCCTAGTTAATTTTTCTCTTGTTGAATCATTCTCTGATTTAGTCATGATTTTATTAGTATCCCTTTACTTTAGATTTTGACTCTCCCACACTTTAGTATATTTTTTACTAAAAGTTAGAAGCCATATATTAGCTACATTTTATTCTACTTGTAATCTTAGGTAGTTTCAATACTTATATTAACAATGTTCTTAAGACTGCTAGGAGACAAGATTTGTCAGTTGAATTACTACCAGTTTAGGCTTAGTGATTATAAACATTCTTCCTTGTAACCTTAGTTTAAGACAATAAAGAATCCCTAAAAGCAACTAGGCCATAAATAAGGGCTATGGGTACAAGAATTCCTAAAAACAATTAGACTATAGATAAGGGCTATGAGAATCTACAGTTACATAAATAAGAAGTCTGATCAGTAAAATAGGGGAATTGTTTTCATAGCCTAAGTTTCCCTGATAAGTGATGTTTTTGTAGGCTATAAACAGATAGTGTATGGAGGAAGTTAAGGAAGTGTAAATTGCACCCGACAATTAGGATTGATGACTTAAGACTTAACAAACAAAGGTCAAGAAACATATGCAAAGGTTAACTGGCTTCTCAGAGAAAAGAATAGCTTTATGTAGGAACAAATGTTTAACTAAAAGGTTTCAAGGCGCCAGAATGTCTCATATGCCTTGAGATAATGTTACTTTGCTGCAATTTTTCATCTCTGTTGTAAATCTAAGGGTCGTAAATCATGAAGAATGTGCCTCAGAATAGATTGTATTTTGAAGACATTGATTACTATGAAAACAACGGTTTTTTTGGTAATGGTATATAAGAGGGTTGTGAGAGAGGAAAAGGGGATATAGAAATAAGAATAATAAAGCATGTAAGAAGATGATTTTGAATCACGACCCATCGGCTCTGTAATTCTTTCCACCGACGCCCACACCTGCCTTCGGAAATCCTGGAGTAAATTTGCTGGGGCTCGATCCCGGCAGAATTTTGTTTTGTTTCTTTTTACATTGAAGTGCAATCTGTTCTAAAGGCTATAGTCTTTGATCTCCATCATAAGTGTTTCAAGTTCTCTTCATTTTCAGGAAGCAAGGTTGTGTCATCTGCATATCAACCTGTTAAAACAGGTTGTTAATGAGCTTTTCTCCTATCCTGATACAAATTCTTCTTCATATAGTACAGTTTGTCAGATTATTATCAGCATACAGATTAAATAAGTGTGATGATAAAATACAACCCTGACACATACCTTTCCTGATTTTAAACCATGCAGTATCCTCTGGTTCCGTCAGAATGACTGTGTCTTGGTCCATGTACAGGTTGGTCCACACGAGCACAGTTCAGTGTTCTAGAGTTTTCATTATTCTCAAAGTCATCCATGATTTGTTGTAAAACACACTGACATACTATAGTATGTCATACAAAAGCAATCTGTTAAGGCCCGTATTATATTAACATTACACTAGGCCTACAAGGAGCTCTAGTAGCATAGTGGTTACAAATTGGGCTGCGACCCTCATGGTCAGTATTTCTAAACTACTAGCTGGAAGAAGGATGAGGCGTTCTGCTTCCATGAAGATTTACAACCTTAGAAACCCTGTACCGGGTTGCTATAAGTCGGAACTGACTCCACGGCACATAACAACAACAACAGCAACACTAGGCCTGCAGTCCTGGTGTGGCGCTGTAGGATAATCTCTCAAGCACAAGGTCAGTTTGAACTATGAGGTTGGTGGTTCAAACTCACCAACCTTTCCTCAGAAACCCTATATAGGGTTGCTATGCATCAGAACTGACTCAATGGCACTTAACAACAGCAACATCAAAGACCTGTAAATCACTGGCCTTAAAGGATTCCAAGACAAATCTTAAAAAGGAGTTAGACATATACCTTAAGAATATTTTTAAAAGCCAAATAATGTGACACACAAGTTAATAGAGAGGTAGGTATGAATTTGGTGTGATGGGAACTGTTCATTTCAACTGAGGAAATCAGGAGAAAGCTCCAGGCCTAGAGGACACAAGATCTTGAAGGAAGAATAACTATTTTTTAAATTGAGCAAGGGAAAGAGCATTTCTGAGTGAGTACCTTTACAAAAGGCATGTAGGTATTAGAAGGAGGCCTGGAGGAAAATCAGGACCCCCCTGAATAGGTCCTGAAGCATGGTAGGAGATGAAGCTACAACAGCAGGTTGCAGACAATCACGGAAAAACTCTTAGACTAACTCAAATACTGCAGGGTTTACATTTCATTCTGTATTCAAGCTAAAGGGAGAAGAAGAGGCACAATCAGAGCCATTCTTTAGCAACCATTGTTGCAGAAATGTTGGAACTCTGGAAGGGCCGCAATTGGGAAGCACAAAAGTAGCTATTAAAATAGCACAACTGGGTAAGAGTCGGAGTTAAAGGAATGACAGTGGGCCTGGGGCTGGGATACAGATGTGAGAGATACTGCAACTTCTGAGATTGCTGCCTGATCCCACATAGAGGAGGAACAGTTGGGTTCTCAATGACTCCATGTCTTCAAGATAAGATGGGGGCCACCATAAGAAGTAGAGAAATCAAGAGAAGCTTCATCTTAAGTTGCTCTTCTGTCTGCTTAGCCCGTCAGAGTTGTGTACCATCACTACTGAGATTCAGCTGTTCATGGCCTCCCTCAGATTAGTCAGGGCCTATGTAACTAGGAGGACAGGTACTTGTAACAGAGAGAATCAAATGCAGGGAATCTGATGATACTGGTAATGGAGATTCACATCAACAAGATCATCCCTAGGATGGAGGGATAAAGGGAAGAGAAAGTGCCCTGGGAATCTGAGGGGGTGAAATGTCCTGGCTTTGTCCTCCCTTTCCCTTCTTCTCACTCTCACTCTTCTGTCCTCAGTTTCCCTTTGGTTGAACCCGGCAGAAAGTCAGCTAACAAAAGTCTGAGAAAGTAGCCTACCAGGGTTAGTTCTCTGATGTACAGAGTTATTGTTAAGTGCTGTTGAGTCAGTTCTGACTCATAGTGGCCTTGCATAGAGTTTCTGAGAAGCAGCTGGTGAGTTTGAACCACTGATCTTGCAGTCCAGCACATTATCCTGCAGTGCAGTAGAGCAGAACAAAAAGTACTGGACCTGAGGACAAGAAGGCAGATGTATTGATTAGTTAATATTAATTATTGATAATGCTGGTCAGCCTTCCTACGCATCATGTAGAATATAAGATATCAGCTACGAGGTCCTGGGAGACATGGTTCACCTTGCTGGGGAGGGGGGACCAAGAGTGGGGTGACATGTAACCAACCATATCTGTATCCACTGACCTCTCATCTGTATCATTCTTGTGCTAGAGTTCTATATTCCTGAGGAGGAACTTTATTCTATATTTCCAAGAACCCAAAATTGAAGTTCCTCTCACTTAGAGAGTGTTTTGGGGACTGTATCCTCTCCTCCTTTCTTGTCCTTATCACACTCTGTTCTCTTTTGCCCTCCTTTTTCTCCACATCTGTTGTCTTTCTTCATGACCCCATCTCCATTTTTAATCCCTTCCTTCTTTTGTATACCTGTATCTCTTCTCTCTTCCATCTCTAATCCATTCCTGAATAATTGCATGAAATTGCATCTCAAAACACCAAATATTAACAACTTGTTTGTTAACATTCTGTGCTAAATGTATAATAAATATCACATCTTTAGAATCTAGCTATTAGTTCCTTGAGACTAACTCAAATACTACAAGGTTTACTCAACAAAACAGCTGTTAAATTCAATTACATGTAACATAGCTTTTCATCATTATTTATTTTTTCATTCTGTTTGTTTATATGAAAGGACCTTGAGTAGTTTATGGAATTGTCCTCAGGGAATCTAGCGAGGAAAGGAAAGATCAAATGAGAAGTCAAGATATTGGATACCAGAAGACTTGGATGCTATGTCAAATTTTATTTCCCAATGAACACTTAAAATAGAGCATGCCTCTTATGGTCCCTTCATATATATCCATAAATAAATTATATCAGCCCATAGCAAACATCTTAACTTGGCTTCCAACAAGTCATAGTTCCCTGAAAAATTAAGAGAAGACAAAAAAAAAAAAAAAGTATATGAAAAAATGAATTTCTATTTTCTTTTCGTCAAGAAGCGGATGTTCTTCTTTGATCTCATTTGGAGATGGAACTTTTAACCAAAATGGTGTCACCCACTCTCATGCATAAACGTAAATTACCACAAAAGCAGCAGAGCCCTATAAAAAGAGAGGAGGCAGCACCACACTTTGTAGACCTGCAGCAGCCACAAGCTCATCCATCCTCAGTGGATCAGGAGAAGTTACCATGTCTTCTGCGAGGACCATGCCTATGGTGAGTTCTGAACTGCAATGCTACACACTTGTTGATTTGCACCAGATAATATTTCTGGCCTGTAGACATGAAATTCTGTATTCTAACTACGAATATGGTCTATGTAGGAAAGGAAATAAAAGCTTGGGTAGATACTTAAATCATGATACAGCATTTTCAAGAACTGATACGCGTCAAATTGAATGGTGATATGAAAACTGAAAGATAGCTATATTGGGGCTAAACCACATATGATGCTGTACAGTAAGACAGAATGTTTATTAAATGTCTGTTTTTGGAGTACAAAAAAAATCAATGTCATTCATCTATGACTTTTTTTTTATATATATACAACAATGAGTCACTAACCTTGAGAATTTAAAATCTGTCAAAATGACCTTTTTTTTTCATTATTTTGTCCCTTATGCTTGGGCAACAAGACTATTTACTCTAATGAGATATATGTATAACTATTTTAAAGCCAATGAGCCTTATATTTTCAAAATATTTAACTGAAAACACTTTTTTTTAAATGTGATTTTATTTCAGAGTCAATGCATATTAGTTGGAAAACACTAGAAGATGTGCTTAAGGAAATATAAGAAGGCTGTGGTTTTAGTCAAATGCTTACCAGTGTTGTAGCAATAATATATTTATCATGAACATTAAAATAACATAGATTTTCTAGTCTTTTCATTCAAGGGGAATGCTTGACGTCACATAGGGTTTAACAGAATGCTGGGACTAAGAACAATGGTGCAGAAGGACTTTTCCACTAGAAAATCAAGCTTACTAGTCTCCCATTGACCTAGCAAAGACGCATGTGCTGACAGGAGGACAACATGGAAGTATTTTCCAGGTTTATTAAAATGACTGTCAGCCTAAGCATAATATAAGGAGACCTGGTGGCACAGTGACTGAGCACTGAATTGTTAACTGAAAGTTGGTAGTTCAAAACCATCAGTCACTCCCCTTTAGAAAAATGTGGCAGTCTGCTTCCATATAGATTTGCAGCCTTAGAAACTTTATGGGGCAGTTCTATTTGGACCTACAGGGTCTCTATGAGTCAGAATCAAATCAACCAAACTACAGTTTGGTTTTGAATGCATAATGTGTCTTTTCTAAGTGAAAAATTCCATAATCTTATAACATTTGGGCCATATAACTGGTTATTTCTTTAACAGATCTGAAAAATTAGTATAGATTATACTGGAACATGGTACGCTCTTTATGATTAACAATACAATCATCATCACAACTAATTTACGAACAAAAACCACATTCTAATCCTACCTTCCACCTCTCTCATTCTTCCCATCCAGTTTCTGCTAATGAGTCTGGTGGCTGTGATGATGGCAAGAACAATAGTCCCACAAAATCCAGGATGTCCAAATGTTGGGGACAAAAATTTCCCGCAGACTGTGAGACTCAACCATATCATGATTAACCGGAACACAAGCTTCAGAAGGGTCTCAGATTACTACAACCGATCCACCTCACCTTGGAGTCTCCAGTATGTATCTCTGTATTCTTCAGCACCCTTACACATCAGAGACTTCAGCTATATCACTTTGAGAATGATTTAATTCACTCAAATTAATCATTCAAATCTATCATCTATTTGGAAAAAAATAGATGTTTAGCACAAAGGATTAATGCTTGAAGAGTCTTTACCATTAAGAATGCTTGCTAAAAATAACTAAGGATTAACTGATGGTTTTATACTCCCTGCCACCCCACGTTCAGTGGAGGAAGTATAAAGTTGGGAATTGTCAGCCCTTTTTGAGTTAGATCTTACTCTACATTCCCGGTACACCCATATTTGTTGTAGTCTTGCTACACCTAGAATTTAGTCCCCATTAAAGATGAAGTGGAGTCCTGGTGTGGCACTATAGGGTAAGCACTAGATTGCTAACCACAAGGCTGGCAGGGCAAACCCACCAGCCACTCCTTAGAAATCCTATACGGGGTCGATATGAGTTGACACTTAACAACAAAGATGAAACTCAAAATATATTTTCAACATTTGACTTTGTGCAGATTAGCCTGAGTTATGTGGAGCTACAGATTCATCTGACTATAGCACTTTGTCTCCCTGTCTTATTACTAAGAAGAGTTCAAATAAATCATTCCAAAAGGTGAAACAAATCTTTCACTCAGCTGGAGGAGAAAAAGAAAAGGCTTACATTTTGTTTCCAGTGCTCACATCAGCTCCTGGCTCCATCCTACGACTGTACCTTTAGATAAAATAACGATGCATTCCCTTCTTCCAAGGCAGGCAGCATCAAGTCACATCAATTCCAAATCAATTCTAGTCTTGGTCTTTTTTCATCTATCAACTGTACCCTAAATAAGTTATCTTTTATGTCAAACTTAAATCTTTTCTGTAGTCTTAGCCTATTGTACTGTGTTCATTCCTCAGAGAAACTGGGGAACACTGAATTTTGTTCTTCTTGTCAATAACACCTGATGTGCTTAAAGATCCAACTTTTCACCAGTCTTCTTCCTAGTACCAGCACTTAGAGAATATGTAATACCTAGAATTACCCTGTGAACACTTGCCTCCTTTCTTTCACTCCTGCTTGATTACCTTCCTGCTTTCCCAGGAACTCATTCTCTTTCTGATTCTGTCTCCCTCACAGCCGCAATGAGGACCCTGAGAGATACCCCTCTGTGATTTGGGAGGCCAAGTGCCTCCACTTGCACTGTGTCGATGCTGAAGGGAAGATGAACTACCACATGAACTCCGTCGGCATCCAGCAAGAGATCTGGGTCCTGAGAAGGGAAAGTGGACGCTGTCCCCACTCCTTCCGGATGGAGAAGATGCAGGTTACCGTGGGCTGCACCTGTGTTAAGCCCATCATAATACACAAGAGCTGAGAGCACCAGGCCAGATCTTAGGCTCCCCAAGCAGATAGGCATTTTGGGAAGTAGACCCAGACCCTCAGGAACCTTCATCCTTCAAAGTCCCAGCTCCATTTCTAACCAAACTCATCAAAGATACTTAAGAGAACTCATCCAGCTAACACTTTGGTTCAGAAGCAGGGTCTGAATTTTCTCCCTCTCTCTGTCCAAGGCTTAGACTGAATTTTGCTTCTTATTTGCTTTTCTTGCTTTAAGTTATTTATGTATTTAATATGTCTTCAGATATCTTTGGGGCAGACGATTCCACCTTGTTTTGTTTTTAGAGACAAGATCCTAGACTTTCTAATTTTATTATTTAAAAGGAGAAACCTATATTTATATGAGCTATTTATAGATCTATTTATGTGTCTTAAGTCTTTAGAGACAAGTGAAATCTGTTCTGCCTTAGGAAAATCTAAATGGATTAAACAGTATTTGGAAATTCTGAGTTCTTCTAATTTATAGATACAGGATTTTCTCCTCTGTTACTTAAGAGTTCATGACATGGCTGGAAAGGGAGAAAAACCAAATCTGATTTCATATTTATTAAGTTAATTATTTAAGTTGTTAAGCTCTCACAGGAGAGTCAGCAAGTCTAACTCTGTTCTGTCCAATGCTTGTAACAAAAATATGTTGTAAAAATAAAGTTTGGGGAGAAAATATGTTTCCTTGTTTCTTTTCTCATTAAGAGTACTTCAGGGAACTCAATTCCTCCCTGACTGGAAGAGTATGCAAATTAGCCTATAGAGTCAAACAAAGCATGGCTTTGAGGAATGCTCTTGACCCATCAGGTACAAGTTCTAAATTTTAGGTGCCTTCAGGACACCAGAGGGCTGTGACTCTAGAGCTATTAGTCAGTACTGTAGAGACAAGCAATCGATAATGGTATAAGCAAATAAAATAAGGGCCCTGGAAAACCACATGTCTCTATGAAAGATCTTACAGGGAAAAGAAAAGACCCTGACAGAAATATTACCCAAAGTTTGACATGAAGAAGGAGAAGGGGGACTGAGAGGTACCATTGTTTTCCGTCTAGGAGACTGACAACTCAAATCTACCTAGAGGTACCTTGGAAGAAAGACATAGTGATTTTCTTCTAAAACATCACCCACCGAGCACGGTTCTGCTCCGACAGACATGTGGTTGGCTTGAGTCTGTCGAGTCCAGGGCAACTGGTTTGGGGTTTTGTCTTGGCCTCTGATCTCAACTCAGGGTTCCTTTGAAGGCAAATGCCACCCAGAGATCAACGAATATGTCTTTACCCTTAGGGCCACCCTATTCCTGTTCCCTAGCATCTGACCCAATGCAGCCTCAGACAGAGAAAGAAACTGTTGGGGAAGAGTACACTTGAAGTCTGAGAACAGTTCAGTTCAAGTAAAATAAAAACTGAATCATATTCAATTCCAGACTAGTTTCAAGTTTCAGGTTATAACCCTTGTTCTCCCCATGGCCCAGATTGCTGTTTGCCTTGCCCTCTTTCTGGAGGTCTCTGAAAATCCACAGGCTGGACTCATGGGTTCCTTGAAGCTTCATCTTCTTGACTGCTTGCTTCAGCCCCATCCAGAGGCCCATGTCATTTCTGGGTGTCTTTCCCAATTCCAAATTCAGGGCGGACTTCCCCAACCCCCCTCTTTTCAAGGCTGTTTGGTACTCCTATATCAAGATTCTCATGGCCAAATCCTGTCACCATTTTCATACAGGAAAACCATCTGCAGTCTGACAGTTTCTCACAGACTTTGTGTTTTAAAACCTCTCATTAAAAATCTGCTGCTTATTTCCTGTTTTGCCTGCATAAAAACAACAAAAAAAAAGTTTTTTGGCCATCAAGTAAATTCCAAATCCTAGCAATACCAAAGGACAGAGTAATACACTTTCCCAACAGGGTTTCCAAGGCTGTAACTCTTTATGGAAGCAACAGAGTAAATTACCCAGTAATCAAAGTCAGCATAAACTTACTTTTGCTTACTTGTCTGTAGTGAACAATTTCACCCACTGTATTACCACAGATGTGAAATTGTTCAGTACAGATTAGGAAGTCAGCACAAGTAAAGCCACATTTACCTTGCTTATCAGATAAACTATCCCTGAGAAGCAGATTGCCACATCTTTCTCCTGCAGAGCAGCTGGTAGTTTTCAACCATGACCTGTTGGTTAACAGATAAGTGCTCAACCACTGAACCACCAAGGCTACCTTTTTCCTAACGTTGTTGTTGTTGTTGTCAGGGGCCATCGAGTCAGAACCGACTCATAGTGACCCCATGCACAGCAGAACGAAACGATGTCCAATCCTGGGCCAACCTCACTACCGCTGCCACATTTGAGTCCATCAATGATGCCACCTGGCCGATCCATCTCATTGGGGGTTTTCCTCTTTTTCTCCGACCCTCCACCTTACCAAACATGATATCCTTCTCCAGCGACTGGTCCCTCCTGACAATATGTCCAAAGTATGAGAGATGAAGTTTGGCCATCTTGGCCTCCAAGGAGCACTCTGGCTGCACTTCTTCCAAAACAGATTTATTGGTTCTTTTGGCAGACCATGGCACTTTTAGTATTCTCCTCCAACATCACAATTCAAAGGTATCAATTCTTCTACGATCTTCCTTATTCACTGTCCAGCTTTCTCATCCATATGAGGTTATTGAAAATACCATGGCTTGGGTCAGGCGCACCTTAGTCCTCAAGCTGACATCTTTGCTCTTATTTTCCTAACATAGTGGTGGTGAAAATAAAAATGTGTTGGTGTTGGCATGTGGGGCAAGAGAAAGGAATGGATATCCCTACTTACAGATCATCATTTCCCACTAGATTGTTTTTCTGGAAATTTATTTTGGTGTGGGTGGAGCAATGGATAAGAGGCATTTGCTTTCTATGCCCCTTCCTCTCCTAATATGGTTCACTTTTTGTTTCCGATTTTCATTTTCTTCAGTTAGCACTATCATACACTTGGCACGGTATCCGTCAGGTAATCTGGTTCTTCCTTTATCTCTTCTTCACTCGTAACACCCACACACCACTAAATTAGTTTCATTTCACTTCCTAAAATTTCTCAAGTCATTGTTGCCCTCATTATCATACTGTTTAGATCCAGGACTTCATCTATTCTCATTTCCAACATCAGTTATTGCTACAATTTCCGACTGTTCTTGCCACCATTGCTCCAGTCCCCCTCAATCCATCCTCCAACATCTATCTATTGTTGTTAAGTCCATTGCGTCTATTCCAACTCATAGCAACCCTGTGTAGGGTTTCCGAGGAGCAGCTGGTGAGTTTGAACCACTGACCTTATGGTTCAAACCAACCTCAAAGTTGAGTGCTTATCCTACGCTACACCAGTACGCCAACATCTATAGTACCAAATTAAATATGGCAAACAGTGCCCTCCGTAGTCTGACCTGCACTAGTTCATGTCTCATCTTGTGCTGCTAATTCCCTGATGTTTTACCCTTCAGCAATAGTGAAGTTCTTATTGACCTCAGAGTCAACGTCATGAGGTGGCCTCAGTCTTGAATATTCTTACCATCTTCTCCCCTCCTGTTTCTCTATTCATATTCAGTTATATTCTATTCAAACTCTGCCCCCTTCCCAGTTATATTGCCACCTCCCTGGTAGTGGTGGTGGTTATGTGCCATCAAGTTGACTTTAACTCATGTTGACCCTGTATAGGGTTTCTGAGGCTGTAAGCCTTTATGGAAACAGAAAAGTTCATCTTCTCCAAAGGAGCAGATGGTAGATTCGAACTGCTGGACTAGCAATTATTAGACCAACTCATAATCTACTACACTCTCAGGGCTCCTTTCCCACCTCCCTACTCAGGTGTGAAGACTCCACTCAAGTATTGTCTCCTCTAAAGAGACTCCCAGATCCATCACTCTCCTTCATTGCAGATCAGGCTTGTTTTTGTTGAGCTCCGATGGTACCGAGGACAGTCTTTATCACTGCTGTTACAGGCCACACTGACTTACCTGCCTAAGCATTAGCCTCCTAAACCAGTTTGTGGTTCCTTGGAAGAAGAGACACCAGCATGTGGACTGGCACATAGTGGGTGGTCCATATTGAACTGAACTTGAACCAATAGCCCATGATGTTGTTGTTGTTGGGTGCCATCAAGCTTTTCTGACTTGAAGCAACACTATGTGCGACAGGATGAAACACTGCCTGGTCTTCACCATCCTTGACATCTTTATTGTACTTGAGGTCATTGTTGCAGCCACTGTTTCAACCCATCTTATCTTGTTCTCTGACCTTCCATTTTACCAAACATGATGTCTTTCTCCAGGAAATGGTCCTTCCAAATAACATGCCCAAAGTAAAAAAGAAGTCTCAGATCCTTGCTTCTAAAGAGCATTCTGGCTGTACCTCTTTCAAGCAAATTTGTTTCTTCTCTGGCAGTCCATGGTCTATTCAGCACTCTTCACCAATACCATAATTCAAATACATCACTTCTTCTCCAGTCTGCCGTATTTGTTGTCCAGCTTTCAGATACAAACTGAAGTTTGAAAATACCATGGCTTGGGTCAGGCACACCTTAGTCCTCAAAGTGACACCTTTACTCTTGAACGATTACTCCCCTCATTCAATCAATGATAAACTTCTCCTCGGCTTCTCTTATGTCCTCCCTCTCCACCTTAACTCCAAGGTTACTGCAATAGTTACATCACAATATGATCTTGACTGATCCCTCTGTCTTGCTTCTTATGCTTTATAATTTAGTATCCCTCACCATTTGGAGGGAGATTAGTCATGGTAGGTCAGTGGTTCAAGCTCACCAGCTGCTCCTTGGAATCCCTATACAGGGCCACTATGGGTCAGAATCAACTCAACAGCACTTAATAACAACAACAATAACAGTTATGGTAGGTAATGAAGAAGTGCTGCAACAGACAAAGCCCAAATAAAGGTATATTTCTTGTCCATGTTACCGTCCAACAGAGGTCTTTAGGGGACTTTGTTCAACCCAGTCATTCAGGAAATCCAGCTGACAGAGGTTCCATCTCCTTATAGCAATGCCACCTAAAACTGTGTTGTCCAATACAGTAGCCACTAACCGCATGCAGGGCTGAGCATTGAAGTACTACTAGTCCCAATTGAGATGTTTTGTAAGCATAAAATACATACTGGGTTTCAAAGATGATATAAAAAAACACGTAAAATATTTCTTTAATAGTTTTCACATTGATCAATGTTGAAGTTATGCTTTAGATGAATTGGATTAAATCTATTATTAAATTTTTAATTATGGAAATTTAACCATTTAAAAAGTTACTACCAGTCATTTTAAATTAAATATGTGGCTAACATTATGTTTCTGTTGGATGCATAATCAACAAAGAAAATAAGAAGACTGTTGTGAACAGTTTTTAAGGCTTAGCCTCAAGGCAGGTGAAAGTTCAGTAACCCAGACCCAAACCAACACCAGTGGAGATTGGGAAATGTAGGTCTTTCTGTATGCTCAGGAAGAAGAAAATGAAATGGGATTTGGCGAACACAAAGCTTAATATTTGTCACTGCACCTATGAATAAAGTCTCATATATAACATTCTTCCACAGTTGTACAATTCCAGGCAGCTGAGCTGTTGCACGGCTACTTTCTCTTAGAAAAAAAAGCCTAAATTTTAAGTGAGACCAATAATGTAGAAATAATCTTGAACCCATTCTAATTTTTTTAAGATTGTCTTCACAAATTTTGGCATTTTAACAAATTAGGAATTTGGGGAATACCTCAGAAGAAACTAAAGCATGGCTGTGTTTTGTTATAATTCATGCATGGTTGTGTTTTTTTGTTTTTTTTTTAAATTAAATGTTTTTATTTTGGATTGAGTGAAAGTTTGCAGGGCACATCATCAGCTTCACATTCAACCATTCATATAGCTTGTTT
>NW_006408537.1:2750655-2755749 GCF_000296735.1 Chrysochloris asiatica
AGCTGATGAATATCCACAGACAAGTGTATATTGTTCCACAACCTCCTAAAATGCTGTTGGATTAAGTTCCAATCAAGTTCTGGATTACTGAAAGATAACACAAATCTACTTATACCATGAATAACCTTAGCTGGGAGTGTAATCGAATGGTTGTGTTTTGTTATTATGCATGCATGGCTATGTTTTGTTATAATGCATGCTTCTAGGGTGTTTTCTCAAAAAGGAAAGTCTAATCACAGTCTTCCCTAACTACCCCACAGGGGCTTCCTTAGGCCAACAGGACGAAGTACAAACTCTTGCAAAATATAAAATGACTTACATCCCCCTGAGTTAGTTCATCCTGCCCCTCACCACAAGTGTTCAATGCCATGTCTAACTGGTACTCATATTTGTGATTTTGCCTATGTTTCTTGCTCACCAGGAATATCCTTCCCGGTTTCCCTATTCCTCATCACCATTAAACTGGTGTACATACACATTTTTTCACAATCAGATCAAAATGGAGATGGAGTTTGAGAAACTATTCTTAACAAGCTCCCTGAGTGGTTTTGACACAATCTGTCTAGCATCCATCCACAGACCAGGCCTTAGGAATCACTAACGGAGAACCACATATGCCATCTTAGAATGCAAATAAAGATTAGCCAAGAAATAAATTGATAGTAAACATAAACTGATGGCAGATAGAAAAGACCAAAAACAGAGATGAGACATGGAAATGATAACTTTTCAAATAAGAAAACTGAATTAAAGAGATACAATAAGGAAAGTTATAATAGAAGAAAATATTCAGGGGTTGGGAGAAGTTAAAACAGAAATTAAATCTAAAAACTAATTTTAAACAAAATTAATTAAATGAGAAGTACGTCTAAGTATATTGAAATTTTAGATTAATTTGTAAAATTTTTTTTTAAAGTAGCTATCCATAATCCAGGAAGAAAATATAAAATATGAAACAAGGAACCAAAATCACATTGTCTTGCCCACATCCAACCCCAAGAGCTAATGGAAAATTATCTCCAAAGTCCTGAAAGGGACAAAGTACGGCTCAGATACCACTTACTCTGACAAGTTTTCCTTGACCACCCAATAAAACATTTGTGAAATTTTACTGAGTTTTTCACTTATGCGTTGTATATGTGCATACTCAGTTAATAAAAATTTTACTTAAGTAAATGAAAGACTGCTTAATTAGTACATGTAGGTCAACAAATATTTGTCACCCAAAAGAATGACTAAACCAAGAAGTCTGTATCAAGTGATGTTTTGCAAAGTCAACAGAAAGACTTTCTCAGTTCTGAAAGGACATCGAAAAATGCTGTGTGGGCATCCTTTCTTGGGGGTGGGGAGCGGGCGGGGTAATGGGGAGAACCACCAATATTCTGTAGCTGACTGAGAAATGAATTTAAAAATGAGCAATCAGTCAGAGTAAAGAGACCTCTGTGAGCACAACATGCTCACAAACAACATTATGAATATTTTTAAAATAAATCCAAAATTGAAAAAAGTTCTTTAAAACTACAAAAAGTGTAAGTTAATAATAAACCAACAATAATAACACCTACACTGGTAGTAAGGGTCTCTGGTAGCGTAGTGGTTACGAGTCAAGATGCTAACCTGCAAGTCAGCAGTTCGAAACTACCAGCTGTTCCGTAGGAGAAAGATGAGGCTTTCTGCTCCCATAAATATTTACAGCCTCAGAAACCCTGTACTGGGTCGCTATGAGTCGGAACCGACTCCACAGCACATAACCACCACCGTGATTAATGTAATCAGTGTTACTGACCTGGACAAGAAAAATCTATACAATTGGCAAGTGTTATATGATTTTTATCACATAAATCTAGATCTGAAAGGCGCTCTGGTAGCATAGTGGTTTTGAATCGGACTGCGAACCTCAATGTCAGCAGTTCGAAACTACCAGATGTTCCGCGGGAGAAAGACGAGGCTTTCTGCTCCCGTAAAGATTTACAGCCTCAGAAACCCTGTACAGGGTCACTATGAGTCGGAACCGACTCCACGGCACATAACAACAACAATCTAGATCTGGAATCCAAAATTAGCTAAACTCAGCACAAAAATGAGTCTGGAAAGGAGTAACAGAATTAAAATAAGGCATAAAATTCCTGGCCTAGGCAGAGTGAAGTCAAAAGCGATTGTTCCATTCTTGGTTTTGATAATTAGACAATTTAAAGGAGTGTGGCACTGCGAGTTAATGCGCTGGACCGCAAAGTCAACTTGGAACTGCAAAGTTGGTGGTTCAAGTTCACCAGCTACTCCTTAGAAACCCTATACAGGGTTGCGATGGGTCGGAACTGACTCGACGGCACTTAACAACAACAACAGTTCGACAATTATTCTACAAATTTAAAGGCAACCATCAGTAGTCAAAAAATAGAACATAAACCCCACAAGTTTCGGCTGAGAATACAGACAATCTAAATATATGCTCATAAGGCAAAAGCCAAAAATAAAAAAAGGGAACAGGGAAATAAATTAGAAGAAATAATTGAAATCAGAAAAAATAACTATATGAATCAATATAAATTCACCTCTTAAAGTAAATCATTTTAAAATCTAAAAGTTGTCAGCAAATAAACAACTATTTAAACCAAATAATATGGAAAATTTAAATAAAGGAAAGGGCAAGAACTATATCAGGCAAATGCATAATAAAAGAAATAATAGATAACAATATTAATATTAGAGGCTATAAATTCAGAAACATTCATATCACTTCATATGCATAAAATTCATTAATAATGAAAAGTTTTGTTTTTTTTTAAATATATGCATGTTGTTGTTGTTGTTAAGTGCCATGGAGCAGATTCTAATTCACAGAGAAATATCTGCATAGGATATACCAATGCACAAATTAAGGAAACTTTAGAAATACAGAGATACTATTACTATTTAACATTGTCTAGAAATTCTAGAACAGAACAAGGAGATAGTGCATGGTTTAAAATCAGGAAAGGTGTGCATGAGGGCTTTCTCCTTTCACCATAATTACTCAATAGGTATACTGTGCAAATAACCCAAGAAGCTAGAGTATATGAGAAGAACATGGCATTGTTAATAATCTAAGAAATTCAAATGACACACCATTCCTTGCTAAAAATGAAGATGACCAAGCATTTATTGAATAAAATTAAAGCCTTCAGTACAGACTACACCTCAGTGTAAAAAAAAACAAAAAACAAAAGCAAAAAAACCTAAATCCTCACAACAATAAACAGCACCATGGTAAATGGAGAAGTTGTCAAGGATTTCATTTTACTTGAATTCACAATTAATGGCCATGAAAGCAGCAGTCAAGAAATGAGATACTGCATTAGACAAAACTGCTACAAAAGTGTTTTTTCAAAGTGCCCAAAAGTAAAGATGTCACTTTGAAGACTAAGGTACACCTGACCCAAGCCATGGTATTGCCTCATATGCATGTGGAAGCTGGACAATGAACAAGGAAAACCAAAGAATTGATGCCTTTTAATTATGTTGTTAGGAGTTCTGGTAATGTAGTGGCATGCGAAACTTAAGGTCAGCAGTTCAAAACTACCAGTTGTTCCATGGAAGAAAGAAGAGTCTTTCTGCTCTCATAAAGATTTACAGCCTCAGAATCCCTGTACGGGGTCTCTTTGAGTAGGAACCAACTCCATGGCACATAATCACAACAACCACAATCAATTATGTTGTTGGCTAAGAATATTAAATATACATGGACCGCCGGAAGAAGAAACAGTACATCGAGAGCGTTCTTCAGAAGTGATGATAACAAGACTTCATCTCACAGACATTGGACATGTTACCAGGAAGGACCAACCCTGGAGCAGGACATCATGCTTGGTAAAGCAGAGGGTTAGCAAAAGGAAGACCCTCAGTAAGATGGACTGGCACAGTAACTGCAACAATGAACACAAACAAGGCAACGAATGTGAAGATGGTTCCATACTGGGCAGAGGTTCGTTCTGTTGTACTAAAGGTCGCTGTGAGTCAGAAGCGCTAACAGCAAAAGAAAGTCTACTTAACATGATGAAAAAAACATGAGACAAAATTCTCATTCTTTTCTGAGGATATAGTTTTATACCTAGAAAAAAGTAATGAAACTAATAGAAAGATCATTAAATGTAATTAATGAGAATGTAATCAGTAAACGTAATGCTCAGAAAGTGACTGGCAATAAAATGAATACATTATATATTTTTAATTTGCTTTCCTGTATATGCCAATAACAAATCCAAAACTATAATAAAAACAAAAACATAAAAAACCCTGAAATTTCTAGAATTAGATTCATTGAGATATGAGACAGATTTGTATAGAGAAAACTATAAAATGTTAATGAGTTATTTTAAATAACTTGAATAAATGGTAAGAAATGCATTGTTCATAAAAACTCAAAAGAAAAAAATGTCTCCTAAGTAATCAATGCTCTATTAGATGTAAACCTACATCTAACAGAACATCCGTCAAGTCATGATAAGATTTTTGTTGTAATAGAGAAATTTTCAAAAAGTCTTTTGAAGATATATAAGAAGAGTCACTTAATAACAGCAATAAGAGTTATTGAAGATTAGTCTCACTAGAAAGTGAAACACAGTTTAAAGTTGTACTTTTTAAAATAATGTGCATGAAAATATAATATTCAATGAACAAATTAACCCACAACTGTTATATACAGACCCATAGCTACCCTATATAGGGTTTCCAAGGAGCAACTGGTGAGCTTGAACCACCAACCTTGCGATTCAAGCTGACCTTTCAGTCCAGTGCATTATCCTGCAGTGCCACACCAGGACTCCGTGGTACATATAAAGGATCTAAACTGTGTTAAAAATAAGCTATCATCACAAATTAGTAAAATGAAGGACTATTTATTAAATAGCTTTGGGTTTATTAACTCTTTGGAAGCGCAGTAAAATCATGTAATAGTTTTCCCTTCTAGCATCACTCATAAACTTCAGATTGGTTAAGTTACAGAGTAAATAATGTTTCAAAATTTTTACTTTCTTACTCATGCTTCACTATATCTCCAAGTACATACAAGGGAGCTTCAAAAATTTGTAAAAAATGGAATCAAAAGATAATAGAATC
>NW_006408537.1:2755977-2757870 GCF_000296735.1 Chrysochloris asiatica
TTAATATTGAATATTTATCAAATAGTAAATAAAGGTGTTTCGAAGTTAAAATGGTAGATTAAACATCTAATTTTCTTTCCTCTTGAAACCACACTATTTGACTATCTAAAAATCAAAAAAATTAACCCAACAAACAACAGCCACACAACTGTATAGTGGAAAGCAGAGAACAACTGACAACTTATTTTGTAGAATTAGAGAAAAATCCTAGATTGGCAAAAGGAAAGCTGAGAATCAGTCAAATTTATAGTGCAGAACCTTCTGAAGTTTAGACCCTGGTGGCACTGGAGGTCTCCAGGGTCAGAAGTAAAGGAAGCAAGGGTTACGTTTAAGAGGCCAGGATTAAAAATAGGCTGAGCAGCATCTGGATCCAAAACTATTATTTCCAACCACCCCCAACCCAAAACCACTGCCATCAAGTTGATTGTGACTCATAGGAACTCCATAGGACAGGGTAGAACTGCCCCATAGGAATTCCAAGGCTTTAATCTTTACAGGAGAGCCGCATGGCTCTGTAGAATAAACACTGGAACGCGAACCACAAGGTTGGTGGTTCAAGCTCACCAGCTGCTCAGCGGAAGAAAGATGAAGCTATCTGCTCCTGCAAAGATATACAATCTCAGAAACCCTATACATGTCGGAACTGGCTCAACATCACTTAACAACAACGATCAATCTTTACAGAAGCTGACTCACAACTATCTCCCTCAGAGCCCTAGTAGGTTCAAACTGTCAACCTTTCTAACAGCCTAGTACTTAACCATTGTGCCACCAAGGTTCCTTCCCAACTACCCCACTGCTGGGCAATGCTTTTTCTAATACCAAAAGAAACTCCAAAGAGGGTCTTTGGGGTCTACCAGTAAAGGGAGTGTGGAGTGCTCTATTGGTTTCCTATGGCTGCTGTAACAAACCACAGCAACTTGGTGGATTCCAACATAAATGTATTCTCTTGCCATTCTGGAGGACAGAAATCTGAAACTAGTCTGAGTCTGAGGTTCCCTGGGCTAAAGGTAATGTATCAGCAAAGCTGAGTCTGTGTGCAGGTTCTGGGGAGAATTGTTTCTTTCCTTTATTCAGTGTCTGAAGATTGCCTAAACTCAGTGGTTCAGAATTCCTTCCTCACATCTCTCAAACTTCTTGTTTCCTTCCTTACATCTACTTCAGTATCAAATCAGCCACCCTGTGATTACTTTAGGGACCACCTGTATAATCCAGGATAATCTCTTCTTCTCAAAAGTCTTAATTAATAACATCTGCAAAACCCCTGTTGATGTATAGAGACACATTACAAGACCCAAGGATTAAGGTGTGGATATCTTTGGGAGATTCAGCCTATCAAAGGTATCATTCTCAAAACACAAGGATTGGATGATCACATCCATGCCGAAGGAGTTATGGTGTGGCACTGTAGGATAAGCACTGTATTGCTAATCACAAAGTCTGCAGTTCAAACCCACCAGCTGCTCCTTGAAAACCCTATACAGGGTCACCACTAAGAGTCAGAACTGACTCAACAGCACTTAACAACAACAACATAGGTGCTGAATGTTGAGGCATGTCCCTTCACTTTTTCACCTCCTAAGTTTCCAGATAGCTAGAAGTAAGACCTTTAACTCCTAACAGGACACTGAAAACACTAACTAGTCCAAGAAGAATGGAAAATGTGAGGTTAAATTTAAATGGCTCTAAGAAAGACACTGAAGAAAATGAAAACAAGTCTACAAGAGACAAATTATGAACTTGAATTTATCCCACCTGAATTTAGAGATCATCTGAAGAACAGATTTGATGCATTGGACACTAAAGACCGAAGACCAGAAGAGTTGTGGGATGACATCAAGAACATCATACATGAAGAGAGTGAAAAGTCATTAAAAAGACAAGAAAGGAGGA
>NW_006408537.1:2759772-2769021 GCF_000296735.1 Chrysochloris asiatica
CTGAAACCTGGAAACTGAATCCAAAATCAGACAAAAAAGAAATAAAAACGATGCCCATGGCACCCCCTAGTGACAGCACACTAGAGAAACAGTAAGGTGAGGATCCAGTCACAAAATCCAGCAAACACTTCACTAAAAACAAGGCTTCACCTTCAAAATATAAGGAAAAGACCTCACACACAAAAAAACAGAACTTACCAAAAATATGCTTACATCTTTTTTTATGTTTTTGGTATCATTTCCCTAAAGTTAAAGACCAGTCTGCTTCCATAAAGATTACAGCCTTGGAAACTCCATGAGGTAATTCTACTCTGTCGTACAGGGTCTCTATGAGTAGGAATCAACTTGACAGAAATGAGCTTGGTGGTTTTGGGGTTTTTGTCTTGTTTTTTAAAGACCTAGAGCCATACACATTGCATTTCTACCACTATTAGCAACCATTAGGGTTAAATGTGCTCAAATGTGTTCAAGAGTAATGATGTCAGCTTGAAGACTAAGGTGCACTTGACCCAAATCACAGTGTCTTCAATAGTCTATATGCATGTGAACGTTGGACAAGCTGATAGAACTGAAGAAAATATCCAAGCCTTGACTTGCAATATTGGAGTATTCTATGGACAAAATAATGAATGATGCAGAAAGCATCAAAAGAAGATAGACGGTATATATAGTGTCACTGTACCAAAAAGAAATGGTTTATAGTCAACCATTTCAAGAGGTAATATATGATCAAGAACCAATGGTACTGGAGGCATTGGCAAAAACAAGGTTCCAGGGATTTATGGAATACAAAATGAAATCTTTCTACAAACTGGTGCAGCACTGAAGGTGTTTACTCATCTATGCCAAGAAATTTTAAAGACAGCTCCCTTGCCAACCAATTGGAAGAAATCCATAGATAGACCACACGGCAGTTGTTCTAACAGAACAAGGGGATACTGAATGATTTCAAATCAGAAAATGTGTGTGGCAGGGTTGTATTCTTTCACCATACTTATTCAATCTATATGATAAGTATAGAATCCTAAAAACTTGATTTTATGAAGAAGAATGTGGCATCAGGATTGGAGGAAGACTCATTAACAACCTGCAATATGCAGATGATACAAACTTGCTTGCTGGAAGCAAAGAGAACTTGAAATACTTATACTGATGAAGATCATAGACTAAAATCTTCAGTCTGGGTTGCACCTCAATGTAAAGAAAACAAAACTCCTCACAACTGGACGAATAAATAACATCATGATAAATGGAGAACAATAAACACTGGGCTGCAAATCACAAGTTCCACAGTTCAAATCTGCCAGTCACTCCACTAAAGAACTGTAAGGTTTTCTGCTCCCACAAAGGTTTTTTTTTTTTTAAACCTTGGAAATACTATATAGGGTCACTATATAGCCACCCTGTATAGGGTTTCCAAGGAACAGCGGGTGAGCTTGAAAACCTTGCAGTTCAAACCAACCTTGCAGTTCAAACAACACTGCAGTCTGACACATTAGCCCACAGCACCACACCAGGACTCCATGAGCAGTATATTTAGGGCTTAAAGAACAAATAGCCCTGGCTAGCTTGAATTTAAGGAGCTCTTGTAGCATAGTGGTTACGAGTCAGGCTGCTAACCTCAAGATCAGCAGTTCAAAACCACCTGCTGTTCCGTGGAGAAAAAAATGAAGCCTTCTGCTGTCATAAAGATGTGCATCCTCAGAAACCCTATAGGATCGCTGTGAGTTGGAGCCGGCTCCATGGCATATCACCACTACCACCAGCTTGGATTTAAATACCAGTTCCAGCTGTTATTTAACTTTGTGAGATTGAGTAAATTACTTAAGATCTCTGAGCCTCAACCACCCTATTAGTCACCCTTTCAGACATAGTTAGCAAACACCTAGTTCAGAAGACCCCCAATAATGTATTGCTTCCTTCTTATTTTCTTATTCAGAGTTCCAAAGTGTACTGAGCACCCAGCCAAATTATTCAGAGCTAAGTAGAAAATGTGTAATATATAGTACCTGAAAGGGCCTTCATACATTTGGCATTACCTTCTTTCAAGTTCTGAGGTTTAGTGACTCAGGACTTCAAGTGAAAGTACTGAAGGAAAATTCCATGGAAGTGACTAATTTTTTGAGACACACTCTTATGTTTGTTTTGTTCATTCTATACTTGCTTTACATTCTGCAGCAATGACAACTCTTCCCTACACAATTGAGGGGAGCGCCCATCTATGACATCCAAGACTCAGGTCTCTTGTGCTCTTGTGCCTTGATAAGTGAAAGGAGACAGGGACTTATAAGAGACATTAACAAGTAGGCCCAGGCAACTGACCTGGAGCCACATGGAGGCAACCCATGGTGATGGAAAGCTTGCAAACAGACATTTAGATTTATCAACTGAACAGCCTTTTTATATATTTTCCATCAAAGTCAATTCAACAAACCAAACATAGCTGACTTTTTTTTCTCCAATATAATGATTGTCATCCGCAGAACCATAGATCAAAGGAAGCTTTGATCAACCATTGTATTTTATTTTTTAAATTACATTGAGCACCTTGTTTTAAGCAAAACACCATGATAAGGGCTATGGAAAGATTCAAAGATGAATGATGAGGTTACTGTCTTTAAGGAGCCCACAGTCTAATAGGAGAAAGGGATACAAGTTACGTATGAAGAAAGAATTGGAGTCTCCTGGCAGGATATGTGTTAAATGAGTTGTACAGGTTATAAGTGCCAAAGGCTTTCAGAAGAAAGGTTCTTTCTTCACTGATGAATGAGATGGTCAGGAGAAGGAATCTGAGCTGAGCTTAGAAAAGTTTCCTGGAGAGAGATGAGAAAGGAGGAACTGAAGACTTAAGAAACAAAAAGAGAGAGATGACATGTTTATTTTCTGTTTCTTTAACTATGGGGCACTTTTAACATCCAAACTTGGAAACTTAGAGCCTGTCACAAAAAGAACAAATCAGGTTACTAGGGGTGAAAGGAAGTGGGGAAGGGGAAGTCATTAATTGGGGTGCACTGAATTTCTATTAATTGTGATAGAGTAATTAGAAAATAAACAGTGGTAATGGTTGTATAAGATGAACATAGTCAATTATCATTGAGTTGTACATGTAAAAATAATGAATTGGATAGTGTTTTGTTTGATATATTTTTACCAAAATTAAAATTTTTTAAAAGAGCAAATCAGGAAAGACACCACAAACTACTAAAAAGGTGGCTGTACTCACACTTCCCACATTCTCAGAGGCAATATCTCTAGTTGGTACATATCCTCAAGAAACAAGAACAATGACATGTATAAATATGTGCACACCAATGTTCATTGCAGCATTACTCACAATAGCAGAAAGATGGAAACAGTCTAGATGCTCATCAGCAGAGGAATGTTGGAGCAAACTTTGGTACATACATACAACGGAATATCATGCAACATTGAAGAATAATGATGAATCTGAAAAACACTGCATAATATAGAGGAACCTGGAGGATATTATGTTGAGTGAGATTAGTCCATCTCAAGTGAGGACACTACAAATGAGGAAGTTTATACATTGGCTGGGATGACCTTGTGGTCCTAGAAGGAAAACAGGACAAGAAGAATAGGATGCGCTTAAACCCACCCAGATAGTTATCTCATGAATTCAGCAGAGACCTTAAAGGTAGAATGTTTGAGAAGGACATTGCCTGAGTGTTCCTTTTTTTCCACCAAATGTAACTTACCCTATATAATGTGCCTGCTCTTCATAATGGACAGGACGTCCTCCAACCTGCTTTTTTCTATTAATAGAGCTTGGATTGGATCTCTCCCCGTCGCTGTGATTGACTACAGTGACAGGCAGCAAACCCTCCTTTTGGTTTGGCAAAAATAGCATGTAAATTGAATTAAACTTAACAAATTCGAATAATGTTGACTTAAAATAGGTAAATATATCAATATGACAGCATCTCAACTCAATATCTCCCCTAACTAGAAAATGCCCTTCCTCAAATAGTTCCATCCTGGTTTTGAGCAGCAGCACCCACTCATTAGTCTCATCAGAAAATTATTCTAAACTCCTTCCACTTAGCAATGTCTTATTATTCCTACCCTCAAACACAAAAGAGAAATCACCAAATCCTACTGATTCAATCCTTTCCTTTTCTCCAAGTCCCAGGACCTCATCTCAGAACTTCATTCTTTCCTTCTTGGGTTTTAACAGTAGCTTTCAACCAGTGTCAACACCTCACCAGCCCAATCTAATCCAATCCGAATCCACAGTTTCCAGAATTAGGTCTCTAAAATGCAAATCTGATCATTTCACTCCCTTGCCTAAAATCTTGACTACCAGTTGTCATAGAATGAACTCTGACTCATGGTGCCTCCTTGTGTGGCAGAGTAAAACTATGTTCTGTATAATTTTTAATGACTGATTTTTTGAAGTTGATCACCAGGCCTTTCTTCCAAGGCACCTCTGGGAGGATTCAAACCAACAGCTTTTTAATTAGCAGCCAAGCACATTAACTGTTTGCACCACCCAAGCCCAAATCTACTGCCATCAAGATGATTCCAAGACATAGACACCCTACAGGACAGAGTAGAGATTCTAAGATTATAAATCTTTACGGAGCAAGCAGGCTCATCCTTCTCCCTCAGCACTGATGGTGGGTTTGATTGGCTGACCTCGTGGTTAACAGCCCAACATTTTACCCATTGTGCTACCACGATTCCTTTAATACCACCCGGGATCTCCAAAAATATTTTGACATGGTTCTCCATTATTTAGAGAACAAAATGCAAATTCCTTCTCATAATACAAAAAGTTTCATCTCTTCAGATACATATTCTGCTGCACCCCCTTACTGCACCTCATGTTTCTGCTCTGCCCACCACGTGTAGTTTCCTAAATATGATGCGCCATTCTTTGAATGCTGTAGTCTCCACCTTAGAAGCCATTTGCCTCCCAGTCTTGCTGGTGCGCTCTTACTTATCCTTCAGAGGGAACATCAATATCACCTCCTCTAGGGAGACTCCTTAGGGAGCTCTGGTAGCATAGTGGTTACAAATCGGGCTGTGAACCTCAAGGTCAGTCGTTTGAAACTACCAGCTGTTCCACAGGAGAAAGAGGAGACTTTCTGCTCCCGTAAAGATTTACAGCCTCAGAAACCCTGTACAGGGTCCCTATGAGTCGGAACCGACTCCACGGCACACCACCACCACCAAGAAGACTCCTGGGATTATCTCTTGATCTCAGGGGGAAAAAAATGCATTTTATTTTATATTAATTTTTTGCTTCATGTGTATATTTATATGACTGTATTTATTGGACAAGTAGCCTTCAGTGGGTTAAGCATTGGGCCACTACCCAAAGGTTAGCAGTTTGAATTCATAATCCATCGTCTGGTGGGAGAAGGATGAGATGGTCTGCTTCCCTAAAGCTGTACAGCCACAGAAACCCTATGAAGCAGTTTGACTCTGTTCTAAAAGCCGGCTACGAGTTGGAATCCATTAGATGGCAGTGCTCTTGGTTTGAGGTTTTTATTTATCACACTATATTAAAGTTACTTGCTGCTACAGTGGGAAAGAAGAAAATGCTATTTAAAACCACAAGCTACTTAACACTAATCGAGTAGCATAATTTCTCTCCAAAGTTAAAAATATTTGAAAAATATTTGGGTCAAAAGACAAGACCACCAGGGCCTATTTTAGTAGACAACGGACAAAGAGATAGCAGAAGTGTACTGCAAAAGGAGCTCTGGTAGTGTAGTGGTTAGGAATCGGGCTGCGAACTGCAAGATCAGCAGTTCGAAACTACCAGCTGTTCCACGGGAGAAAGATGAGGCTTTCTCCTCCTGTAAAGATTTACAGCCTCAGAAACCCTGTATAGGGTGGCTACGAGTCGGAACCAACTCCACGGCACATAACAACAACAACTGCAAAAGGAAGGTAGAACGTGGGAAGGAGCAATAAGGACTGAAGGAGAACTGAAAAGAGTGAAGGGGTGGAGACAGGGGCAGAGCTACTAGGAGGCATGCAAAAAGCCTGTGGAGAAATGTTTGCCACTGGGAATTCCTCATTCATTACCAGTGGTGGCTAAAGAATGATTAAGCACAAAGTCATGTACTATTGGATGTTAAGTTGATTGCAGCCCCCTGCCTTACCCCACATCCTCAGGGACATCTGCTACGCGTACAAATGAGTGTGGTTTTCTCAGAAGACAAGTCATCCAGGTGTGCTCAGAGTAATGCCATCTCCCAGGAGGTGGGACACAAATTAAAGCAGCACCTTAACACTCCAGGGAACTAGAAGATGCCTGAGGCCCCCAAAGGATGGGAGGAGGGTCTCTTATGTTGTTTGAATCAATTTTTATCTAAATTTTAGTAAGCAGAGTGGCCCCATATACCAAGGGTTATGTTTGTTGGCTTTTTCTTCTGTTTCCCCTTCTAAACCATAATCATTATAAAGAAACGAATGGTGCCTTATTGTTAATTGGTTCTCCAATCCTGGGCCTTTACAAAGAGAGGTTTCAGACTTTAGAAAATTGAATCTTCTACACAAACTCAATGTGTCATCACCCTAAACCAAAACAACCCTGTTGCTGTGAAGTCGATTCCAACTCATGCCAATACCATACTTTATAGAGTAGAATTGCTCCAGAGCTGCCCCCCTCCCAACTCCTACTGTAAAATTTCCAGAAACAGATCACCAGATCTTTCCTCTGCGGTGCTGTTGGCTGTTAGGTAGATTCAAACTGTCAACCTTTAGGCTAGTAGTCAAATGCAAACAGAACCACCTAGGTTCAAGGTATCATCCTCCTAAATAAAAAAATTAAAAAACCCACAGTGTCAATTCTGACTCGTAGGGAACCTATAGTACAGAGTAGGCCTGTTTTATAGGTTTCCAAAGCTATAAACCTTTATGAAAGCAGATTGTCTTTCTCCCATGAAGAGGCTGGTGGCTTCAAACTGCTGACCTTTAGATCTGTAGCCAAACATCTTAACCATTACACCACCAGAACTCCCTGTCATCCTGTTGTTGTTATTAAATGCTGCCAAGTCAGTTCTGACTCATAGTGACCTTGTATAGGGTTTCCAAGGAGTGGCTGGTAGGTTTGAACAGTCAATTTTTCGATTAGGCGTCCAGTGTGGATCCTATACCAGGACTCTTGTCGTCCTACAGCTGTGTATATTTTTAAAAGCCTTTAAAAAGGATGTTTCAAAGAGAGTATCCAACATAATGTACAGATAAAGCTTAGAGGCAGAATCCCTTCACAGTGTTTTGTTTAGCTTGAGATCCAGCCACAGTTGCCATTCCTGGAGCCATGTGAGCTGACCACAGAGTCTTGGATGGTCTGAATCCCTTGCATCCTCTGGCTCTGTGGCCACAAAAATTAGAGTCACTAACAGTCACTAACAGTGACTAATAGTCCTTCGAAGAGTCAGTTTTCACATAGATGAAAACTATCTGTTGATACCAATGTGGATCTTGTCACCATCTGATAGGACTCTCTGGTAGGAAGAGTAGAATGGAAAAGAGAATGAGAGGGCCTGGAGGTAGAGGGGCCCATCTCCACCTCTCTGTTCAGTTCACACTCAGTCCCCATTGCCTCTTTACACAGTCTAGTATCTTCCTTTTATGGTACAGTTCCACTATCTCACTGTTTCTCTGTTGTCTGCTAAAACAAGCCTTGCCTTTTGCACCAAAGAATTCAACATGCTCACAAAGACAAGCTTTGGACATATTATCAGGTGGAACCAGTCCCTGGAAAAGGAAATCAAGCTTGGTAAAACAGAGAGTAAGCAAAAAAGAGGAAGAACCCCAATGAGATAGCTTAGCACAGTGGTTACAATGATGGCTCAAATATAGCCATTGTGAGGATGGGGCAGGACCAGGCAGTGTTTCATTCTGTTGTATATAGGATCGCTAAAATCCGAATGCCTCCATAGCACTCAACAACAACAAAGACAAATAATTACCCGCCCAACCTTTTTGCCTTATTAATTTTTAATGCCTCAAATTCAAAGAGTTAGGGAAGCCAAAAATTTCCAATAATCTTTAGGTAAAATATGCCTCATCATACAACATTTACTTTCATGCAAGCTTGTGCTGCTGCAAGTAAGATGAAGGTCACTTGACAGGCTAAAAATGTAGGTCAAGCTTCTTGGTTTAAGGGTTTAAGTTCGTGGAAGGAGCATTCCACCAACACTGACTTCCTTCCCCTGGGGTTACTGTAAAAAGTTGCTTATTACGGGCCAGCTTCAGGTCCCAGAATGCTCCTTGTGTCTCCCCACACAAGGCAGGCAGCACTCAAACTGAAACAACATCTTTATCACATCTTTTCAGAACCTACCACATGGGTGAGTCAGAAATATTTCCCAGTATGCATGTCTCCCAAGGTCACCAAAGATGTTGTTCTACTGGACACTGGACAAGGCAAATTGTCTGGAATACACTGAAAACTGGACCTGCAAGCACAATGAACTTCAATTATTGCTCTGCAACGAGGAACAGTGACACAGAAATTACAAGTGGGTAGATCATAATGAATAATTCCTAAAGTAAATGGTCTTCAAGCCAGGGAATAAAATGTTTATGCTAATCAGATGTTCAAGTTGATGAAGAGGAACCCAGTCAAGAAAAATTTGTGAAAAAGGAAGCCATCAGATGCACATAGTTTTCTAGGGCTGCTATAACAATTTATTGCAAACACACATTTACCCTCTGGCAGTTCACTAGAATAAGATCAATCAAGATGTCAGCAGGGATAGGAAGTGAGGGGAGATGCACAAGAACACCCAAACTTGCAGATAGTACCCATTTGACCTAGCCTTGATGGCTTGATAACCAGAACTCAACTAGAGGAAGATTTTTTTTTTTAAATTTTTTTGATAAAGGAAACGAGGTTAAATTGATATTATGTGATAAACTTGACCTATACTCATGGAGATAGTAGATCAAAATACCAACAGAGAGGGAAGGAGTCCTCACATCAAGTATCAATGCCATCCCCTCTGTATACAGGTAGATATGGATGGGTAACTTAGACATATCTACCTAAATTGAGGGGTTGATAAAGGCACAAAGTGACTGGCTTACAAGGTTTCAAGAGGGAGTTTAGTTTAAGAGTGTATGGGGGGAGAGAACAAACAAGATGGCAGATCTGGTGGACATATAGCAGAGAGCTCCGCCAACAACAACACAGAATACCCAACCAAGCAGGTTCAGGGGATGGTCCCAGAACTCTGAACCACATATAAAGGAATACTTAGAAGGTTG
>NW_006408537.1:2786884-2787787 GCF_000296735.1 Chrysochloris asiatica
GATATGAAGAGGGGAGATGCACAAGAACACCCAAACTTGCAGATAGTACCCATTTGACCTAGCCTCAATGGCTTGATAATCAGAAGATTACAAAATCTTCTCGAGGAAGATTACACACACACACACAAAAAAAAATGTTGATAAAAGGAAACGAGGGTAAATTGCTACAATTTGATGAACCTGACTTATACTCATTGAGGTAGTAACTCTAAATACCAACAAAGAGGGGAGGAGTCTTCACATTCAAGTATCAATGCTATCCCCTCTGTACACAGGGTAGATACGGACAGGCAACTTAGATATTGGCTACCTAAAATGACAGGGCAATAAAGGCACGAAGTGACTGGATTACAAGGTTTCAAGAGGGAGTTTAGTTTAAGCGTGTCGGGGGGGAGATAGAGTCCCCATTGAATAGTTCTCATTTTGTCTAGATGTGTCTGATGAAAAGAGATGGGGATAAGATTCATATGATTCAATAGTGAATAATTGTTATCATGACTAATTGCAACTGTCACAATTGTAAAGGTAGAAGTTTTGTAACAAAAACAGGGGAGTGATTAATCTTACAGCCCAGAAACTGACCACCAGGGGAGAATAGCACAAGCAGAATGCAGGAACTTATCCAGAGAAGCAGCGATGTCAGAGACAGAGGGAGAGATGGGGACATGGAGAGAGGGAGCAACTAAGGACCCTAGATTCATAGGAAGAGAGAGACTAAGAGCCGGTGGCCAGGAGGCAGACTTTCAAAATGTGCCTTTTGGAGGTATAAATTATTATATATGCCTGAGTGTTTTTTTGTTTTTGAAAAAAAAAGGCTAGAGAGAATTGTAATGAAAAAAGGTGTACGATTTGTTGAAAGTAAAACTGATGATCTGCCCTATAAACTTTCACTCAATCCACAAT